>NC_041380.1:123156600-123367566 GCF_002162155.2 Triticum dicoccoides | reverse complement strand
ACGGCGGAGGTGCCGTACGTTTGGTACTTGATCAACTGGATCGCGAAGGTGTTCGACTACATCAACCGCGTTGTTAAACGTTTCCGCTTTACGGTCTACGAGGGTATGTAGACTTACTCTCCTCTCTCGTTGCTATGCATCTCCATGGATAGATCTTGCATGTGCGTAGAATTTTTTTTGTTTTCCATGCAACGTTCCCCAACAAGACTTGCATCTTCGATGCCTCGATGCCTAGGCTCATGCCCGTAAAGGGCAGTGAATGCATGGTGACTTACCCAAAACAATGTGCCAGGTTGTATTGTACCAATATTCTGTCAACGGCACCCAGGAGCTCCACTTGTGTGGACAAGAGTGAACAAAGCAATGGAGAAAGGTTTCCATGCACTACTTGATACGTTCAGTTTGTCTGTGAGTTGTTGCATGGTAGCGAGTACCTATCTGTAGTTTAGTTTCTATCTGGAGCAATAGCTCCCTCATAAAAATGGGGTCACGGTCAAACACTAAGGATTTTGGGATGTCGTGGTGTTTGTAAACTTGATCCACGTAAGATATCGCCTCCTAAGGTGTTGAGAAGGGACGCGACAATGGAATGAAATGACCATGCTTGGAGAATTTGTCGATAATAACTAAAATACAGTTGTAGCGTCCTAATTGTGGAAGCCCTTCAACAAAGTCCAACGACACCATCTGCCAAGCTTGTGTGGGTACTAGTAAATGCTCTGAGAGGCCTGGTACTAGTAAATGCTCTGAGAGGCCTAGGTAATGATTGCGGTTGAGTTTAGCTTGTTGACAGATCATGCAAGCCTGAGCATAGGCAGTAAGCCAGTAACTACAACCTTCATAAGTAGTCAATCAAACACCGAATGCAGTCTCTGATCTCTAGCAAGACCACCTGAATACCCCTTGCTTCCGATTCCTGTCCTTTCAGTAAAGCAAACTAAAAATCTTTATTATGGCCAACCCAGGCACGCCCTTTATAGTATAGTAATTCATCTCTCTAGGTAAAATGCATGTGAGACAGGGGTTAGGATCCTAGGTAATGTACTCAAATATCTTGGTGGTATGAGCGTTAGTACAGTAACTTTTCATGACATTTTCCAGCCATGCAGGTTGATAAATGGAAAGAGCATTCAATGTCTCCATTTTCACTCCTGGATGCCATAGATAAGGCTATAAGGCACCAGTTGCTCCATTGTTAGTGCCCTTGCAATAACACAACCGATGAGTAGACCCAACATTTTAGTGAATTCCCTCTACTGTCATGATGTATGCAAACATTGGTCCTTAAGATGCATCAAGTTGCGATGATCAATATTGTCAAGAATTCACTCCTTGAAAACAAGGGCGCGAATGCTCCACCGAAAAAAAGACATTAATTCCTTTTCATATGTCCACAGTCCTTTGTTGCGAGGACCCAAGGTTTTGCTAAGGTGTGCCATAGGTGACCATCTTGTTCCAAGAAAACACCAATGCCTTGCTCAATAGCATTCGTTTCAAGAACAAAAAGGCCGAGCAAAATTTGGTAATGAAAGAACTAGAATACTGATCAACCTCTGCTTCGATGTGTCAAACGCCATATCGCGGTCAATTGTCCACATGAAGGGTATATTATTTTTGAGTAGATGTGCCCAAGGCCAAGAACTAATGCATAATGCTTGACAAACTTCCTATAATAACCTGAAAATAAAAATATTTTTTCTGGCTATGAATACCAAGCGTTAAATACCACGCCTCGCTCTCAGATATATTGCTCAAACAGAGTAACAAAATAGCTATAATTAATTTGGTTACAATTGGGTGCACATGCAAGTGCATCAAAGGAAGATATCAAGAAGAGGGGGGCACTGCCTTTTGTTCCCGTGATCGATATTCGATGCTCAATACCTGATATCTCGTTCTTTCTTATACCCGATCGATGTCAAACACTCATCCCCGGTCACGTATGAAGGGGTTTTTTTGACGCGGGTCATGTGGGTTCATGGGCTTCTAACCACTAGTGGTAGAGATGCTAACAAACATCTACCTAAGCCCTAGAAGACATTAGTAGTTCTAATATGAATACTCGGTCTTGCTGATACGCGTAGACCTCCATGAGTTGACATGCAACATGCCGAGAGTATTGTTGTACTCCTACACGCTAACATCATCCTCACATAATCTCATATAAGTAGGAGTAGTGTTGTTACTTGACTAGTGACTACTTGCTAGTGAGGCGCCGACCCTTGCTAAAATATGTGCCTCGCGTCCATCTGGTAATACGAGATTGCGTTCAGAACGAGACAAATATATCTACGACTACCATATTTTTGTTAGTTACTTTACGAAGCACCCTCAACAGCTGAGGCAAACTGTGAGGACTTCATGCGGTCATCGGATCAAGCGACCACGTACTTATCATCCTTGGTTTTAGAGACAATTGTGCTGGACCACCTTGATATGCGCGAGGCTCGAACAACAATCACAACGTCAATGTAAGACATAAATCTAAATCCTGTTTTCAAAATCTTTTAAATGGCTTTTTTAAGTGTAAATCTTGTGAAGGGCCGTACCCGCAAAAAAAAAAATCTTGTGAAGGGCCTTTTGGTCTTTTGCGGCGTCATTTCGAACTTTTGGAGTGGGAGTTGCGTCCGAGAATTGAGACTGAGATGCCATTCCTCCCTGGTGGAGTGACCCTTTCGGTTTCAAAATCTCCCCGTCTTCCACCGTTTCCACGTACACGTCGTTTCGCCACTCTTCTTCCCCCCTCTCTCCCTCTCGCCCACTCTCTTCTCCTCCGGTTCCCTCCCCAAATTCGTCCGTTCGCAGCCCCGGCCCCGGCTGCTCTCCTCCTCCCCGCAGGCCTCCCGCGCCGACGGCGGCGGGGTATCGCAGGCCAGCCCCACCGGCGCCGCACCGGCGCGGATCGGTTACCCCCTTCGCCGGTAAGGAACCAACCAACCCTAGCTCGATTGCGTGCGAGTTGGTTTTCCCTCCTCGGGTATCTTCCGTCGCCGCTGCAGCGAGCGACCAAGATCTAAACCGGTTATTCGGCCGATTTGTTTGCTCCATGGATGTCACCCTCTAGTCCTCAGTTCGACGGCTTGATTTAGGTCGTTCCCCCTCTTCATTCTGTCTGAGTTGACCCGTGGTAGTCCGGGCGCGGACGTGGGGTGCGGGCAGAGCTTATGTCCGAAAGTTTAGAGTTTTCTCTTCTTCCTTGGTGATGTGATTGGTTGAACATGGGGAATTAGGGTTGTATTGTATGGAACAGTTAGGAAGTTGCGGACGAGATTGCTTGATTTGGGTTATTTGTTTTTGTTCCCTTTACTGTGCCAACCGAATAGAATTCGAGATTTGCTTCGAAATGTTGTGTAGGATACCACAATTTACTCCTTGTCTTCACATTTACTACTCGGCTTTATATTTTGGTCCGTGATGGTAAATGGCAGTATACTAGTTAAATAACAGTATGAATTCTTTCATTTCTTCGAGATCTGCAGCCTATCCGGTACTTATCTGCGATACTGTATTCTTTTCCTACTTATGATTGGCTCTTCACTTCCCAACTTTAATTGCAGTTCATCTTATGCATGTGTATACCACCTTTTGTTTTAGGCTGACTATATAGACATAGCTGCAGATAGATTATAATACATCCATTGTCCTGCACAGATAAATTACCAACATAAATAGATGTGGGAAGGCTGGCTATAAAATCAATTCCTTGGCTGTGTATCCTTAGGCTGCGTTTGGCAGCAAAGTTTTTTTAAAGTTTTCTGAGAATACCGCGGTTTCTGAAAAAAACCATGGTTTTGAATACTTTGCTGCGTTTGGCATCAGAAAAAACCGAAGTTTTGTAACCACAGTATGCCAAAAACCATGGTATTTTTGCGGTTTTTGAAAAAGAGGTCCCGACCTCTTTTTTAAAACAGAATGGAGTGAAATCGTCGGGAGATCACAACATTGCCGTCTACGTCGAGATAAGAATACCAGCTGCGATCCGATCCTATTTTCCCTCTTTCCGTTATATGGTAAACTCCTGGTTCTAGCCAATCTCATCCTATTTACGAGTAGTAGGTCTCTCAGGTTCTTCTTCCAGCCGGCGCCCCGTGCAAGTCCCGTCTCTTCTCTGCAGCGCCATGAGTGAGTCAAGCGGGATATATATAGGTGGATTATTTGAAACCTTCAATGCCAGCAGCCCATGCATGTAGGTGCATCAGGGGTAGTCTACAAATCCTAGCATCTAGGTCCGGCGGATGTGTGCATGGAAGCTGCATGCAGCCAGCCGCTGTTTGCAGCCGCTAATTACTCTCAGTCAACCAATCATCCACGCTAAAATACTTGGTCAAAACTTTGGTAAAACAGCACCAACCAAACACATGTAAAACTGAGAAAAACATTGTTTTTAAAAAACTGTAGTATTCAATGCCCACCCAGGAGAATACTGTGGTTTTCAATTACCACCACCACCAACAACAACAACAACAAAGCCTTTAGTCCCAAACAAGTTGGGGTAGGCTAGAGGTGAAACCCATAAGATCTCGCAACCAACTCATGGCTCTGGCACATGGATAGCAAGCTTCCACGCACCCCTGTCCATAGCTAGCTCTTTGGTGATACTCCAATCCTTCAGGTCTCTCTTAACGGACTCCTCCCATGTCAAATTCGGTCTACCCCGCCCTCTCTTGACATTCTCCGCACGCTTTAGCCGTCCGCTATGCACTGGAGTTTTCAATTACCACAGTTTAAAAAATATTTTGCTGCCAAACTAAGCCTTAATGTTACTCTGCACAGATTTATAGCAAATTTCTTTATGTAATAATAGCACTCATTTTCTGGTGCCTTATTCCGTTTGCATCATTATTTCCAGTTTGTAATCTAGCTATGTTCTATTGTAGGTTAAGGCACAACAATGGCTTCAACTGCTGCAGTACCGGCCGCAAATACAAATGGGAACCATGCACTAAGTGTGGATTCACATTCCAGCCAAGATGTTAGGCGGCGAACAGTTGTTGTTGCAAAGAAAAAGCCTACACCTGAGCTTCTTACTGAAGGTGGAGTTAATGGGGTCTCAGATGATAAGGTTTCTAGTAAGAAGGATATTGGTCATACAAGCCGTGGAGAGTCAGTTATCGACAAACCGAAATATTCATCTGAGGGAAGAAAAGATGCACTTCCTCCAGCACCTTCTGCTGAACATCGAAAGAAAAGTACTACTAAACACGAAAAAGCCAAGTGGGAAACTGCACTAAGTGTGCTGATGAAGCTTTGCCTTCTTTTTACGGCTTTTGCTTGGATGGGGCAGGTGTTATGGGGATGGCAAAATGGGGATCTATCATTTACAGCACTTGATATGAAGAGCAGACTATCCAAGGTAGAGGTGTTCAAGAAGACGACTAGGATGCTCCAGGTGCAACTGGACATTTTAGATAAGAAGCTAGGAGATGAGATCGGCAAAGCAAAAAGGGACATCACAAAGCAATTTGATGACAAGGGCAAGAAGTTAGAGACAAAGGTGAAGACATTGGAAGGCAAGGCTGACATATTAGACAAGTCACTTGCTGAACTGAGAGACATGGGTTTTGTCTCCAAGAAAGAATTTGATGAGATTCTGACTCAGTTGAAGAGAAAGAAGGGTTTGGATGGCACTGGGAGTGATATAACCTTAGACGATGTAAGAATATTTGCCAAAGAAATAGTGGAGATGGAGATAGCCAGGCATGCAGCAGATGGCCTTGGAATGGTGGATTATGCATTAGGGTCTGGTGGTGGCAAAGTGGTTAAGCATTCGGGTGCTTTCAAGAAAGCTAAGAGCATTCTTCCTCGTCGTAGTGAAAGTCACAAAATGCTGGAGCCAAGTTTTGGACAGCCAGGAGAATGTTTTGCACTGGAAGGAAGTGCTGGATTTGTGGAAATCAGGCTCAGGACAGGAATTATTCCTGAGGCAGTCACTCTAGAGCATGTCGACAAGGTATGGCTATTCTTCATGTTACCATAATTCGATACTCCTACTTCAAATTTTTTATTTGGCATATCTCTGTCCAACCCATGCTGTAGCTCATTATTTTCCTTGCTACATGCTCTTAATGTTCTGTCGACATTTCTGATTTGAGATAGCTGACAACATATGCCATGTGGGTGCGTGCTCTGATTGATCAGCTTCACTTTTGATGCTATTACTATCTATTAGAAACTTTCAGGAAAACATCAAACAACATGCAGCTCTATCTGTTAATAGTTGACTTCATGTGTTCTTTCCCTCAATTAGGCTATTGAGCCACGATAGAAAGGAATCATTGTGAAAGCAAAGCATGTTCTTCATTTTGCTGTGTTCCAGTTGAAATAACTGGTTCTTCCATTTTGTTTGTTTGCGTTATGATCTTGTCATTGAACAATCATGCCCTGCCTGTCCTTGACTTCCCATGAATCACTTTTCTGCTTCCTTCATTCCAGTGTACTATCTTATGCGAATCATGCTTGCCTGTGCAGAGTGTGGCCTTCGACCGCTCCAGCGCTCCCAAGGATTTCCAGGTCAGCGGGTGGTACCAAGGAGCAGACGACGATTCAGACAAGCAACCACGCACGCCGACAAGCCTAGGAGAGTTCACTTACGACCTCGAGAAGAGCAACGCCCAGACCTTCCAGCTAGACAGAACCACCGCCGACGCATCTGTGGTCAACATTGTCCGGCTCGACTTCTCCTCGAACCATGGGCAGCCTGAGCTGACGTGCATCTACCGCTTCAGGGTGCACGGCAGCGAGCCTGGCTCTCTTCGGCACCGCGGCATCGTGAGGCCTGATCTAGTTAGTACCTGTGTGCCTGGGACCATACGGTCTTCCCTCTTTAGCTTTGATTGAAGACTTGAAGCCCCTGCGAGACGGTAGGTTCAAGTTGATTCTAATCTGTAGCATAATGGTGCCACTATGGACAGACGCTGACTTACTGTTCTTGTTCCTAGCTAGAGGTGCTAATTGCTTGTATCTGGCAACTACGATTGCTCTCTGTACTCTACCGTGGCACTATTTGTAATGTAAAATTATTAATTAGGGCGTGAACTGGTGGTGTTCTCGTGTGTTTGGAGTTTTTATTTGCTGCGAGCTTGCCCTATATTTGTTTATCTCAACTATTATGTACATGACGTGCAACGGTTATCAAGATTAAAACTGTCCTAGTCGCATCTCCTTCGCCATATTTTTCGTTTCTGCAAGGGGAGTTTTTTTTGTTTTTTGGAACACTTGCAAGCCGGATGAACAAAGTGGCGCCAAGCTTCTGGCATTCTTCATGACAAGAAAGTGCCACAAAAGGTAAAAGGCAAGTTCTATAGGACAACGGTTTAACCCGCAATGTTGTACGATGCTGAGCGTTGGCTGACTAAAAGGCGACATGCTCAACAATTAGGTGTAGCGGAGATGGATATGTGACCATACGAGAAAGGATCGAGTCTGAGATGATGATATACGAGATAGAGTTGGGGTAGCACCAATTGAAGAGAATCTTGTCCAACATCATATGAGATGGTTTGGACATATTCAGCGCAGGCCTTCAAAAGTTTCAGTACATAACGGACGGCTAAAGTGTGCGAAAAATGTTAAGAGAGGTCGGGGTAGACTGAATTTGACATGAGAGCCTGTTAAGAGAGACCTGAAGGATTTGAGTATTACCAAAAAACTAGTTATGGACAGGGATGCGTGGAAGCTTGCTATTCATGTGCCAGAGCCATGAGTTGGTCGCGAGATTTTATGGGTCTCATCTTTAGCCCTCAACTTGTTTGGGACTAAAGACTTTGTTGTTGTTTACACTTCTGCAAGGGGATTTTACAAACATATTGGTAAACGCTGAGATAGGAATAGCTTGCAAAAACGTTTTATATTGTGGGACGGATGGAGTACAAGACTGCCAATTTCTTGGATGTTAGATTTTGACGAGGTTACAGTACACAGAGACTGAATGGAGGAGAAACATCGAAGAAGGAATAAATTTATGAGTTCATATTTCTTTATTTCGTGATCTCTATGTATATCGCTATGCGAGGACGTTGATTCTCAAATATGTTTGCGGTTTGACACGTTCTGCAACTGTAAGCCTGTAACTCTTTAACATTGCAAGCCTGATGGGTGTTATTGCAGATCTTTCAGGTTGTGCATGAAGAATCAGCACGGTGACTGCTACCATTTCAGTTTTTGTTCTTGTTCTTGAGTTGTACTACCTCCGTTCTACAACATGGTTTTAACCACACTAAAACCACGGCAAGAATTATGGAACAGAGGGATCTCTTCTGGTGTCAGAGAAGCCGAGGAAGAAGAGCGGGAGCCGGACAAAACCCCCTTGTTTGAAACAATATGAAACATCTTCCACATACAAACACCAAGAAATCAGAAACCTACAACTGACGACTAAACAATCACATTTGAACGGCAACCAGTACAAACTCCAACCACAAAGTTCAATAGATGGTCCGCTCAGATAAATAACAACAAAATTGAATGGAACTTAAGAAAGAGACTTAGGCATAGGAGGCGACAAAACAATATATTTCTGTCTCAGGATGTATACACTGGTCCCTGCCATTCTTTCCTGACCGTTATCCACGGATAGATATCCTTGATGGTTTCTCCTTGCTTTGTGTCGTCCTAAAAGTAGTTATTCGGTTTTCTGGAGATTAAACATATTGATGCATCCAGCAACCTCCTTACCAGAACAAGTTTCAACCTGCATTGGTTCAGGGAGACTAGAGCAGTTTGACCGTGTGTTACTGAAAATTTCTCCTCGGGCCCAACCGGAGTTGCAGGTTGTCCAAAACACGGGCAACATTCACAAGCCGTGGATCGTCCGAAGGAATTTCTCGTTCCTGCATCGGGAATACAAGAGACCATGAAACAGGGTTAGAATCCACGTACGGTCAATTTTATTCTAGTTTGTTCAGTCAAGCACACTGATACGTTGAAGCAAGCCTTGCTGTTTTTATTGCGTGGCATGCACGGTAAGCTCTCAAAATTTGATAAAACTCAACCAGATTCGGCATTGTAACCTAATGTTATAATTGAACCCAATCCAAAGTTACGAAAAAAACACGGAGGACTCCAAGGTGAGGAAAATATACCAGATGACATGACTGACTCTAAAATACTGAAGCTTACCTTCAATCCCTTGTAGTATGCTTCAACAGCAGGAAGTGCTGGAATTATATTGCGGGTTTGCAGCATATCCCAAATATAATTTGCAGTTGTATATCCACCAGTCTGAACAAACCCACAGAAATTTCAACAGTCATTGGTGCAACTCAATTCTTTTTTCAGGAAGCATTAGGACTTCTGTGAATTCAGTACTGAAAGGTGGCAGTTGTGCTGCTTACCTTTTCACCAGAAGCCGCTAGTAGAAGATCCGTCCCCATCTTGGGATTCAAGAAGAATTTTCTTTCAGTCATTCTCTCCTGAAAAATATTGTAAACCGTAAGATTTTGAACTCCCGAGTTAGTCAAACTGTAACACAAAACTAGAAGGAATTACCAAGGTTGCTTGAGCAACTTCCATTCCTCTTGGAGTATACCCTATCATAGCTCCCTCGGCAAGTGTCTGCATTCCATTGATGCATAGAATATAAAAGGTGCATGTGAGAAATTGAGAACACATGGTGTGGATAAGAGAGAGATACATAGATTCCTAATTATATATTTTATTGTTACACGAATTATATGTAGGACCTTAATTAGCTACTCTATAGTAAAGTTATCTATATTATTTTGTATGCATATTATCCCAAGATGCTCAGTTTTTGGCATGTGGCTAATTTTTGTTCAGCATATAGGATTCATACGGTACCAAATTCAAACTTCAAATTTGATTTCCATCTTTTATTTTTTTAAATATAGTGAAATATAACTATTATTTGTGAAATCTGAGAGCTACCTCTTACAGAAATGTAGGGAAAGGCTGCGTACTATAGACCCAAAGTGGTCGGACCCTTCCCTGGACCCTGCGCAAGCGGGAGCTACATGCACCAGGTTGCCCCTTTTTTTTTTTGAGAGCTACCACTGTTGGATCCACTAATCAAAATGGTCTCTAATCAGAAGTTAGCAGCTAGCTTAAAGTTAATAAGCAGCAGTACGATTGTGTTTTAGAGCCTGTGACTATAAAGGAACAGTAAATCCTGTAGTGGTTAAATTGGAAAGTTCTACAAAGATTCTGAAAGTTCACAACTAAATTTTTGAGATCAAAATAGTCCAAGGCACAAGGCCTGATGTGTACCGCGAAACATGTCCATCACTAGGATTTGAAGATTCGTAATGGAATTAAACCTGTGTTGCTTTCAACCACAAATATTAAATTTGAAGTTATAACTTTAACAAGATACTCACCACATACAGCTCTGCGGGTGTGGGTTTCGAGCTTGAGAACTCTTCAAACATCTTAACAGCGGAATCAATATCTCCACATCGAAGATAACACCTTTTCAGTTAAAGGACAAGAAATTAACAGATAGATCCAGAAGTTGATAGAAATCATTACCATAGAAAAGGACAAACATGATGGGTTGCCAAATGACAATTGCATGTATCCTAAAAATAGACACTGCATTTCCAAATACTATGTACATTTACCTAAACATCGGTACATAATGCGATTTCATTAATTTGCAATGTCCACTTTATAAGATTGTTAATTCAACGTGCACAAGAGACTTTTCAGTATGCATAATGCACAGGCTTAAAGTTTTGGACAGCGAAGCTATATCAGTGAATCTCGACAAAGATGAAGATTCCTTGATGAGTTCTCGACATACTTAGAAACTGAACATATCAGGAGCAATTAACCATTGAAGTTCCTCATAACCATGCAATGTATCATTAGATCAATACTGTTCAGCATGCAGAGTTGCAGATTACCTTACAGCTTGCATCACAATGAAGGCATCATAATTAAAATTCTCTTTAGTGAACATGTCAAGAAGTGCTTCGAGTGTCTGCAAAATTGTAAAGAGGATTAAATTTCATAGTAGGTAAAGCTCAACTTCATGACATGAACTAACTACGAAATGTAAGATAACTAAATTATGGACATGTCAATTTGTCAAGTATCAATGCTGCTGAGCAGTAACTAGACACTGCTTACTAAAAACACAGTGAAAATGCAGCATAGCACACCTCTTTGCTCCCCAAGTCTGCACAAGCATGGATAGCAACATGATAAATTGTTAACTGCTTAAATATAAATCCTCTTCTGTGTGCAAATTCTGCTGTTGGCAAGTTGTATAGCTCTTCGTCTGACACATTCATCATTATATTCTCAGCACTATCATTTGCTACCCTTTCAACATACTGCCAACCTTTTGACTGCTGGACGAACTCAAGAATCTGAAAACAAAGTAGAGAAAAGGATGAGTACAGTTATGTTAAATGTACCACCACAACAAACTTTCTTGAGTGCATAACATACTTTTGCCGGAGTATCCTCACTGGCTGGTGTCTTGTTCTTGAATGCAGTTATTAGTCCAGCATAACAAAACTTGTTTAATCCAAGTCCAGCGGCGGTCATATCACGAACTATAGCATAACTGGTAAAACAATCACATTAGTGTTTCTCCCAGCATAGATAATAAACGGATATACTGGAAAGAGTTGCTGTTCGGGATAAATTATACTCCCTCCGTCCAGAATTAGTTGACGCTCAAACGGATATCCGTTTTGAGTGTCAACTAATTCCGGACGGAGGAAGTATGTCGAAAAACATGCTTAGCTACCTAATATAATTCTAGAGCAAAACTTGCCACAAGCTGAAGAGACAACCTAGGCACTAGTGGAATTCATGTCTTCTGATAATGTATCCCCCACATTATGCGAGGAAAACTGGCACTCCTACTCTGTAACCTCCAGAGGCTCTTATAACCCTAGATGTACCAACACGTTACATGTAGTCTAGTGTTCAAATTTGTGGAACTAGTAGTAATGAATCCTGTATTTTTAGTGGTCTAAATGGAGCTTTACTAACGGAAATATGAAAACAAGGGAACAGCTATTGTACAATCTGCAGGCCTTGGCTTATTTGCTCCAAGTGCCCAGTTGATAAGTCACAACATCATGGTAAAGATAGTCAACCACAGTGTATATCTTGGAATATGTGATTTCGTATTGCAGTCTTAAATGTTGCATGCTTCTACAATCTGAAAACATAAAAGTTGATGCGAAGGACCCCTTACACTTGATCCGTACGCCCAGTTGCTGCAAGCGCATTCAAGAGACAAATGTAGGTTTCTCCTTTCAACTTAACGCCATGTGCTTTCATTTCTTCCAGAAGCTTCAGTACAGGTAACAAAAGTTGGAGCATTGGTGAGCATGAGTAACAGAGGAGAAGCATCGGCAGCAACTCAGAAATAGGTAGGAAGATAACCAACCAAGATTGCTGCATCCGAGTTCTTGCATTTCCCGCAAGTGGAGATCAGAAAATTGTATAGGTTAACCTACAAAGAATTAAGCCATTAGCCTAATTCGTCCGACAAAATAAAAAGGGAATCGGCATAGGAGATGAAGGCGTGTAAAGAAGAGAGTGGTCTAACATCAGGCTGCAAGCCCATTTCTCTCATCTGGTCGCGGAAGTAGAAAGCATCTTGTAGCCGGCTGCCCTTCATGGTGCCGACTATGAGATTGTGGAATGTGTCCCGCACAGGCTGCACCCCGTCGAGTAACATGTCATCGTAGGCATCACGAAGCAGGTAGGGCCTGAAGACAACACGAAAGCATTTAATTCAGACCCGGAAAGAAACAATTAGGTTGGCACAGGCATGCTCGTACCCACACCAGATCATCAACGCAACAATAACAGCTTAACAAAACTATCCTAATGGGAAATGCCACTGCTCGGAACTGCGTCGAACAGGTGGTGTGCAGGAACCGAAACAAGGGCTGGACGTGCCTGCGCTGCTGGATGAGGGACCCGATGACGGTGTTGTACTCGGAGACATTGTTGGCGTAGTTGCGGCGCATGTACTCCTCCGTCGACGTCGCCACGCCGCGCCGCCCCACTCCCGCGCTGGCGGCGGCGGCCGCCGCCTGAGCCGTAGCCTGCCGCAGCTGCCCTGCACCGCCAGATCCAGAGGTTAGTCCCGCGGAATTTGCGTGCGAGCGAGACGGGATCTTGTGAGAGGGGGAGGGGGAGACCTTGGAGCAGGAGGGAGTTCTTGAGGAGGCCCATGGCGGATGGTTGGGGGAGAGGTGGTGGCGCTGCGTCGACTGAGTAAGAGAGACGAGAGAATGGGAGAAGGGTTTAAGAGTTACTGAGATGGCCGAGATCTATGTGGGCCAAGGCCCATGGGTCTGAAGCACAGTGCATTCGATGGCCATGTTTACGTTTCGTCTGACGAGCAGGTCCTTCGTTTCAGGTGAGGAAATTCCTGAGCGAAAAACTAATTGCAGTAGAATAAGTATTTAGAAGTAAACATAACAGTGCATGAGTATGGTCTTCATGAAGAAATAAAAATAAGCATAGAGTATAGAAAGCGTAAACACAGAATAACACAGAATAAAGACAAACTGACTGAAAAAATTGAACTGAGAAAATAAAGAAAATCTTCAGTCAAAGTCTTCAAACAGATATGAACAAACGCACAACACATAAATGAGGAAATAAAAGGGTTGAGAAAATGGAACCAGGTAGCTTGGTGAAGACAATGATTTGATAGACCAATTCCAACTGTTGTGACAGTTGTACGTCTGGTTAGGGCGGCTAGGTATTTAAATCTGAGGACACACAGTTCCGGACACCCAGTCTTGAACACGCAGCTCAGGACACTCAGTCCTCACCGTATTCCCCTTGAGCTAAGGTCACACAGACCTCGCCCAATCACTCGTGATAAATCTTCAGGTGACTTCCAAACCTTCACAGATTCGGTCACTCGGCGATCCACAATTTCCTCTTGGATACTCTAGACCATGACGCCTAACCGTCTGGAAGATGCATAGTCTTCAAAGGTAACAAGCGTCGGATCCACGCAGGATCAATCTCTTCAGTGATGCTCAATCACTTTGGGTTTGTAGGTGTTTGGGTTTGGGTTTTCCTCACTTGATGATTTTCACTCAAAGTCCTCGGAGGATGGGATGCTCTCAAATGACAAGTGTCAGTTTCTCTCGAAGCAGCCGACCAGCTAGTGGTTGTAGGGGGGGCTATTTATAGCCTAGGGAACAGCCCAACATGATAAGACATAAATGCCCTTCAATGATATGACCATTAGGTGGGTAGATATTTTGAAACAGCTGGCGCATAGCACAACAATGGTCGGAATTTTGAGTATCAAATTCCTCAGGGCTATCATGTTCCTCACTGTGTAGGCAATCCGCACTGGCGAATTCCTAACTCCTCAGTCAGAACAAATTCCTCAGAGACCATAAGAACTTCGTCTCTGTCACTGAAAAAATTGACTGAACTGTATGAGATTTCCAATGGCTTCACTCGAAGGGATTGGTAGGTGTAGGATTTGAGTTGAGCATCACTTGGAAAATTTTCCTTAGTATTTCCTCGACCCCCTTTAACAGTACGGTGTTTCCTATGACTCAAGAAAGAGAGAATGAAACTATGAAAACAAAAGTGTTCACGCTTCATGTTCCTCGAATGAATACCAAGTCTTCAGGATCACATCAATTTCTTCACTTTCAAAGTCTTCAGAAAGTCTTTAGAAATCCAAAGTCTTCAGTCGAAGAACTTCATTTTTAGGGGTCGACTTTCTCTGTAAATATCAAACTCCTCATAGACTTATAGACCTGTGTACACTCACAAACGCATCAGTCCCTTAACCTATAAGTCTTCAATACACCAAAATCACTAAGGGGCACTAGATGCACTTACAATCTCCCCCTTTTTGGTGATTAATGACAATATGGGTTAAGTTTTCAACGGGGATAAACATATGAAGTGTAAATACTGAAATTGAGAAATTTGATTGCAAGATATAGAAGAACTCCCCCTGAAGATGTGCACAGTGAGGAATTTGCTTTTGAAGCAATGCACACTTTGAAGAGTAGAATCATGGAGATCTCCCCCTATATCTTGTAATTCATACACGCATTTAACATATAATATGAAGAATTTGAAATGCATGATGAAATATGGTGACTGATGTAATTCAGCATGCGTGCATTAACATTAATGAGGAATAAGCATGCAGAAAGACTCAGCAAAAGTATCAGACCACCATAGAGTTTAAGTTTACAACTCGATCCAGCAAAGTCTTCAAAAGAACGAGAGTTGTAACTTAGAAAAAAACGCCCATATAGGTAGACCCGTTTGAAGACTAACTCAAATTTCTCCCCCTTTGTCATCGAATGACCAAAAGGGTCGAAAAATGAGGACTAACGCCCCTGAAGAATATCAAGCTGATGGAGGAGCGCCAGCGTTGTTGGGGTCATTGGTTGTTGTAGGGCCTGCAGCAGTGTCGTCCAAGTCTTCAAACTCATCGGTGTCGCGGGATGAAGAATATGAGCTGGCCACCAAGGAAGGACCTTTGACTTTCTTGAATTTCTTCGCTGGAGGTGCAGACCAATCAAAGTTCTCCTTGAGACCCATTTGCTTCAGATTTTCTTCACCATACAGATGTGATAAGATAGCTCAGGTGCGATCGAAAAGTTCATGGAGGTAGTAATGATTTTTCTTCACTGCATTATGTGTAGCAGTCATGTTGTGAAGAAGAGAACCAAACTGACGCTTAACCCATTTATGGTTTCGATCCACCTTCAGGTGAAGACTAAGAAGCAGCTCACGGTCAGTCATCACCTTGGGCTGTGGCTTGAGGATTTTGCTTGGATGCATGTGCAGCAGAATCATGAGTGACAGAGTCATCGTTGATGGAATAAGATGGAGCTTTGCGAAACTGACCATCCAATGGACGAATGCCTTCATCAATGATGTAGGTGCCTTGCCCTTTTCATCAGCTGAGGAATAAGTCTGCTTGAGGACTTCAATTGGGGGCAGGTAGCTGAGGTGATTCTGAAAGTTAGCCTTGTAGTTTAGTGAAGACCTTGTTCTAAGGAATCTCATAATCCAAGGAGCATAAGGCTTCAACTCAAACGGAAAGAGTGCAACATTTGCCAGAGTCCTCATGAAGAAATCATGATAATTGACAGGAATGCCTTGTATGATGTTGAATAGCAGACTCTTCATGATGCCAACAATTTCCTCATCAGACGAGTCGTGGCCTTTGACAGGACTCATTGTTCTCGTCAGAATGCGATAGACTATTCTAGGTACATATAGCAATTCCTTTACGAGGAATTTAGTCATTGGTGCTTGACCGGGCTTCAGGGGCTTCATCCGCACTTGCATGTAATGGGCAGTGAGTTCAGGCTCCTGGTATAGACAGCGAGCTCCTTCAAGGGGTGGACTGATGGGCAGGGCGTAAAGTAATTCAGAGGGCGGTGCTTTATAATGAGTGTTATCGGTCATCCAGACCAATACCCAAGTGTTGATATCATCAGGATCACCTGTGATGTGCAGTGTAGCGTAGAACTGAAGAATAAGCTCTTCATTCTAATCAACAATATCAGAGCAAAAGTTGAGGAGGCCTGCGTCATGAAGCACGCTGAGAACAGGAGAGAAGCAAGGCAGTGATTCCATGTTCACATGAGGAATATGCTCGTGGTAGAAGACTTTATCCTTGTTGAAGAGCAGTGAAGAGTAGAAATTGGCCTGACTGGCAGTCCAGAAGCGTTTCTTCCTAAGACGAGCAAAGTCATAAGGATTGTAGTCCGTGAAGAATACATGCTCGCCTAAGAAGTCATCAGCCTTAAATTTTTGCTTCTTTGAGAAGGGATCCTTTGGCTTGGGGTGGGGAGTGTCCGTCAATTGCATCACAACCTCAGGGATCTCAATCTCAGGTTCCGCAGGATGAGGAATTTTAGGTTCTTCTTCAGTGGCAGCCTGAGACTTCAATTCTTCATTTACATTTTCTTCAGCACTAGTGGCTGGAATCTCTTCATGGATAGATGGTGTGGCACGAGGTTCTTCAGATCCCATTTGTACTTTAGTAGTGACAGGGGACTGAGGAATTTGTTGGAGGGATGTGAATAGAGGAGAATTGGGGTGCTGACTTTCCCAAAACTCATTGTTCAACACTGGAGTTGTGCATCCAATGTCCACATCTTCGTCTTCATTCATTTCTTCAACGTCGGTCTCTTCAGCAGTGAACTGAAGCATGGGCGATGAGACTATTGGGGTTGAAGAGATTGCATCCGCTTTAATTTCTTCATCCAACTGCTCTGAGGAAGCAGCAGAAGGAATGTCTTCATCGAATCCGCTTGGGATCACGTATTCTTCATCGAAAGGAATAAGGTTCTTTGATGGCATAGATGAGACAAGAACAACATCAATAGTATTTTCAAATGAGCTGGTCAGAGGCTTCATTTTCTTTGGAGCCGAAGAATCTGATGCAGTTGATGTCTTCCTTTTCTTCGCAGTTGCACACTCTGCAACCTTGGTCTTCTTCACATCTGATGCAGATGGAAGGATCAGAGATGGTGTAGGCGCAGGAGGAGCAGAGGAATTTGGTTCAAGATCTTCAGGCACAACTGATGCAGTTGCCCTGACTTCTTCATTTTCTTCAGGCGCAACACTAGTGGTTGCCCTGGCAATTATTTCAGCGGCTGGAATGCAGTCATCAGCCCTGGTACTAGCATTTTCTTCAGCAGCCTGAGTATCATCAGCGGTGCTGGCATTTTCTTCAGTAGGCTGAGCAGATGCTTCAGCTTGAGGATTTTCTTGTTGCATTGGGGCTGCAACATTGGAAGTGAACTGCTCAGTTAGTTTCACAAAATGGACCTTGGCTCTCAACCAATCAGCGCGGTATGCGTCAAATTCATCACTGAGTTTCTTAATCTCGGATTGAATAGTGACAAGTTCTTCAGTTGTCATAGAGACAACGTTTTTCTTCAGGAAGCGCTCCTTTTTGTACTGCACTTTCTTCAACTGCCTGGCCTTTTCAAATTTCTATTTTTCTTCCTGAATGAAGTAAGTCAACATATGACTTTGGACAGGAGTCAGCTTGAAGTCAGGCATAGGAGTGTTGGGGTCCTTGTGCCAGAGATTAATATAATTAAGGATCAATTTTGGATCCAAAAGCAGAGGCACACTTGTGCCTTTGGCTCTAGCGGCCCTGAGTTGCCTGTCCCTGATGATTTCAGCAAGTTCTTCATCATCAGCTTTGTCTTCATCAGACGGCACTTGAAAGGCGACCTGCTTCTTGTGAGGACTTGGTCAAGAGCCTCGTCCAGCGGTGGTCTTTGTCTTCAGCAGAGAGGGGCCAGTTGATGAATTTGGTGCAGGTGAAGAACTAGCAGAAGCTCCTGAGGCAATAGAGATGCCTGTTGTCCTTTGGCACGTGGCGAGATGCACTGGTGCTAAGGATTTTGAGGGAGGAGCTGAGGACTTTGGAGGAGCTGGTGCGGCTTGAGGAATTGGCCTGAGGGCTTTGAAGAATTTGGCCGTGAGGGCATTGCTGAGGAACTTGGCCGTAAGGACATTGGGGTTGAAGCACTTGGCTTATGAGCCAGCTTCTTTGGCATGGCCTTCTTTGGCTTGCTTGCAGAGGCCTCAGCAGTGGCAGCAGCAGCAGCAGAGTCTTCATTAAATTTCCTCACTGCTTCCTTAGCTACTCTGCCTAGCTTGGACTGGCGCTTGGCCCATTCATCAGGATAATCCTCACCACGCTTGAGGCTGGTGGAATCAGCTACTTGGCCAGGTGCCAACGGAGATCTTGGGCATGGAGGATTAAGAGCGAATTTCTTCATATACTTGGGAGTAACGTATCTGTATTCCCTCCATTCCCGTGCCCATCTCCTCTCTATCATTTGGATGCGTACTTTGCGCTCATTCTTAATTTCTTTTCCATGGGTGGCCTCATCAGGAGTGCAATAATCCTTGTATATATCCTCGGGGATTTCAAACGCAGTGTTGACTTCCAGCTTCTTTCCTCCCTTTTGAGGTTTCTTACCATCTGCCATTTTCTTCAGCTGAGGGTTTTGAACGATTGATTTCTCTGAAGAGGTATGCAACTTTTCTTCAAGGAACGCTGCAAATGAGTTAAGTTGACGAGAACCTAGTGATTCAGCAGTGGACATATGTACCTGTGAACAGAGTATAGTTGCGAGGAATTTGGAGAGGTCATATGCGTTCTCAGAAGATTTTGCAATAAGAACAAGTTTGAGGAATTTGACCGGATGAATCTTGAGGAATTTCAATAAGCGTTCTTTGACTTAGGTTCCGGAGTTGTACAGATTTGAAAATCCACACAATTGAGGAATCTTGAAGAAAAATTTGCTTAGAGAAACAGATTAAGAACAGATGATATGTGAGGTGTCCAGTGTGTGAGGATTTGAAGAAAAACACATTTTGAAGATTTGAAGAAAAACATCCGAATCAACAAGGGTAGTAAAAATAATTTTTAATTACCCTGGATGAAGAACACGACGAACTGAGAAGTGTAGATTTGAAGCTCGTCGGTTCAGCTCTTCCACGCCCTAACTTGGCTGAGGAAGACAGCTACGGCAGCGGCGGAGTGAATAAATCCGCGTCCGGCGTGAGTACGGCGGCGATGAGGTCGAGGCAGTGAAGCTCTTCCTCACCAGCGACGACGGAAGTAGCGACGGCGCTAGGGTTTGAGAGCTTAAGCGTGGGAGGGAGGTCGAGTGGAGTAAAAGTGAAATGAGGAAAGGAGAGAGGTATTTATAGCCGAAGTGAAAAACTGCTCGCCCAAGAAAATAGGACGAACGTGCCCCTGACCCTTCTCATTCGCTTGACGTGTGTCACCCACGTACTGAGAGGTTCGTGTCCGATCATGGGTGAATAGGATAAGTATTATCGTGGAATGTGTACCGATTTGAGTGGCAAAGGCCAAAAATTCAGATAAAATAAGTTTAAAGTTTCATTCACATTTTCTTCAGCTGACAAGGACATAGTGAAGATTTTGAACGAGTTTCAAATAGAACGCACATGAAGAATTTGTGAATAGACTGGGTTGAGTTTAGCATAGAGGGGGAAAGGGTCCGATCACATTCATTTAGCAGAACAAGCAACTTGAAGAAATAGTAATAAGTAAATGCTGTAGAGGACATAAACTCATATAGCCAATGAAAAAAACGACGAAAAAGGTGAAGACAATGCAAATTGAAAAACAATAGAGGAATTTCAAAGCTGAGGAAAAAACTCAAATTGAAGATTTTCAACTTTTGGTGATGACGTGACCCACCATATAAGAATGATGATTTCAGACACCGCGTACAATTGTCATAGGGTTCTGATAATCAAATTCTTCGTTAATTTCTTCACACTTAGAGTGTTATTCTTCATTGATTGAAGAAAAACGTTTCTTCATGTGTTACACATCTAAGTCATCAATTTTGCATAAGTGTTAGGATAAGTGTCCTTTTCAAAGAACATTCGAAGATTCTAGGATATTTAGCTCACACTACAACTTGCTAAATATCTTCTCATCCAAGGGCTTAGTGAAGATATCGGCTAGTTATTCTTCAGTCTTCACATGCTCAATAGAGATGTCGCCCTTCAACACATGATCACGAAGAAAATGATGACGAATCTGAATGTGCTATGTCTTCGAGTGCTGATGAGGACATCGATACCATTGTTACACCCACATCCCCTGCTGCTATACATACTGGACCAATTACTAGAGCTCGCACACGCCAATTGAATTATTAGGTACTTTCATTTCTTGGTAACGATTCTAATGTTTATGAGAATATGATGATGCCTAAATTGGATACATTTGTTTTGCTTACAAATGAAGGGCCTAGCTTGGACAAGAAAGATGAACCTTGGAGCAACTTCAAGCATGAAGATGATGGCATGCGCAAGGGGATTAAGAACGAAGTTACAAGTGATGATTTCAGGACTTTGAAGCCACCATAAGAAGTGCATGAAGCCTTGGACAAAATATACAAGATGCCACTTCATAAATTTCGTCCAGAGGCTATTCTAGGTGTTGCGTCACCTTATTATTGGGCCAGACCCATGTATTTTTGAAATACTTAAGTATAGGTTGTTTTTAGAGTCCGTATGTGTGGGGAAACAAGAGTTAGGATTGGTTTCGGACCCCTCCTCCAAGGGCCACGAAATTCCCCCCTCTCCCTCCATATATACATCCCTTAGGGCGTCGTTTAGACTTTGGGTTTTTTTTAGAATAAAAGTTTGCCATAGCCGCAACTTCGCGTACTTTGTTTGTGTCCAACGACCAGACCAAGATGTCACAGAACCCCACCTTCATTAATAAAGCTTTCCTTTTTTATTCGCAATATCCAGATTGCAATCTCAGTTTCTTGCTTGTTCTTCGTTTGCTCGCAGGAAATAGACCCTCGTGGTCAGGTTGATCATGCTCCGGCGTGGTCAATAACCCTTGGAAGTTGGTTTAGCGATTTCTAAGGCGCGACGTCTTCGCACGTTCGTAGTCGGATCGTCAAAGTCGACTCCCACAGAAAACGATATCTATCTCATCGAAACATCGGGACATCTTCCGCTCTATCAAGTGGTATCAGATTTCCAGGTTGCTCGATGAGATTTTACAGTTTTTTGTAGTTTAGATCGAGTCTGTTCTTCATACCTACAGTCTACGAAAAAGCCAAAAAAAATTAGGGTTAGTTCATCATATTCGAACCAATTTGAGCCTTTGCATAATCTTTTTAGGGTTTTGCATTGTTGAGTTTGCAGTTGCATCGTCGTGTCTAGTTGCTAGTCTTAGTGTCTAGTCCTTTAGAGTTTCGAGTTCTATTCACAAGTAGTCACGCCGCCGCCGCATCATCATCATCATCGCTGCCATATACCACCATCGTCATCACCGCTGTCATATACCACCTTCGTCATCACCGCTGCCATATACCACCATCGTCATCGCCGCTGCCATATACCACATATTCACCGCCATCACGATAATCCGAGTCCACCTCCATCACAGATTCGCCACCAGTCTGTGTTCCACCGCCCTACATATATTCGCCACCAGTCCGAGTTCCACCAGATTCATCTCCGCCACCAGTCCTAGTCCGACTCCAGTATTTGTTGCCTTGCTTTCGAGTTCCAGATCACGCGATACTTCAAGTCATGATCGAGTAGGACTCCGGAGATTTCATGCTACCTGCAGTAGAAAAAATAGTTCCAAACTAAAAAAAACTAAGTCTGGAAAATTCTGGCTAGGCAGTTTTTAGACCATTTGTAGACTTTTTCGGAAAAAAATTGTCGCGGAGCAAAAAAGAGAGGAAAAAATAGTGCAAAAAAGTGAAAAAAAAGAAAAAAATTCAGAGCGTGCTCCTCCCTTGTTCACGTGCAGCGCCGTGATTTTGTTATTGTTCTAGGCTCGCGTCTCTAGCACGGTCTAGCCTAGGACCAGCACAATACCGTCGTTGAGCGTTTATTCAACTTTGCATCTCTGAATTGATTATTGCCGACCCTTTTTGCTACCATATTATAAGCCTTCCCAGCTCCACATACATCTACGTCGTGCGTTTGACTCTCCCTGGTAATCGCTCTATCCAAGCTTCGAGAGTTTTGACTATGACGGTTGCCGATCACCGCCTGCTGCTCGGTAAGAACTGATAAGAATTTGAGATTTGCTTGACGGATTTGTAACACCCACCACCACCTCTTGTTAGTAGTCTGTAGGATCATATTCTTGTGTGTTTCTATTGCTGCTAACCATGGCAGGATCACAAGCCGACGAGACTGACTGGAAGAACATGACGAATAAGGAGTTGCATGATAAATTTCAGCAAATGATGAGTGGACAGGTGCAAGATGTGCTAAACAGATTTGAATAGGCCATGGAGAAGATAGATGGTATGGAGAAGACGTTCGAAACAAAGCTCGATAACAAGTTTAATGAATTGCTCGCGCGTCTTCCACCACCACCACCGGATCCACCTAACGCACCTCTACAACAACAACAACAACAACAACAACAACAACAACAACAACAACAACAACAACAACAACAACAACAACAACAACAACAACAACAACAACAACAACAACAACAACAACAACAAAGACTACCTCCACGTCGCGAAATAGCCCTCCGCCGAGCGAGCCGTGTCCCTCTTGCGCCTGGCCAAACTGTTGGTGCTGATGTTGATTCTTTTGTGGCTCCTGCTGCTGATGCGGAGGCGGATGATTATGTGGGAGATTACAAGGATGAGGTTGATCAAAATCAGAACTACGTGCAACCACCAGCACCACAACCATCAGGTCGTCCACATGCAAATAATGGCAATGGTAGGGCTCCCCCTCATGTACGAGATCATGACCATCTCCCTAAACTAAAATTGAATATTCCACCATATTCCACCATTTAAGGGTAGATATGTTCCTGATATATATCTTACTTGGGAGTTAGAAACTGAACAACGATTTACATGTTTAAAATATCATGAGGAGAGACGTGTTCCTGCTGCTGTTTGTGCTTTCACTAGCTTTGCATGTGTTTGGTGGTCTGAACATTGTAGATTATATCCTATTCCAGCTACTTGGGCTGCTTTGAATACTGCTATGCGTACTCGTTGGGTTCCACCATATTATCAACGTGAATTACTTCAAAAATTGCAGCGTTTAAGACAAGGAAAAAATTCTATAGAAAAATATTATCAGGAATTACAAACTGTCATGATTAGATGTGGTATTGTTGAGGAGAATGAAGCTATGCTTGCATGTTTTATGGGTGGATTAATAGAGAGATTCAGACCATTCTAGAGTATAAGGAGTATACTAATATCACTCGTTTATTCCATCTTACTTGTAAAGCCAAACGTGAAGTGCAGGATCGACAGGCATTGGCGCGAACTATCTTTTCTACAGGCCGATCTTCATCATGGAGACCACGTGCATCCTCTATTTCCACTGCACCAGCACCTCCATCAAGTGCCACCTCCAGCCGTGATACAAGAAAGCAGGCACAACCACCACTATCTGCCAAGAGCACACCTGCCGGGCCTGCACAGAGCTCTTCTTCTTCCATGGCATCAACAGGGCACACAAGTGATATTATTTGTCATCACTGTAAGGGAAGAGGACATTTTGCGAGAGAATGCAAATCTCAGTGTGTGATGATTGCTACTGAGGATGGTGGGTATGAGTCTGCTAGTGACTATGATGAGGAGACTTTGGCTCTTATTACACATGAAGAACACGGTGGAGATGATTTTGATCATGAGATGCAATACATGGCTGCTGAAGATGCTGACAGGTATGAATATTTAGTTGCTCAACGTGTTTTGAGTGTGCAGGTTACACAAGCTGAGTAAAATCAGAGGCATAATTTGTTCCATACAAAGGGAGTTGTGAAGGAACGTTCTATTCGCGTCATTATAGATGGAGGGAGATGCAATAACTTGGCTAGCATGGAGATGGTGGAGAAGCTATCTCTCACCACAAGACCACATCCACATCCTTACTACATCCAATGGTTCAACAACAGCGGCAAGATTAAGGTAACACGTGCCATTCGTGTTCATTTTAGTATCTCTACATATGCTGATTATGTTGATTGTGATGTGGTACCTATGCAAGCATGTTCCTTATTACTTGGTAGACCATGGCAATTTGATAAAAATTCTGTACACCATGGTAGAAACAATCATTATACTCTTGTTCATAAGGATAAAAATATTACTTTGCTTCTTATGACTCCTGATTCCATTTTGAAAGATGATATTAATAGAGCTAATAAAGCAAACTAGGAGAAAAATAAGAGTGAAAATCAGATTGTGGTAAAAGAATTTGAGCAACAAATGAAGCCTAATAATAAACCATCTAGTGTTGCTTCTGAAATTAAATTGAAAAGTGCATGTTTACTTGCCACCAAATCTGATATTGATGATCTAGATTTTAGCAAATCTGTTTGCTATGCTTTTGTGTGCAAAGAGGCATTATTTTAATTCAAGAACGTGCCTTCCTCTTTGCCTCCTGCTATCACTAACATTTTGCAGGAGTTCGTTGACGTCTTTCCACAAGACGTGCCATCGGGATTACCACCTATTCGAGGGATTGAGCATCAAATTGACTTAATTCCCGGTGCATCATTACCCAACCGTGCACCATACCGTACCAATCCAGAGGAGATGAAGGAGATTATGCGTCAAGTATAAGAACTACTCGACAAAGGTTATATACGCGAATCCCTTAGTCATTGTGTTGTTCCTATCATTTCAGTGCCAAAAAAGGATGGTACGTCGCATATGTGCATTGATTGTAGAGGCATTAATAATATTACTATTCGTTATCGTCATCCTATTCCTAGGCTAGATGATATGCTTGATGAATTGAGTGGCTCTACAATATTCTCCAAAGTTGATTTGCGTAGTGGATACCATCAAATTCGTATGAAATTGGGAGATGAATGGAAAACAATATTTAAAACTAAGTTTGGATTATATGAGTGGTTAGTCATGCCTTTTGGGTTAACTAATGCACCTAGTACTTTCATGAGATTAATGAACAAAGTTTTACGTGCTTTCATTGGACGATTTGTGGTAGTTTACTTTGATGACATATTGATTTATAGCAAATCTTTGGAGGAACATTTGGAACATTTACGTGCTGTTTTTATTGCTCTACGGGATGCACGTTTGTTTGGTAACCTTGGAAAGTGCACATTTTGCACCGACCAAGTATCTTTTCTTGGCTATGTTGTTACTCCACAGGGAATTGAAGTTGATAAAGCCAAGATTGAAGCTATTGAGAGTTGGCCGCAGCCCAAAACGGTCACATAAGTGAGGAGTTTCCTTGGCCTCGCTGGTTTCTATAGGCGTTTTGTGAGAGATTTCAGCACCATTGCTGCACCTCTCAACGAGCTTACAAAGAAGGATGTGCCTTTTGTTTGGGGTATCGCACAGGAAGAAGCCTTCACGGTATTGAAAGATAAGTTAACACATGCTCCTTTACTCCAACTTCCTAATTTTAATAGAGAGAATTCCTTATTTGATCCTTTCTTAAATTTTGATTCCCCTTTTGGCCCTAAAAAATATCTTTTTCCCTTTTTGACACACAATTTTTATTTTGTTCCCTACATGACACTTCTGTCAATTTTGGCACATAACAGTGTTTAGTCTAACATGAAAAGACCATTCTACCCCTGGTATATTATGTGACGAAAATTATTTACAAGTCAAAAGCAACCATGATGTGACATGTTTTATCTTTTGATGACTAATGACTAATGAAACCAAATCTACTATTTCTGTATCATGTAACAGATTTGAGCTCATCAGATTCCCGCAACAAAAAAAGATTTGAGCTCACCAGACATCTCATGCGCATTCATTTTACCACTTGATGGATAGTAATTATGTTGCATTCGGTTTACCACTTAGAAGCCGGCCGAAATGAGACAGGTTAAGAGTGGTCGTGTAGTTTAAACAAAAAAGAGAAGTCGTAACATGCACGGATCAGTATACGACCCTGCAGTTGTTGAGTTGGTGCGTATCTGTCCAGCGCCGACGAACAAGTAGATATTGTTGGCGTTCTGCCAACAAGCGCGGGTGTGGTGTTGCTGGAGGTGAGTGCCTGGTCGGCGACGACGCCATTGGTCTACTCGCTAAATCACTCGATCACAAAGATGATCAGACGAGAGTTTTGCATCGTGTACGAATGCAACTTTTTTGTAATCTTCTTCTTATTTTCTTGGTACAGAAAGAAAGTGATGGCCGGTAGTTTTCCTACCCAGGCGCCACGACCTTGAAGACTCGTGCCATGCTAAACCACCATGCAAGTCACGCGGGCCCTGCGACATGGTGATGTCACGCTATGGGCCCTTGAATTTTTTTGGAATTATAGGCCCATGCAGCTGTACGTGCAAGTTTTGCTAAAAAAAGTTGTATGTGCAGGTTGCCTCAAAAAAAAACTGTACATGCAAAGGTTGTACGCTCTCAGCCTCGCGCCGCCGCCGCTATTTGTGCTCGGGTGGACTCGGGCGAGAAGGTGCGGTGGGGATTTTTTTTGCCAGTGAGCTAAAGCAGGGGTAAAAGCGACTTTTCATGTTGCACTTCACTGTGTTAGTCACCAAAATTGACAGAAGTGTCATGGAGGGAACAAAATAAAATTTGTGTGTCAAAAAGGGAAGAAAATGTTTTTAGGGCCAAAAAGGGAAGAAAAATTTAAGAAAGGGCCAAATAAGGTATTCTCTCATTTTAATAGGACTTTTGAGCTTGAATGTGATGCTAGTGGAATTGGATTAGGAGATGTGTTATTACAAGATGGCAAACCTATTGCATACTTTTATGAAAAATTGAGTGGGCCTAGTCTGAACTATTCTACTTATGATAAAGAATTATATGCTCTTGTTCGAACCTTAGAAACATGGCAACATTATTTATGGCCCAAGGAATTTGTTATACATTCTGATCATGAATCTTTGAAACTCATTAAAAGTCAAGCAAAACTGAACCGCACACATGCTAAATGGGTTGAATTCATTGAGACTTTTCCTTATGTCATTAAACACAAATAGGGTAAAGAAAATATTATTGCTGATGCATTGTCTCGTCATTATACTATGCTTTCCCAACTTGACTTTAAAATATTTGGTTTGGAGACCATCAAAGATCAATATGTGCATGATGCTGAATTTAAAGATGTATTGCAGAATTGTAAGGAAGGGAGAACTTGGAACAAGTTCTTTCTAAATGATGGATTTGTGTTTTGTGCTAACAAGCTATGCATTCCAGCTAGCTCCGTTCGTATTTTGTTGTTGCAGGAGGCGCATGGAGGAGGATTAATGGGACACTTTGGAGTCAAGAAGATGGAGGATATACTTGCTACACATTTCTTTTGGCCAAAGATGAGACGGGATGTTGAGCGTTTTGTTGCTTGCTGCACTACATGTCAAAAAGCTAAGTCACGACTCACGACTCAATCCTCATGGTTTATATATGTCTTTGCCTGTACCTAGTGTTCCTTGGGAGGATATATCTATGGACTTTGTCTTAGGTTTACCTTGAACAAAGAAGGGGAGGGATAGCATATTTGTTGTCGTGGATAGGTTCTCAAAAATGGCACACTTTATACCATGTCATAAAAGCGATGATGTTGTGAATGTTGTTGATTTGTTCTTTCATGAAATTATTCGCTTGCATGGTGTGCCAAATACTATTGTTTCAGATCATGATACTAAATTTCTTAGCCACTTTTGGAGATGTTTATGGGCTAAGTTGGGGACTAAACTACTTTTTACTACTACTTGTCACCTCCAAACTGATGGACAAACTGAAGTAGTTAATAGAACTTTGTCTACTATGCTTAGGGCTGTTTTGAAGAATAATAAGAAAATGTGGGAAAATGCTTGCCTCATATTGAATTTGCTTATAATCGTTCATTGCATTCTACTACTAAGATGTGCCCTTTCGAAATTGTGTATGGTTTCCTACCTCGTGCACCTATTGATTTGTTGCCTCTTCCATCTTCGGAGAAGATTAATTTTGATGCTAAAGAACATGTTGAATTGATTTTAAAATTGCATGAGTTAACTAAGTAAAACATTGAGCGTATGAATGCTAAATATAAACTTGCTGGAGATAAGGGTAGAAAACATGTTGTGTTTGCACCTGGAGATCTTGTTTGGTTACATTTGCATAAGGATAGGTTTCCTAATTTGCGCAAATCAAAGCTAATGCCACGTGCTGATGGTCCTTTTAAGGTGTTAGAGAAAATAAATGATAATCCATATAAACTTGAGCTGCCTGCAGATTTTGGGGTTAGTCCCACTTTTAACATTCAGATTTGAAGCCTTATTTTGGTGAGGAAGATGAGCTTTAGTCGAGGACGACTTCATTTCAAGAAGGGGAGGATGATGAGGACATCAATACCATTGTTACACCCACAACCCCTGTTTCTACACATACTGGACCAATTACTAGAGCTCGCACACGCCAATTGAATTATCAGGTACTTTCATTTCTTGGTAACGATTTTAATGTTCATGAGAATATGATGCTGCCTAAATTGGATACATTTGTTTTGCTTACAAATGAAGGGCATATCTTGGACAAGAAAGATGAACCTTGGAGCAACTTCAAGCATGGAGATGATGGCATGTGCAAGGGGATCAAGAACTGAGTTACAAGTGATGATTTCAGGACTTTGAAGCCACCATAAGGAGTGTATGAAGCCTTGGACGAAATATACAAGATGCCACTTCATAAAATTTTGTCTAGAGGCTATTCTAGCTGCTGCGTCACCTTATTATTGGGCCAGGCCCTTGTATTTTCGAAATACTTAAGTATAGGCTGTTTTTAGAGTCCGTATGTGTGGGGAAACAAGAGTTAGGGTTGGTTTCGGACCCCTCCTCCAAGGGCCACAAAATTCCCCCCTCTTCCTCCATATATACAACCCTTAGGGCGTCGTTTAGACTTTGGGTTTTGTTTAGATTAAAAGTTCGCCATAGCCGCAACTTCGCGTACTTCATTTGTGTCCAACGACCAGACCAAGACGTCACAGAACCCCACCTTCATTAATAAAGCTTTCCTCTTTTATTTGCAATATCTAGATTGCAATCTCAGTTTCTTGCTTGTTCTTCGTTTGCTCGTAGGAAATAGACTGTCATGGTCAGGTTGATCGTGCTCCGGCGTGGTCAATAACCCTCGGAAGTTGGTTTAGCGATTGCTAAGGTGTGACGTCTTCGCAAGTTCGTAGTCGGATCGTCAAAGTCGACTCCCACAGAAAACGATATCTATCTCATCGAAACATCAGGACACCTTCGCCTCTATCAAGTGCTGAACTGGGTTATGAGCAATCTTGATGGTACTCTCATTGTCACAGTAGAGTGGCACATTCTTCACGTTGACACCATAGTCCTTGAGAGTTTGCTTCATCCATAGCAGTTGAGCACAGCAAGAACCAACAACAATGTACTCAGCTTCAGCAGTAAACAGTGATACATAGTTCTGTTTCTTCGAGGACCAACAGACCAAGGATCGTCCGAGGAAATGGCATGTGCCAGATGTTGACTTGCGGTCCACACGATCACCAGCATAGTCAGAGTCTGAATATCCAATGAGATCAAAAGCCGAGCCCTTGGGATACCATAATCCAAGTGTTGGTGTGTGAGCTAGATATCGAAGAATATGCTTCACAGCCTTGTGGTGTGATTCCTTCGGTGTAGCTTGAAATCGGGCACACATGCAAACACTAAGCATAATATCTGGCCTAGATGCACATAAGTACAATAAAGGACCAATCATAGAGTGGTATACCTTTTGATCGAAATCAATACCATTTTCATCAGTGCATAGATGGCCATTTGTGGGCATAGGGATTTTGACTCCTTTGCAATCTTGCATGCCAAATTTCCTCAGTACATCCTTGAGGTATTTCTCCTGAGATATGAATATGCCATTGCGCTGTTGATGAATCTGAAGACCTAAGAAGAATTTCAATTCTCCCATCATAGACATTTGATATTCTTCACTCATCATATAGGCAAATTCATCACTGTAACGTTGGTCAGTACAGCCAAAAATGATATCATCAATATAAATTTGGCACACAAACAATTCACCATCATAAGATTTAGTGAAAAGAGTTGGGTCAAGTGAACCGGGTTTGAAGCCTTTCTTCATGAGGAATTCCTTCAAAGTATCATACCACGCCCGTGGGGCCTGCTTGAGGCCATAGAGGGCCTTATTGAGTCTGAAGATTTTGTCAGTATGCTTTGGATCTTCAAAACCTGGGGGCTGAGCAACATATACTTCTTCCTCAAGCTTACCATTGAGGAATGCACTTTTCACATCCATTTGATATAAGATGATATCATGATGGTTAGCATAAGCAAGTAATATGCGAATAGCTTCAAGTCTAGCAACAAGTGCAAAAGTTTCATCGAAATCAATTCCTTCAACCTGTGTGTAGCCTTGAGCTACAAGTCGTGCCTTATTCCTCACCACAAGGCCATTTTCATCTTGCTTGTTGCGGTAGATCCACTTTGTGCCGATGATGTTGTGCTTGCGAGGATCTGGACATTTGACCAGTTCACAGACGTTGTTGAGCTCGAATTGATGTAATTCCTCTTGCATAGCTTGAATCCACTCAGGCTCCAGAAATGCTTCATCTACCTTAGTGGGCTCTGTGATAGAGACGAAAGCAAAGTGCCCACAAAAGTTAGATAAATGTGAAGCTCTTGAGCATGTTAGAGGACCTGGAATGTCGATGTCGCTGATGATTTTCTCAATTTGCACTTCATTTGCAACGCGAGGATGAGCGGGTTGTCATTGAGGAATTTGATCAATATTTTCTTTAGCACCATTTTCTTCAGGTGCATTAGCATGACGTTCTTCATGTTCTAGAATGACTTCTTCAACAGATTCTTCGATAGGAATGACATCCTTAATAGCCTTGAACTTAATAGATTCCTCAGGAGGTATTTCATCTATCACAGGAGGTAGGTGCTCTCTTTGCGAGCCATTAGTCTCATCGAACCGCACATCTATAGTTTCAACAACCTTGTGGTGATAGGTGCTAAAGACTTTGTAGGTGTGCGAGTCCTTACCATAACCGAGCATAAAACCTTCATGTGCTTTCGGTGCAAATTTAGAATTGTGATGAGGATCTCTAATCCAATATTTTGCACCGAAGACTTTGAAATAACTCACATTGGGTTTCTTGTCAGTGAGGAGTTCATATGCAGTCTTCCTGAAGAATTTGTGAAGATATACCATGTTGATGATGTGGCACACAATATCAATTGCCTCAGGCCACAAGCGAGGAGGCGTCTTGTACTCATCAAGCATAGTGCGAGCCATCTCAACAAGAGTCCTGTTCTTGCGCTCCATGATGCCATTTTGCTGAGGAGTATAAGGAGCAGATAATTCATGAGTAATACCAAGTTCATCAAGATAGTCATCAAGACCAGTGTTCTTGAACTTAGTTCCATTATCACTTCTGATGTGCTTGATCTTCACACCAAAGTTGGTTGAAGCCCTCGAGGAAAATCGTTTGAAGACTTCCTGCACTTCAGTTTTGTAAGTGATGATATGCACCCATGTATATCGAGAATAATCATCAACAATGACAAAGCCATATAAAGATGCAACATTAGTAAATGTGGCATAATGAGTAGGGCCAAAGAGATCCATGTGAAGCAATTCAAATGGTCGAGTAGTAGTCATGATAGTCTTTGCTGGATGCTTAGCCTTGGTCATCTTTCTAGCTTAACAGGCTCCGTACAAATGATCCTTGAGGAATTTGACACCGTCGATGCCAATGACATGCTTCTTCTTCGCGAGCGTGTGTAGATTCCTCATGCCAGCATGACCAAGTCGTCGATGCCATAGCCAGCCTTCTGAAGTTTTTGCAAGTAGACACGTAGCAGGTTGTGGTCCTGTAGAGAAATCAACAATATACAAATCTCCTCTCTTAAAGCCTTTGAAGACTTTGGAATTGTCGGCTTCCCTGATCACAACACAATGATACTTGCCAAATACAACGACCATATCAAGATCACAAAGCATTGAGACAGACATGAGGTTGAACGCTAAGGACTCGACAAGCATGACTTTGTCCATGTGTCGATCCTTTGAGATTGCAACCTTACCTAGACCCAATACCTTGCTTTTGCCTTTGTCAGCGTAGGTGATATGCTTCAGATGTGATGGAGATAAAGCAGATTCCATCAATAAGCTCCTGTCACCAGTCATGTGATTTGTACATCCACTATCAAGGACCCACTCAATGGCTTTGGGTTGATCATCCTGCTGATGAATTAGTGCAACTTACGAACTCATATACTTCATCAGTGAAGAATATGGTATCAATTTCATCAGATCAATTTCATCAAGCAATAGAACAGATAAAGCAGTATGAGGACGTGAGAAATGAAAATTCATTTCTTCATGATTAGCTTGCGTCCTTTCAAGCAAATTCAGGTCTCCAGGAAATTCTTCAGACGATTAAGTCCGTCTAGTGACCTGACCCTGCATAAGAGGTTAGTTCTTTTTATTCACTACCCACATCTGAAGGGGTGGCAAAGAGTTCATCATTCTGCGAGCTCCATAAGAGAAAGGTGGCATAGATGCCAATCCACTTCGTTTCACATAAGAGGGGTTAGGGTAAGCATAGGAGTAAGAAGAGAAATTCTTCGAGGACTTATGAACATAATGATTTGAAGAATAATGCACATATCCATAATCCTTAGATCTTCCCTGCGAAACAGACGGGTTAGCACAATGATGTTCATATGAGGACTTTGATCCTTTTGAGGAATTTGATCCATGTGAGGAGTTTGGTCCGTATGAGGACTTGGATCCATATGAAGAATTTGATCTGGGGTTCCTACTCTTCAGAGGTGGTGTCTGAAAGTGCGTTATATCGACTAGAGGGGGAGTGAATAGGCGATTTTTATGAAAGTCTTCAAAACATGGAAGTTATGAAGACAAACGATAGAAATAAACCTATTACCCTGCAACAGAAGGTAGACTACACTAGGCAAGCCATAATCAAGTATTCAATAGAGTGAAAGCACAATGACTAATAGCAGCAATGTAGTAAGGATCAGGTAGGAAGATATTGTGAAGCCACACAGAACATGCAGTCACTCAGTGAAGACAAAAGATAGTACGAACATACAATGACTTCACAAGGAGTAACAGTAAGTAAAGGGAAGGGAAGATGAAACCAGTGACTCGCTGAAGACAATGATTTGTTGGACCAGTTCCAGTTGCTGTGACAACTGTACGTCTGGTTAGGGCGGCTAGGTATTTAAACCTTAGGACACACAGTCCCGGACACCCAGTCCTGAACACGCAGCTCAGGACACCCAGTCCTCACCGTATTCCCCTTGAGCTAAGGTCACACAGACCTCGCCCAATCACTCTGGTAAGTCTTCAAGGTAGACTCCCAAACCTTCACAGACTTTGTTCACCGGCAATCCACAATGTCTCTTGGATGCTCAGAACGCGACGCCTAACCGGCTGGAGGATGCACAGTCCTCAAGTGTAATAAGTCTTCAGATCACACAGACAAGAAGACTTAAGTGATGCCTAATTCTCTTTGGCTCTGGGTGGTTAGGGCTTTATCCTCGCAAGGAATTCTCTCTCAAAGGCTTCGAGGTGGGTTGCTCTCAAACGACAAAAGCCGTACTCTGAATCTAAGCAGCCAACCGTTTATGGTTGTAGGGGGTGGGCTATTTATAGCCACTTGGCAACCCGACCTGATTTGTCCGAAATGACCCTGGGTCACTAAGGAACTGACACATGTTCCAACGGTCAGATTTCAAAATCACGCGACAACTTTACTTGGGCTTCAAGCAAAGCTGACTTGCCCGACTCTGGACAAGATTCGCTCTCAAAGTCTTCACTCGAAGACATAGGTTTTGTTTAAGCATCACTTCAGTCATTCTGACTGGTTCTCTTGGACCCCACTTAACAGTATGGTGGTTCCTATGACTCAACACAGAAGAAAGAGAACTACGAAAGATCTAAGTCTTCGAGCTCCATAGGCTTCATGTGGTGTCTTCTCTTGTCATAGTCTTCAATGTGAATATCTTCATATACCACCTTTGACTTCAATGTCTTCATACATTTTTAGGGGTCATCTCTGGTAGGAAAACCGAATCAATGAGGGACTTCTACCTGTGTTATCCTGCAATTCTCACAAACACATTAGTCCCTCAACTAGGTTTGTCGTCAATACTCCAAAACCAACTAGGGGTGGCACTAGATGCACTTACAATCTCCCCCTTTTTGGTGATTGATGACAAACTAGTTGAAGTTTTCAATGGGGAATATAATCTGTGAAATTGTAAAGGATAAGGAATTGTCTTCATAAGTTGTAAGGGCTCCCCCTGAAGATGTGCATATAAGTAATTTGCTTTTGGAATGCAAATGCACATGGCAGGTTGTACTTGTGGAGATCCACTTCAACTTATGATGACAATCCACTATGCATGTGAAAGTATATGAAGATAATGACATGCATAATGGAAAATGGACGTCTGCAGAATGATCTAAGTGCAGAATTTATCGTCGCACATGCGGAATTTATCATGGCAACACAAGGTGGCAAATAAGTAGCAGACGACCATCGAGTTTAAGTGTTACAACTCAAAGAACCAAATGTAGCAAAACGAGAGTTGTAAGCACGAAGCAAAATATAAAGCACCCGCCCATATGGACCCGCTTGAAGACTATCAACCTCATATGCTTCTCCCCCTTTTGTCAGTAAGGACCAAAAAGGTTTGAATACATAGAGCATCTACTCGTTCCCATGAGGAGTAGGTGAAGCAGCAGGGTCGTTGATTGTGTTTGGCGGTGCTGAAGAGCTTGGAGCAGAGTCGAAGCGTGCTGAAGGAGGTGGCGGTGAAGTAGCATCGTCTTCATCCTTGATTACTCTGGCATTCACAGTTGCAGCAGAGGAAGAGAACTCAGAGTCTTCAAGGGATGGAGTTCGTCGCAGCACTGCCCTTCGAGGAGGTGTGGAGTCAAACTTGAATCACTCAGTGAAGCCATCCTCTTGAAGATCATCTTCAAAGCACATCAGTGTTAGCCCTTTCCATGTGCGGCGAGAGGTTTCATGGGCAACAAAAGCATTCTTGGTGGCAAGATTGCGGATGCGATTAACATCCACCAAGAGGCTTTGCATCTGACGCTTCAGCCAGTCATGATGCCTATCCTGTTTCTGATGAAGAGCCACAAGAAGCTCTCGGTCGTTGAGAACACGAGTGTGCTTCTTGGGTCGTGGAGCAGTTGTACTATCAGTGGCTTCAGTGGGAGCAAGATGCGGTGCATGTGTAGTGCCAGCCAAAGGATACACACGAGTTACGGCTTCAACGCCTTCAACGTTCTGAGTGAAACTTTGATGCTCTGCATTCTGAAGACTGAGAGGTTCCTTGGCAGGCTCAGGATAGATGGCTTCAATAGACATATCCACATCAGGCAAAAAGATCCGATGGTTGCGGGCCGAGGGCTGATATGAGATAGCGGAGTGAAGTTTGATCAGCCGCATCACCCAAGGGGCGTAGAACTTCAAAGCAAACAGATCAGAGCCAGATGCAGCAAGTTGGAGAATGAAGAAATCTTGTGTATTGAAGCATTTTCCATGAAGAATGTAGAAGACCAAAGTCTTCATTGCACCTTCCAGCTTGGCATGGGGAGAATGTCCTTTGATTGGCCAGAGAGTTCGCCTTATGATGTGATAAATGGTTCTTGACAGATACTCAAGGTCTTCAACGAAGAACTCCGTGGGATAAGCAGCATCTTGGGGCAATGGCTTCATCATACTGAGCATCTGACTCATATTAGGTTCAGTCTTCTGAAAGATGCTCTCAATAGCTTCACTATGAAGCTGACAGCCATGCTCGTAGAGATCGCCAGGAGTGGGCAAACCAGTGAGCTCAATGATGTCAAAGGCTTTGGCTTCGTGATGAGCGTTTCCTGTCATCCACTCCAGGACCCAAGTCTTCGGATCTCTGCTATACCCGCAGATGTGAAGTGTGGCATAGAATTGGAGCAGCAACTCTTCATTCCAATGCTCTTGGTCAGTGACGAACGACAGCAGTCCAACCTCTTTGAAGCAATCCAGAGCTTCTTCCAGACAGGGCAGACCAGCTATTGCTTCAATGTCAAGGCGCTTGTGTGGGAAGATGCAACCTTGGTTGTAAAGAACGCATGAGTAATAGCTTCGCTGCGGATAACTCCAGAACCGATCAGATGATATTCTTTCCCTGGAGTAGGGGTTCCTGGAGCTGTTGAAGACTGTCTTGTCTGCTCTGAAGCCATTGATATTGAAGGAGCCAGGTGCTGATGCAGGACCTGGGAACCTTGGCAATCTTGGGATTGGCTTCTGTACCTGAGGCCTGTGCTCAACATGATAGTCGAATTGGGGACCGGCAGCAGACGCAGGAACAGAAGCAGCGGGATTAGTGGCTTCGCTGACTTCTGGTGCTTTTGTTGGTGAGGGCTCCACATTTGCTTCAGCCATGACAGCGTCAGTGGCTTCAGTGGTGTTGGTGGTGGCAGCCGCAAGATTTTCAACCTCCACTTGACGAGCTGGAGGGTCGCTTACGATCACGTTCTCCTCGAGAACTGCTTCTTGGTGGGACAGGGGAGTAGCAGCTTGTGGCACTTCTTCTTCATCGGCTGATGGAGCCAGAATGTCTTCAGCAGTTTTAGCTTCAGACGCAGAGACTTGAGGCCTTGGACCTTTGCGAAGCCTACGCAACACGGACGACGCCTGTGGAGTTTGTGTTGGCTAGGCCTCAGAGTCTTCTTCCTCTTGTGGGCGATCCGCCCACGAAGCATCCTGTGCTATTGGTGTCAGTGGACGACCAATGCTGATGAGTTCACTGTGCGTGGGCACAGGCGATGATACCTGTTGGTGCTCTAGCTGAGGAAGGGTTGCATCATCTTCAACATGGTCATGGTGACCAGTGTCCTCAGCAGCGAGGGGATCAGCTGCTGGAAAGTCTTCAGCTTCATGAGCCTCTGTGAAAGCAGGCTCATGGACAGTCAGTTGACGTTCTTGTGGATCGGCGTTGGGGTGAACCATGGAAATGGGTTCAACAATCAAGGGCTCTGTGGGAGCAGCCCGTTCCTTCTTGGTCATTCTTTTCTTCTTGGCAAGGGCAGTATCAGAGGCTTCAGGATGTTTTCTCTTCCTTGCTTCAGCCTCAGCAGTCCTGGTCTTCTTCAGTTCTGAAGCGGTTGACCTGGCCTTTGGCTTCGGGCCAGTCATGCTAGTTGGGAAGACAAGGGGATCTGCCTCCTGTCTTGGTGCTTCAGGTTCAGCCATAGCGGGCTTCTTCTGCTTCTTGGCAGCCATCCTGGGGTCGATGCCAGGACGCCCAAGGGCCTTGCGCTTCTCAGCCTCATTGTAGGCTTGCACACACCTATCAGCCAGGACCTTCATGCGCTCACAAGAACCCTGAGCTTCTGCACATTTCTTTAGAAAGGCTTCCTTGAGCTCGTGCAGCATAATCTTGAAATTCTTCACATCTTACACGCTGAGCTTGGCCATATGCTTCTTGAACTGAGATTTCTCAAAGTCAATCTTCTGCTTCAGTTCGACAATGCGTTGGGCGATAGCTAACTCTGAAGCAATGGCGCCATGGAAGGCGACACTGAGGCCAATGGGTAGTTGGAGATCGTCGAAGCTGATGTTTGGCGTGTCAAACCATTCATCAATGAAGTTGTGAATGACTGTTACATCAAAGAGAGGCAGATCATTGAAGATTTCTGCATCTTCTTTGCTCTTGATGAGTTGCTCAAGAGCGTCATCTACAAGATCTTCATCACTTGATAGATCAATGGCATCATTGCGCAGAATGGCAGCAGTTGTTAGCTCTTGGCCGGTGTGTGGCAGAGGCATCTTGACCTTCTGGGGCTTGGAGATGCGTGATAAATCTTCAGACTGCACACTGTCTTCAGGAGGTGCAGTTGCCAGTGGCTCCGCCCGTGAGATTTTTGGTGAAGGGGCAGGCTTTGAAGCTTTAGGCTTCTTCAACTTCTTTGGCTTCGGCGCTGCAGGCGCTTCATCTGATTCAGCGTCAGATGCAGGCTCATTCACTGCAGTCCCTTGAACCAAGATATGGGTGATGAGGCCTTCAAGGTTGTAGAAAGGACCGACAACATTGGGTTCTGCATCTCGTGTGCCATCAGCCCTTGGAGCTAAGGGACCAGGGTTGAAGTCTAGTCCCAATGTCTTCTTGTTTTGCTTCGCTGAGTTCTGGGCAAACTGGAAGTTGCGCTTGAACAGAATGTCGTCACGACACCATCGTAGTGACGATGGGTGTGCATCAACAGGCTGTGGCCCACGGACCATGCAGGGATAGAAGCCTTGTTCAATGGCTTCATCTCTGGACCTGGGTTGAAGATTCTTGTATAGGATGTCTCCCCACGGTCTCTTGATGGCATTTTTCTCAGCATATTCCTGGGTTACAAATCGGTATTTGAACCATTGTTCTGCCCAATATCTTCGAATCCATTGGATTCGGGTCTTGCGCTGATTGTAATCCTCTTCAGGATCTGTCTTGTATAGTTCTGAGAGGTCATCTGGCAGATCTCTAGATGTTTCTCCACGACGCTTTCTGCCACCCTTCCTTGCTGATTTCTTTGAAGCCATGAACTTTAAACTGAAAGGCTCCAACACGTTCAAAGGCTTCAAAGATTTTCGCTTGCTGGACAAACAGGAACTTGCTTCGGGAGAATTTATATGATGCTGTAAGAATTCTGCAAATGAATGCAGACTATGAGAACCAAGGGATTCTCCGACGGACATGTACCTGTGACAGCATTAAGGTGCGAGGGAAGGGGAAGAGGTCATATGCATTCTCAGAAGATTTTGAATATAAATCAGTTTAGAAGACATTGACCTCATCGTGCGAAGACATTCACTCATAGATAAGGAGTTGGTTCCAGATTTGTACGAATCTAGAGATCAGTACAAGTGAGGAATCTAACTACTTTGTGAAGCATAAGTGAATATACTAGGCATGTTATGAGATGCAGTATGAGAGAGATCTAACTTGTGTGAATAGAAACTGCTTGTGGTAGAAAGTGACAAAGCCATAGGATCAACGGTGCCGTAAAAGGAAGTTTTATTTACCACACTAAGAACTACTAGACGGAGTGGAAGATGAGGCCGAGCAGTTCGATCTTCCGTGCCCTAACTTGGCGACGGAGGACACCTACGGCGACGGCGGAGAGGACGATGTCCATGGTCGGCGTGAAGACGGCGTCGGAGAGGTTGCGGCAGCGAAGCGCTTCGTCGCCGGCGTCGTCGAGGGCTAGCGATGGCGCTAGGGTTCGTGCGAGAGTGGAAGAAGAGATAATTACCGCCGTGAAGTGTGTATTTATAGGTACAGGGGCGGCACTGCGTTATTACACAGGTGCCCCTAGCGATTCGCATCCGAGGAACACATGGCCATCATGCAGAATTTTGGCGTTTGTTCCACGTCCCACGCACGCCTGGATTGTCGGGTGGTCGTTCCTACTTCTCCGGGTTTCATGTGGAGGAATGAGCATTGAAAGTGGACTTAAGGTTTGTCTTTGTATCTTCTGCTGACAAGGACGCAGAGAAGACATTCGACAGTTTCAATAGAATGCATATGATTTGGAGAGATAGAGTTTGAGATAGATAGCATAGAGAGGTTAGGGTCCGATCACATTCACTTAGTTCAAAAGATTCAACAAGAAGACATAGCTATAAGTGAATGCTGTAGAGGACAGAACACTAGTATATATATATATAATCAACATAGTGAAGATAATCATGAAGACATGTTGAGATTGAAGCCAAACCAAATGTGAAGACATAGCAAGGTAACCCCATGAGTGAAACACTTCAAAATAGAACATTTGGTGGTGGCGTTACCCATCGTATAGGAAGTATTAGACCCAGACACGACGCACAATTATCGTGGCGCTCCAAAGTCAAATTCCACATTAATGTATTCACACTTAGAATGTATGTCTTCATTGATTGAAGATATACTTTACTTCGTGTGTTGCACATCTAAGTCATCAATATGCATAAGGGTTAGGATGTGTGCCTGATCACAGGACATTTGAGGATTCCAGGATATTTAGCTCACACCGTAACTTGCAAAATCTCTTCTCATCCAAGGGCTTGGTGAAGATATCTGTCAATTGCTCTTCAGTGTTGACGTGTATGATATCAATATCTTCCTTCACAACATGATCTCTGAGAAAGTGATGACGAATTTCAATGTGCTTTGTCTTTGAGTGCTGAACTGGGTTTTTGCAATCTTGATGGCGCTTTCTTTGTCGCAGTAGAGTGGCACTTGCTTCAGATGAATGCCATAGTCCTTGAGCGTTTGCTTCATCCACAGAAGCTGAGCGCAGCAAGATCCAGCAGCAATGTATTCAGATTCAGCAGTGGAGAGAGATACATAGTTCTGCTTCTTTGAAGACCAACATACAAGTGATCGTCCCAGAAAGTGACATGTGCCTGATGTAGACTTGCGATCAACTTTGTCACCAGCATAATCAGCATCCGAGAATCCAACCAGATCAAACTCTGAGCCCTTTGGATACCATAATCCTAGAGTTGGGGTGTGAGCCAAATATCGAAGAATTCGCTTCACAGCTAAGTGATGCGACTCCTTTGGTGCCGCTTGGAATCGAGCACACATGCAAACACTAAGCATAATATCTGGCCTAGATGCACATAGATAAAGTAAAGAACCAATCATGGAGCGGTATACCTTTTGATCGAACTCTTTACCATACCGAACTTCTTCAGGCAATCTTTGAGATACTTCTCTTGAGATATGAAGATGTTGTTGCGTTGCTGTCATATTTGAAGACCGAGAAAGAACTTCAGCTCTCCCGTCATAGACATTTGATATTGCTCTTGCATCATAAATCCAAACTCTTCACTGTACTTCTGATTGGTGCAGCCGAAGATAATGTCATCCACATATATTTGGCACACAAACAGTTCACCATCATATGTCTTCGTGAAGAGAGTGGGGTCGAGAGAACCAGGTATGAAGCCTTTTCTCTTCAGGAAGTATTTGAGTGTGTCATACCAGGCCCGAGGGGCTTGTTTGAGGCCATACAGTGCCTTGTTGAGCTTGTATACCATGTCAGGATGTTTTGGATCTTCAAATCCAGGAGGTTGTGCAACATACACTTCTTCTTCAATCTTGCCATTGAGGAAGGCGCTCTTCACATCCATTTGATAAAGAAGTATGTTGTGATGATTTGCATAGGCCAGCAGTATGTGTATGGCTTCAAGTCTAGCCACGGGAGCAAATGTTTCATCGAAGTCAATGCCTTCCACTTGAGTATATCCTTGAGCAATGAGACGAGCTTTGTTTCTGACAACTTGACCATGCTCATCTTGCTTGTTGCGGTATATCCATTTGGTGCCTATTATGTTGTGCTTCCGAGGATCGGGACGCTTGACCAGTTCCCATACATTATTCAGCTCAAACTGTTGAAGCTCGTCTTGCATAGCTTGAATCCATTCAGGTTCCATGAAGGCTTCTTCAACTTTCTTGGGTTCTGTTATTGAGACGAATGCGAAGTGCCCACAGAAATTTGCTAGCTGAGTTGCCCTTGAATGAGTGAGTGGACCGGGTGCATTGATGCTATCAATTATTCTTTCAATCTGCACTTCATTGGCAACGCGAGGATGTACAGGGCAAAGATTTTGCTCTTGCTGATCATTGTCGTTGTTAGAAGGAATGTCTACAGGCTGAGCATTGTCTTCATGTTGATCAGGTGCTGAGATGATAAGTTCTTCTTCAGGATGAGCTTCAAAAGGTATAATTTCTCCAGTTCCCATTAGCTTGATTGATTCACTGGATGGAACTTCATCTAGCACATTTGGCAGTTGCTCTCTTTGTGAACCGTTGGTCTCATCGAACCGCACATCCACTGTTTCAACCACTTTGTAATGAAAGAGATTGAAGACTCTATAGGAGTGCGAATCCTTTCCATATCCAAGCATAAAACCCTCATGTGCTTTTGGTGCAAACTTTGAGGTGTGATGTAGGTCCTTGATCCAGCACCTGGCGCCAAATACTCTGAAGTAACTGACATTTGGCTTCTTGCCAGTAAGGAGCTCATAAGATGTCTTGTTCAGAAGCTTGTGAAGATAAACACGATTGATTGTATGGCATGCAGTATCAATGGCTTCAGGCCAGAATTTTCTTGGAGTCTTGTATTCATCTAGCATTGTTCTGGCCATATCAATGAGTGTTCTGTTCTTGCGTTCGACGACCCCATTCTGCTGTGGCGTGTACGGGGCTGAGAATTCATGTGTGATGCCCAAGGTATCAAGATATGTATCAAGGCCAGTGTTCTTGAATTCAGTGCCATTGTCACTTTTGATATGCTTTATCTTGGCGCCATAGTTGTTCATTGCTCGATTGGCAAAACGTCTAAAGACATCCTGCACTTAAGTCTTGTAAAGGATTATGTGCACCCAAGTATATCTAGAATAATCATCAACAATGACAAAGCCATATAGACAAGCAGTAGTAGTAAGAGTTGAGTAATGAGTGGGACCGAAAAGATCCATGTGAAGCAGTTCGAAGGGTCGAGTAGTGGTCATGATTGTCTTCGAGGGATGTTTGGCCCTCGTCATCTTTCCTGCCTCACAGGCACCGCATAAGTGATCTTTCTTGAACTTGACTCCCTCGATGCCTATGACATGCTTCTTCTTTGCCAGGGTGTGGAGGTTCCTCATGCCAGCATGCCCAAGCCTCTGATGCCAGAGCCAGCATTCTGAAGCTTTTGCTAGAAGACATACGGCAAGCTGTGGTCCTGCTGAGAAATCTACCACGTACAAATCATCTTTTCGATACCCTTCAAATACTAGAGACTTGTCAGATTCCATTAGAACAAGGCAACGATATTTTCCAAATATTACGATCATGTTTAAATCGCAAAGCATTGAGACAGACATTAAGTTGAAGCCAAGGGATTCAACAAGCATGACTTTATCCATGTGTTGATCCCTTGAGATTGCAACTCGACCTAGACCCAATACCTTACTTTTACCAGTGTCAGCAAATGTGATGTGGCTCTTGTCGGATGGACGTAAGGTTGAGTCCATAAGAAGGCTTCTTTTGCCAGTCATGTGATTTGTACACCCACTATCAATAATCCATTCTGAAGACGCTGGTGTCGTACCCTACAGTGCAGTTAGGGGGATAGGCTTCACGAAGAGCATTGTGAAGCAAAAACATTTGACGAACCAGTGGGTTATGAAAGCTTAGATCTAGATTAGGACTAATAGGGAGAGTAGCAAGCGATTCAGGAACGAAGTACATACTAAGACCATTCGAGCATTTGATCTTGCGCCCTACAAGATGTTTAAGGTCCCCAGCAATAGCGTCAGACGATTTTGGTTTTCTGCTGGAGACCTTTCCCTGCAAAAGAGAGTTAAGCTTTCTTAGCCACCCACATCTTCAAGGGTGGCTTAGAAGCAATAAGTCTAAGTGCAGCATCTGAGAACTTTGGCTTTGGAGCCTTAGCAAACAGTCTTGCAGGCGGACAATAGTACTCATAAGAATAAGCGGAATAGTTCTTGGTCTTATGAACATGGCGGTTTGATGAACCGCTCTCATATTCATATGCCTGAGTATGGTTTCCCTGCAAAACATTTGCGTTAGTGCGACTCAGGTGAGTCCTCTGTCTGTATGAAGCCTTTGGACCGTATGAAGCATTTGGTCTGAGGTTTGTCTTCTTCACGTGAGGTGTCATGATGACATTCACAGGAAGATTCTCCAGACACCTTTTCGGAACCCAGATCTTCTTTATAGGCGGTCCATTCCTGCAGTTAGTACCAATGTACCTGGCAAACACTTCACCATTCTGATTCTTAAACAGTTTATAGTTTACATCAAAGGATTCATCAATGACAATGGGGTTAGCACAAGTGAACCCAGATAGAGTGGATGGATCTGCTGAAAATTCCTTTGAAACAACCCATGTGGTTTTGGGGTACTGCTCAGGTTTCTAGTAAGAGCCATCATCATTCATTTTCCTTACGAACCCAACACCCTCTTTCCTCGGGTTTTGGTTCAAAATCTGCTTTTTGAGGACATCACATAGTGTCTGATGCCCTTTAAGACTTTTGTACATCCCTGTTTCAAGCAATGTCCTCAACCTAGCAGTGGAATCCTCAGCAGAGGGGTTAGTTCCCACATCAACAGTTGAAGATATTGCAACAGTAGCAGCAGTAGAACATTCAACAACAGTAGTAGCATTATCACGCTCAATGCATTTAAGACATGGTGGTTCAAATCCTTCCTGAGCGGAGCTGATCTGTTCGACGCGAAGTGACTCGTTTTTCTTTTGAAGATCTTCATGAGCCGCTCTCAATTTCTCAAGATCTTGCTTCCTTTGAAGATAATCATAGGAAAGCTTTTCATGAGTTGTTGAGAGAGCATGACGACTTTCAAGTTCCTCATACTTAACGTGAAGATTTTTTATGTCTTCAATTAAGGATTCAGATCGAGTCATTTCAGCACCTAACAGATCATCGCTTCTGTCTAACAGTTTTTGAATATGTTCCATAGCTTTCTGTTGTTCAGTTGCAATTTTAGCAAGTGTTTTGTAGCTGGGTTTTGAACCACAATCAGAGTCATCGTCACTAGATGTTTGATAGTGAGTAGTGTGTGTGTTTACCTTGGCATCGCGTGCCATGAAGCAGTAGGTAGAAGCGGAGTAGTCCTTGTCATTTGCATCGGTGTCGGTGATGAAGTCATTGTCTTTAGTGTTAAAGATGGACTTGGCAATGTATGTTGTAGCCAGACTTGCGACGCCTGAATCGGACTCCTCCTCAGACTCCACCTCCGCCTCCTCAGAAGCGGACTCCTCCTCTGAATCCATTTCCTTGCCAACAAACGCACGTGCCTTGCCAGATGAGCTCTTCTTGTGTGATGAAGACTTTGAGGAAGACTTGGAAGAAGACTTTGAGTATTTCTTCTTGTTCTTGTCGTCAGAGTCATATTCCTTTCTCTTCTTCTTCTTTTTGTTCTCATTGTCCCACTGTGGACACTCAGAGATGAAGTGGCCAGGTTTCTTGCACTTGTGACATGTTTTCTTCTTGTAGTCGTGAGCAGAAGCTTCATCATTCCTTGAGCTTGATCGGGAAGACTTTCTGAAACCTTTCTTCTTGGTGAATTTTTGGAACTTCTTCACAAGCATAGCAAGTTCCCTTCCAATGTCTTCAGGATCATCCGAACTGCTGTCAGATTCTTCTTCAGATGAGGAGACAACTTTTGCCTTCAAGGCATGAGTTCGCCCATAGTTTGGACCGTAGATATCTCTTTTCTCAGAAAGCTGAAACTCATGTGTGTTGAGCCTCTCAAGTATGTAAGACGGATCGAGTGTCTTGAAATCAGGACGTTCTTGAATCATCAGGGCTAGGGTGTCAAACGAACTATCAAGTGATCTCAATAGTGTCTTGACGACTTCATGTTTGGTGATCTCAGTAGTGCCGAGGGCTTGAAGCTCATTTGTGATGTCAGTGAGTCGGTCAAATGTGAGCTGGACATTCTCATTGTCATTTCGCTTGAAGCGGTTGAATAGGTTGCGAAGGACACTGATTCTCTGATCTCTCTGGGTTGAGACGCCTTCATTGACCTTGGAGAGCCAGTCCCAGACCAGCTTAGATGTTTCCAAAGCACTCACACGGCCATACTGTCCTTTGGTCAGATGACCACAGATGATATTCTTGGCAGTAGAGTCCAGTTGAACGAACTTCTTGACATCAGCAACAGTGACACCTTCTCCAGCCTTGGGAACGCCGTTCTTGACGACATACCATAGGTCGACGTCAATGGCTTCAAGATGCATGCGCATCTTATTCTTCCAGTAGGGATATTTAGTTCCATCGAAGATGGGGCACGCAGCGGAGACTTTAATTATCCCTGTAGTCGACATAGCTAAAACTCCAGGTGGTTAAACCGAATCACACAGAACAAGGGAGCACCTTGCTCTGATACCAATTGAAAGTACGTTATATCGACTAGAGGGGGGGTGAATAGGCGATTTTTATGAAAGTCTTCAAAACCTGGAAGTTATGAAGACAAACGATAGAAATAAACCTATTACCCTGCAGCAGAAGGTAGACTACACTAGGCAAGCCATAGTCAAGTATTCAATAGAGTGAAAGCACAATGACTAATAGCAACAATGTAGTAAGGATCAGGTAGGAAGATATTGTGAAGCCACACAGAACACGCAGTCACTCTGTGAAGACAAAAGATAGTGCGAACATACAATGACTTCACAAGGAGTAACAGTAAGTAAAGGGAAGGGAAGATGAAACCAGTGACTCGCTGAAGAAAATGATTTGTTGGACCAGTTCCAGTTGCTGTGACAACTGTACATCTGGTTAGGGCGGCTAGGTATTTAAACCTTAGGACACACAGTCCCGGACACACAGACAAGAAGACTTAAGTGATGCTTAATTCTCTTTGGCTCTGGGTGGTTAGGGCTTTATCCTCGCAAGGAATTCTCTCTCAAAGGCTTCGAGGTGGGTTGCTCTCAAACGACAAAAGCCGTACTCTGAATCTGAGCAGCCAACCGTTTATGGTTGTAGGGGGTGGGCTATTTATAGCCACTTGGCAACCCGACCTGATTTTTCCGAAATGACCGTGGGTCACTAAGGAACTGACACATGTTCCAATGGTCAGATTTCAAACTCACACGACAACTTTACTTGGGCTTCAAGCAAAGCTGACTTGCCCGACTCTGGACAAGATTCGTTCTCAAAGTCTTCACTCGAAGACATAGGTTTTGTTTAAGCATCACTTCAGTCATTCTGACTGGTTCTCTTGGACCCCACTTAACAGTACGGTGGTTCCTATGACTCAACATAGAAGAAAGAGAACTACGAAAGATCTAAGTCTTCGAGCTCCATAGGCTTCATGTGGTGTCTTCTCTTGTCATAGTCTTCAATGTGAATATCTTAATATACCACCTTTGACTTCAATGTCTTCATACATTTTTAGGGGTCATCTCTGGTAGGAAAACCGAATCAATGAGGGACTTCTACCTATGTTATCCTGCAATTCTCACAAACACATTAGTCCCTCAACTAGGTTTGTCGTCAATACTCCAAAACCAACTAGGGGTGGCACTAGATGCACTTACAGTGTCATGATGACATTCACCTGAAGATTTTCAAGGCACCTTTTGGGAACCCAGATTTTCTTCATAGGAGAACCATTCCTGCAGTTAGTGCCAACATATCTAGCAAATACTTCACCATTCTGATTTTTGAACAGTTTATAATTGGAGTCAAATGACTCATCAGAAGAATATGAAGATTCACATGTAAAGCTAGATAAAGTAGATGGATCCACTGAAGGTCCCTTTGCAGCAACCCATGAGGTTTTGGGATACTGCTCAGGTTTCCAGTAGGTCCCATCAGCATTGAGTTTCCTCTCAAAGGCAATACCCTCTTTCCTAGGGTTCCTGTTGAGGATCTGCTTTTTAAGCACGTCACAAAGAGCCTGATGCCCTTTGAGGCTTTTGTACATGCCTATCATATACAATTCCTTCAGCCCTGCATCATCACTGATACTAGCAATGTCCTCAGATGAGGAATTAGTGATAGCAGAGATAGTTGAAGAATTTGCAACAATGGAAGCATTTGAGCATTCAGGTGAAGAATTAGCAGTTTCATGTTCAATGCACTTCAAACATGGAGGAATAAATTCATCCTGAGTAGCGCTAATCTGTTGAGCAAGTAATGAATCACGCTCCTTCTAAAGATCTCCATAACTCACTCTTAACTGCTCAAGATCTTGCTTTCTTTGAAAAAATTCATAAGAAAGCTTCTCACGATCAGATAGGAGAGTGTTATGATGAACTTGAAGATTGTCAAACTTGGACCGAAGTCTTTGAAGATTTTCAGTTAAAATTTTAGTGCGATCCATTTCCTCGCCCAACATATCGTCGCTTTTATCTAGCATGTTTTGAACCTTTTCAAGAGCCTTTTGTAGTTTCACATCAATCTTAGCAAGTTTAGAATAGCTGGGTTTGAGGTTTTCATCAGATTCATCCTCACTAGATTCAGAGGAGGGATATTTGAGTACCTTTGAGCCTTTTGCCATGAAGCAATAGGTGGGAGCGTAGTCCTCATCACCGTCATCAGTAGTGTTGGGGAGGTCCTTTTCTTCAGAGTTGAAGATGGACTTGCTGACGAACGCGGTAGCGAGGGCTAGGCTCGCCACACCAGAGTCTGAATCCTCAGATTCCTCATCTTCCTCATTTTCCTTAGATTCAGCCTCAGAGTCCATTTCCTTGCCAATGAATGCCCGAGCCTTCTTGGAGCTGCTCTTCTTGTGAGATGACCTTGAGGATTTTGATGATGAGGTCTTTGAAGATTTCTTCTTCTTCTTTGAATCATCAGAACTGTAATCCTTGTACTTCTTCTTCTTTGATTCCTTTTCCCATTAAGGACAATCTTGAATGTAGTGTCCGGGTTTCTTGCATTTGTGACAGAGTCTCTTCTTGTAATCATGGGATGAGGAATCTGATCTCAAGTCACCACTTCTTGAGGATTTACCAAAGCGACCACGTCTTGAGAACTTCTGAAACTTCCTCACGAGCATTGCTCCTGGATCAATTCTTCAGGGTCACCAAGGTTGCTACCAGAATCTTCACCTTCAGATTTAGACATTGCCTTGGCCTTCAAAGCTCGTGATCTACCATAACTTGGTCCATAGAGATCTCTCTTCTCAGCAAGCTGGAACTCATGAGTGTTTAGTCTCTCGAGGATATCAGCGGGATCAAGTGACTTATAGTCTCCACGTTCTTGTATCATCAATGCCAAGGTATCAAATGAGGAATCAAGCGATCTCAGCAATTTCTTCACCACCTCATGGTCGGTGATATCAGTGGCACCAAGTGCTTGAAGCTCATTTGAGATGTCAGTGAGGCGATCGAAGGTTTGCTGGACATTTTCATTGTCGAGTCTTTTGAAGCGGTTGAAGAGATTTCGAAGAACGTCAACTCGAGAGTCACGCTATGTTGAGACTCCCTCATTGACCTTGGACAGCCTGTCCCAGATAAGCTTAGCTGTCTCCAAAGCACTCACTCTGCCATACTGCACTTTGCTCAGATGGCCACATATGATATTCTTCGCTTGAGAGTCGAGTTGCTTGAATCTCTTCACATCAGCAGCGTTGATGGTGGGAGTGACAGAGGGAACACCATACTCCACAACGTACCAGAGATCGTTATCAATTGCCTCAAGATGCATGCACATCTTATTCTTCTAGTAGGGGTAGTCTGTCCCATCGAAGGTAGGACACCCAACAGAAACCTTGATCATACATGCGGTCAACATAACTAAAACTCCAGGCGGTTAAACCAAAATCACACAGAACAAGGGAGTACCTTGCTCTGATACCAATTGAAAGTGCGTTATATCGATTAGAGGGGGGTGAATAGGCGATTTTTATGAATTCTTCACTGAGGAATTTCAGGGTGAGGAAATTCCTGAGTGAAGAACTACTTGCAGCAGAATAAGTACTTGCTACCTCTTGAGCACTGTGTTGGTTTTCCCCGAAGAGGAAGGGATGATGCAGCAAAGTAGCGTAAGTATTTCCCTCAGTTTTTGAGAACCAAGGTATCAATCCAGTAGGAGGCTACGCGCGAGTCCCTCGCACCTGCACAAAACAAATAAATCCTCGCAACCAACGCAAAATAGGGGTTGTCAATCCCTATAGGGCCACTTACGAGAGTGGGATCTGATAGATATGACAAGATAAGATTTTTTGGTATTTTTATGATAAAGATGCAAAGTAAAATAAAGGCAAAGTAAATAGCAAAGGAAATAACTAAGTAGTAGTAGATTAATATGATGAAGATAGACCCAAGGGCCATAGGTTTCACTAGTGGCTTCTCTCGAGAGCATAAGTATTCTACGGTGGGTGAACAAATTACTATTGAGCAATTGACAAAATAGAGCATAGTTATGAGAATATCTAGGTATGATCATGTATATAGGCATCACGTCTGAGACAAGTAGACCGACTCCTGCCTGCATCTACTACTGTTACTCCACTCATCGACCGCTATCCAGCATGCATCAAGAGTATTAAGTTAAAAACAGAGTAACGCCTTAAGCAAGATGACATGATGTAGAGGGATAGACTCATGCAATATGAAGAAAACCCCATCTTGTTATCCTCGATGGCAACAATACAATACGTGCCTTGCTGCCCTTACTGTCATCGGGAAAGGACACCACAAGATTGAACCCAAAGCTAAGCACTTCTCCCATTGCAAGAAAGATCAATCTAGTAGGCCAAACCAAACTGATAATTCAAAGAGACTTGCAAAGATAACCAATCATACATAAAAGAATTCAGAGAAGATTCAAATATTATTCATAGATAGACTTGATCATAAACCCACAATTCATCTCAACAAACACACCGCAAAAAGAAGATTACATCGAATAGATCTCCACAAGAGAGGGGGAGAACATTGTATTGAGATCCAAAAAGAGAGAAGAAGCCATCTAGCTACTAACTATGGACCCGTAGGTCTAAGGCAAACTACTCACACCTCATCGGAGAGGCTATGGTGTTGATGTAGAAGCCCTCCATGATCAATGCCCCCTCCGGTGGAGCTCCGGAACAGGCCCCAAGATGGGATCTCGTGGATACAGAAAGTTGCGGCGGTGGAATTAGGGTTTTGGCTCCGTATCTGATCGTTTGGGGGTACGTAGGTATATATAGGAGGAAGGAGTACGTCGGTGGAGCAACAGGGGGCCCACGAGGGTGGAGGGCGCGCCTGGTGGGGGTGGGCGCCCCCCTACCTCGTACCCTCCTGTTTTCTTTCTTGACGTAGGGTCCAAGTCTCCCGGATCATAATCTTCCTAAGAACCACGTTCCCGAAGGTTTCATTCCGTTTGGACTCCGTTTGATATTCCTTTTCTTCTAAACCCTAAAATAGACAAAAAACAACAATTCTGGGCTGGGCCTCCGGTTAATAGGTTAGTCCCAAAAATATTATAAAAGTGGATAATAAAGGCCAATAATGTCCAAAGCAGTAGATAATATAGCATGGAGCAATCAAAAATTATAGATACGTTGGAGACGTATCAAGCATCCCCAAGCTTAATTCCCGCTCGTCCTCGAGTAGGTAAATGATAAAAACAGAATTTTTGATGCGGAGTGCTACTTGGCATAATTTTAATGTAATTCTTCTTAATTGTGGTATGAATATTCAGATCCGAAAGATTCAAGACAAAAGTTCATATTGACATAAAAATAATAATACTGCAAGCATACTAACAAAGCAAATTATGTCTTCTCAAAATAACATGGCTAAAGAAAGTTATCCCTACAAAATCATATAGTCTGGCTATGCTCTATCTTCACCACACAAAATATTTAAATCATGCACAACCTCGATGACAAGCCAAGCAATTGTTTCATACTTTTGACATTCTCAAAACCTTTTCAATTTTCACGCAATACATGAGCGTGAGCCATGGATATAGCACTATAGGTGGAATAGAATGGTGGTTGTGGAGAAGACAAAAAGGGGGAAGATAGTCTCACATCAACTAGGCGTATCAATGGGCTATGGAGATGCCCATCAATAGATATCAATGTGAGTGAGTAGGGATTGCCATGCAACGGATGCACTAGAGCTATAAGTATACGAAAGCTCAAAAAGAAACTAAGTGGGTGTGCATCCAACTTGCTTGCTCATGAAGACCTAGGGCAATTTGAGGAAGCCCATCATTGGAATATACAAGCCAAGTTCTATAAGAAAGATTCCCACTAGTATATGAAAGTGATAACATGAGAGACTCTCTATTATGAAGATCATGGTGCTACTTTGAAGCACAAGTGTGGTAAAAGGATAGTAACATTGTCCCTTCTCTCTTTTTCTCTCATATTTTTTTATTTGGGTCTTTTCTCTTTTTTATGGCCTCTTTTCTTTCTCCTTTTTTTATTTGGGCTTCTTTGGCCTCTTTTATTTATTTTTCGCCCGGAGTCTCATCCCGACTTGTGGGGGAATCATAGTCTCCATCATCCTTTCCTCAGTGGGATAATGCTCTAATAATGATGATCATCACACTTTTATTTTTCTTACAACTCAACAATTACAACTCGATACTTAGAACAAAATATGACTCTATGTGAATGCCTCCGGCGGTGTACCGGGATATGCAATGACTCATGAGTGACATGTATGAAAGAATTATGAATGGTGGCTTTGCCACAAATACGATGTCAACTACATGATCATGCTAAGCAATATGACAATGATGGAGTGCGTCATAATGAATGGAACGGTGGAAAGTTGCATGGCAATATATCTCAGAATGGCTATTTTGAGGAAGGTATATGGTGGGTGTATGATACCGGCGAAAGGTGCGTGGTATTAGAGAGGCTAGCAAAGGTGGAAGGGTGAGAGTGCGTATAATCCATGGACTCAACATTAGTCATAAAGAACTCATATACTTATTGCAAAAATCTACAAGTTATCAAAGCAAAGTATTACGCGCGTGCTCCTAGGGGGTAGATTGGTAGGAAAAGACCATCGCTCGTCCCCGACCGCCACTCATAAGGAAGACAATAAATAAATAAATCATGCTCCGACTTCATCACATAACGGTTCACCATACATGCATGCTACGGGAATCACAAGCTTCAACACAAGTATTTCTCAAATTCACAACTACTCAACTAGCATGACTTTAATATCACCATCTCTATATCTCAAAACAATTATCAAGTATCAAACTTATCATAGTATTCAACAGACTCATAAGAAAGTTTTATTATTAATCTTGCATACCAAGCATATTAGGATTTTAAGCAAATTACCATGCTATTTAAGACTCTAAAAATAATCTAAGTGAAGCATGATAGATCAATAGTTTCTATAAAACAAATCCACCACCGTGCTCTAAAAGATATAAGTGAAGTACTAGAGCAAAATTATATAACTCAAAAGATATAAGCGAAGCACATAGAGTATTCTAACAAATTCCAAATCATGTATGGCTCTCTAAAAAGGTGTGTACATCAAGGATGATTGTGGTAAAATAACAAGCAAAGACTCAAATCATACAAGACGCTCCAAGCAAAACACATATCATGTGGTAAATAAAAATATAGCTCCAAGTAAAGTTACCGATAGAAGTAGACGAAAGAGGGGATGCCTTCCGGGGCATCCCCAAGTTTTGGATTTTAGGTGTCCTTAGATTATCTTGGGGGTTCCATGGGCATCCCCAAGCTTAGGCTCTTGCCACTCCTTGTTCCATAATCCATCAAATCTTTACCCAAAACTTGAAAACTTCACAACACAAAACTTAAAGTAGAAAATCTCATGAGCTCCATTAGCGAAAGAAAATAAAAGATCACTTCAAGGTACTGTAATGAACTCATTATTTATTTATATTGGTTTTATACCTACTGTATTCCAACTTCTTTATGGTTTATAAACTATTTTACTAGCCATAGATTCACCAAAATAAGCAAACAATACACGGAAAACAGAATCTGTCAAAATCAGAACAGTCTGTAGTAATCTGTAGCTACCGCAAGATCTGGAACCCCAAAAATTCTAAAATAAATTTCTGGACTTGAGGAGTTTATCTATTAATCATTCTTCAAAAATAATTAACTAAATATCACTCTCCAAATAAAAATTACAGAAGTTCTCGTGAGCGCTAAAGTTTCTGTTTTTTTACAGCAAGTTCAACAAGACTTTCCCCAAGTCTTCCCAACGGTTCTACTTGGCACAGACACTAATTAAACACAAAAAAACACAACCAAAATAGAGGCTAGATAAATTATTTATTACTAAACAGGAGCAAAAAGCAAGGAATAAAAATAAAATTGGGTTGCCTCCCAACAAGCGCTATCGTTTAACGCCCCTAGCTAGGCATAACAATCACGAATAGATCTAGGTATTGCCATCTTTGGTAGGCAATTCTTCAATGAGGTGATAACACACAAGTATAGGGGATCAATTGTAGCCTCTTTCGATAAGTAAGAGTGTCGAACCCAACGAGGAGCTAAAGGTAGAACAAATATTCCCTCAAGTTCTATCGACCACCGATACAACTCTACGCACGCTTGACGTTCGCTTTACCGGAAACAAGTATGAAACTAGAAGTACTTTGTAGGTGTTTTTGGGTAAGCTTGCAAGAAAGTAAAGAGCACGTAAATAAAAGCTAGGGGCTGTTTAGATAAAGACACAACTAAATTAGTTTTAGTAAAGAGCTTTTGTCAACAAGAAGGTTATTTGTCCCTAGGCAATCGATAAGTAGACCCATAATCATTATTGCAATTTTATTTGAGGGAGAGGCATAAGCTAACATACTTTATCTACTTGGATCATATGCACTTATGATTGGAACTCTAGCAAGCATCCGCAACTACTAAAGATTCATTAAGGTAAAACCCAACCATAGCATTAAAGCATCAAGTCCCCTTTATCCCATACGCAAACAACCTACTTACTCGGGTCTGTGCTTCTGTCACTCACGCCACCCACCATAAGCAAATCATAAGCATATTGCAAACCCTACAACGGGAATCCCTCACGCTTGCGCGACACGGAGAGCACCATAGGACAGCACCAATAATAAAACATACAACTCAAACCAATCACGATCATCAAATAGCCATTAGGACAAAACAGATCTACTCAAACATCATAGGATAGCCATACATCATTGGGAAAATAATATATAGCATTGAGCACCATGTTTAAGTAGAGATTACAGCGGGTAAGAGAGAGGTTACACCGCTGCATAGAGGGGGGAAGAGTTGGTGATGATGGCGGTGATGGTGATGGCCTCGGCAGCGCTCCGGCGCCACCGGAAGCAAGGGGGAGAGGGGCCCCCTTCTTCTTATTCTTCCTTGACATCCTCCCTAGATGGGAGAAGGGTTTCCCCTCTGGTCGTTGGCTCCCATGGCGTGGGAGGGGCGAGAGACCCTCCGAGATTGGATCTATCTCTCTGTCTCTCTCTGTTTCTGCGTTCTCTTCTGCCTCTGTTTCACCGTTTCGTGTATATATGGAGATCCATAACTCCGATTGGCCTGAAACCTTCGCCGTGATTTTTTTCCGAATATTAGCTTTCTTGCGACAAAAGAAGAGCGTCAACCGCCTTACGGTGGGCTCACGAGGTAGGGGGGCGCGCCCTAAGGGGGGGCGCCCCCCTGCCTCGTGACCACCTCGGGCACTGGTTCACGTTGATTTTCCTTCCGAATTTTCCATATTTTCCAAAAATAAGCTCCGTCCGTTTTTATCCCGTTTGGACTCCATTTGATATGGATATTCTGCGAAACCAAAAACATGTAACAGACAGGAACTGGCACTGGGCACTGGATCAATATGTTAGTCCCAAAAATAATATAAAAAGTTGCCAAAAAGTATATGAAAGTTGAATAATATTGGCATGGAACAATCAAAAATTATAGATACGACGGAGACGTATCAGCATCCCCAAGCTTAATTCCTACTCGTCCTCAAGTAGGTAAATGATAAAAAAGATAATTTTTGATGTGGTATGCTACCTAGCATAATCTTGATCATATGTCTAATCATGGCATGAATATTAAGACACGAGTGATTCAAAGCAATAATCTATCCTTTGACATAAAGACAATAATATTTCAAGCGTACCAACCAAGCAATTATGTCTTATTGAAATAACATAGCCAAAGAAAGCTCATCCCTACAAAATCATATAGTCTGGCTATGCTCCATCTTCACCACACAAAGCATTCACATCATGCACAACCCCGATGACAAGCCAATCAATTGTTTCATACTTTTGATGTTCTCAAACCTTTTCAACTTTCACGCAATACATGAGCGTGAGCCATGGACATAGCACTATAGGTGGAATAGAATATGATGATGGGGGTTATGTGGAGAAGACAAAAAAGGAGAAAGTCTCACATCGACACGGCTAATCAACAGGCTATGGAGATGCCCATCAATTGATGTCAATGTGAGGAGTAGGGATTGCCATGCAACGGATGCACTAGAGCTATAAGTATATGAAAGCTCAAACTGAAACTAAGTGGGTGTGCATCCAACTTGCTTGCTCATGAAGACCCAGGGCATTTGAGGAAGCCCATCGTTGGAATATACAAGCCAAGTTCTATAATGAAAATTCCCACTAGTATATGAAAGTGATAACTCAAGAGACTCTCTATATGAAGAACATGGTGCTACTTTGAAGCACAAGTGTGGTAAAACGATAGTAACATTGCCCCTTTTTCCTTTTTTTTCTTTTTTTGCGGGCTTCTTTGGCCCCCCCTTTTTTATTTAGGCTTCTTTGGCCTCTCTTTTTTTGGGCAATGCTCTAATAATGATGATCATCACACTTTTATTTACTTACAACTCAATATTACAACTGGATACTAGAACAAATATATGACTCTATATGAATGCCTCCGACGGTGTACTGGAATGTGCAATGATCTAGCATAGCAATGACATCAAAAAAATGGACAAGCCATGAAATCATCATGCTAGCTATCTTACGATCATGCAAAGCAATATGACAATAAATTCTCAAGTCATGTATATGATGATGATGGAAGTTGCATGGCAATATATCTCAGAATGGCTATGGAAATGCCATAATAGGTAGGTATGGTGGCTGTTTTGAGGAAGATATAAGGAGGTTTATGTGTGATAGAGCGTATCGTATCACAGGGTTTGGATGCACCGGCGAAGTTTGCACCAAATCTCGAGGTGAGAAAGGGCAATGCACGGTACCGAAGAGGCTAGCAATGATGGAAGGGTGAGAGTGCGTATAATCCATGGACTCAACATTAGTCATAAAGAACTCACATACTTATTGCAAAAATCTATTAGTCATCGAAACAAAGTACTACGCGCATGCTCCTAGGGGGATAGATTGGTAGGAAAAGACCATCGCTCGTCCCCGACCGCCACTCATAAGGAAGACAATCAATAAACACCTCATGCTCCGACTTCGTTACATAACGGTTCACCATATGTGCATGCTACGGGACTTGCAAACCTCAACACAAGTATTTCTCAATTTCTCAATTAATCGACTCGCACGACTCTAGCATCACCATTTTTATATCGCAAAACTATTGCAAGGAATCAAACATATCATATTTAGTGATCTACAAGTTTATGTAGGATTTTATGACTAACCATGTGAATAACCAGTTCCTGTCATCTCTCTAAATAGTTATAAGTGAAGCAAGAGAGTTTAATTCTTTCTACAAAAGATATGCCCCTGTCTAACAAATATAAGTGAAGCAAAAGAGCATTCTGCAAATGGCGGTTGTCTAAGTAAAGAGAAACAGACAATCCAAACTTCAAATGATATAAGTGAAGCACATGAAGCATTCTATAAAGCCATACTCAAAAAATATAAGTGAAGTGCAAAGATCATTCTATAAATCAACCAAGGACTATCTCATACCAGCATGGTGCATAAAAATAAAAATAAAAACCTAAATGCAAAAGACGCTCCAAGACTTGCACATATCGCATGAACGAAACGAATCCGAAAACTTATCGATATTTGTTGAAGAAAGAGGGGATGCCTCCCTAGCATCCCCAAGCTTAGACGCTTGAGTCTCCTTGAATATTTACTTGGGGTGCCTCGGGCATCCCCAAGCTTGAGCTCTTGCCTCTCTTCCTTCTTCTCACATTGAAACCTTCTCGATCATTGAACACTTCATCCACACAAAACTTCAACAGAAAACTCGATAAGATCCGTTAGTATAATAAAGCAAATCACTACTCTAAGTACTGTTGCAAACCAATTCATATTTTGTTTTTGCATTGTGTCTACTGTAATATAGCTTTTCCATGGCTTAATCCACTGATATAAATTGATAGTTTTATCAAAACAAGCAAACTATGCATCAAAAACAGAATCTGTCTAAAACAGAACAGTCTGTAGCAATCTGAACATTCACCATACTTATGATACTTGAAAAATTCTGCCAAAATTAGGAAAAATAAACAATTTGTAAATCAAGACAGTTCAAAAAGAATCAGAACCATTTGACGTTCCAGCTAAAAATGTAAAATCGCGCACTACAGCCAAAGTTTCTGTCCTGCACCGTACAAACCATCAAGGAAATGTAAACATCCTAAAGGCAAACCTTGGCACATTATTTTTATTTATAAAATTTATAAAAGCACACAACATAAATAAATGACTCTCTAAAACTTCCGGGTTGTCTCCCTGGCAGCGCTTTCTTTAAAGCCATTAAGCTAGGCATATAGTGCTCAAGTAGTGAATTCACCCGGATCCCAAGGTATATCAAAGCCAATTTTAATTAGCAATGATTCAAGCAATGGCGAAGTCTAACTCTCTTTCTATGTAATGTCATAAAAGAACAATTCATGCACACCTAGTAAAGGCCAATGCATAGTATAAACAGTTTCTTGCAATTTTATCATATTGGAAACATAGAGAGGTGGAGATATAGTTCCTCTCTCATAATAATTGCAAGTAGGAGCAGCAATATATTCATCAAAATCATCATGTGCAACAGTAAAAGGCAACCCATCAATATATTCCTTAATAAGAGCAAACTTCTTCGATATAGTGTAGTCGGGAGAATTCAAAAAGATAATAGGACTATCATGCGTGGGTGCAATAGCAACAATTTCATGTTTAACATAAGGAACTATAGCAAGTTCATCTCCATAAGCATAATTCATATTGGCATCTTGGCCACAAGCATAGCAAGCATCATCAAAAAGGGATATTTCAAGAGAATCAATGGGATCATAACAGTCATCATAGCAATCATCCTTCGGTAAGCACGAAGGGGAATTAAACAATGTATGAGTTGAAGAGTTACTCTCATTAGAAGATGGGCACAGGTGATCAATCTGCTCTTCCTCCTTTTGTTCTTCGCTCTCCTCCTCATCTTTTTCATCCAATGAGCTCACAGTTTCATCAATTTCTTCTTCCATAAACTCCTGCAAAATATTAGTTTCTTCTTGGGCAGCGGAGTACTCCTCAATATATTGTTTAACATAGGCATTAGAAGCATAATTATCATAGCAAAATTTAAGTATAGCAAAATTTTCAGATTTGTGAAAAGTAGCATCATACTTTTCAATCAAAGAAGCAATTTCATAAGCACCCTTAAAAGCAACAAATTCTTCAATTTGTTGAACATCATAGTAATTGTAAACACCCTTAGCATACAAAGATACGATTCCATTATCACTAAACTCACATTGATAGGGAAGGTGTTTCTTAGGGTTTTCAGAGCAACAAGCAAAATCATAAATTTCACATAAATTCCAAGCATAGCATTGCAAACGACGAATTTGACCCAATAGAATTTTCCCTTTTTCAGATATTTGGTGTCGCACATAATAAGCATGCTCATCTAAGGATTTGCCCTCAACTAAGCTAGTTGGGGTTTCAGCACGAGCACATAGGGATCGAAGATGATCCAAGTAATAAGCTTCAGCAGTGTGATAGATTTTGAGTGGTTCTTCAACCATTGGTTCAGTATGTACAACTAATTTTTTTGGTATTTTGTGTTTTCTACCCATAACTAAAGATAGAAAACAACTAAGAATAGCAAATAAAAATTACTTAGTGATAAAGCAAACAAGCACACACGAGAATATTCACCCCACGCTATTGCTCCCCGGCAACGGCGCCAGAAAAAGGTCTTGATAACCCACAAGTATAGGGGATCAATTGTAGCCTCTTTCGATAAGTAAGAGTGTCGAACCCAACAAGGAGCTAAAGGTAGAACAAATATTCCCTCAAGTTCTATCGACCACCGATACAACTCTACGCACGCTTGACGTTCGCTTTACCGGAAACAAGTATGAAACTAGAAGTACTTTGTAGGTGTTTTTGGGTAAGCTTGCAAGAAAGTAAAGAGCACGTAAATAAAAGCTAGGGGCTGTTTAGATAAATACACAACTAAATTAGTTTTAGTAAAGAGATTTTGTCAACAAGAAGGTTATTTGTCCCTAGGCAATCGATAACTAGACCGGTAATCATTATTGCAATTTTATTTGAGGGAGAGGCATAAGCTAACATACTTTCTCTACTTGGATCATATGCACTTATGATTGGAACTCTAGCAAGCATCCGCAACTACTAAAGATTCATTAAGGTAAAACCCAACCATAGCATTAAAGCATCAAGTCCCCTTTATCCCATACGCAAACAACCTACTTACTCGGGTCTGTGCTTCTGTCACTCACGCCACCCACCATAAGCAAATCATAAGCATATTGCAAACCCTACAGCGGGAATCCCTCACGCTTGCGCGACACGGAGAGCACCATAGGACAGCACCAATAATAAAACATACAACTCAAACCAATCACGATCATCAAATAGCCATTAGGACAAAACAGATCTACTCAAACATCATAGGATAGCCATACATCATTGGGAAATAATATATAGCGTTGAGCACCATGTTTAAGTAGAGATTACAGCGGGTAAGAGAGAGGTTACACCGCTGCATAGAGGGGGGAAGAGTTGGTGATGATGGCGGTGAAGTTGTTTGTGAAGATGGCGGTGATGGTGATGGCCCCGGCAGCGCTCTGGCGCCACCAGAAGCAAGGGGGAGAGGGGCCCCCTTCTTCTTCTTCTTCTTCCTTGACCTCCTCCCTAGATGGGAGAAGGGTTTCCCCTCTGGTCCTTGGCTCCCATGGCGTGGGAGGGGCGAGAGCCCCTCCGAGATCGGATCTATCTCTCTGTCTCTCTCTGCTTCTGCGTTCTCTTCTGGCTCTGTTTCACCGTTTCGTGTATATATGGAGATCCATAACTCCGATTGGCCTGAAACCTTCACCGTGATTTTTTTCCGAATATTAGCTTTCTTGCGGCAAAAGAAGAGCGTCAACCGCCTTACGGTGGGCTCACGAGGGTAGGGGGAGCGCCCTAAGGGGGGCGCCCCCCTGCCTCGTGACCACCTCGGGCACTGGTTCGCGTTGATTTTCCTTCCGAATTTTCCATATTTTCCAAAAATAAGCTCCGTCTGTTTTTATCCCGTTTGGACTCCGTTTGATATGGATATTCTGTGAAACCAAAAGCATGCAACAGACACGAACTGGCACTGGGCACTGGATCAATATGTTAGTCCCAAAAATAATATAAAAAGTTGCCAAAAAGTATATGAAAGTTGAATAATATTGGCATGGAACAATCAAAAATTATAGATACAACGGAGACGTATCATGAGGCATCTACCATCTTTAGGAATTTCTTTCTTTTTATTGATTATCAAACTTTTTGGCACAAGATCAAAAAATTCATTTGTAACAAATGGTTCCTTAATGATAGCAAAAAGATCGGGATGAACACTTATAGATTTGAGATCCGCATTTTCCTTACTAGATGATTCACCCTTATTTTTAGGAACGTACATAAGCTTGGCAACTTTAGTGGAAGGACTTGGAGTATTCTTTACGGAAGAAAAAGCGGTTCCCAAGTTGGTAAGAATATTCTCAAGTTTATCGATCCTAACGGAATCGTGATTTATTTTCTCATTAACTATAGGTTCCTTTTCTTTAATATCTTTCAAAGTAACTCCTACTTTAGATCCATATTCAGAGATTCGGCTATGGATCCTTTTATCCAAATTTTCAATTAACTCTACGGTCGCAACCTTATTTTCAATAATCTCAAGCCTTTGCATTACATGCTCCAAAGTTAATATAGTTCCATTAACCAAGAGAGGGGGTGAGCCAAATAAATCTAACATAGCATTATAAGAATCAAAAGTATGGCTACCCAAAAAGTTCCCTCCGGTAATAGTATCAAGAACATAACGGTGCCAAGGAGTAATGCCTACATAAAAATTGCGAAGGAGAATGGTAGTAGATTGCTTCCTAGTAGATCTATTTTGAGCATTGCAAATTCTATACCAAGCATCTTTTAGATTTTCACCCTCCCTTTGCTTAAAATTTAGAATTTCATTCTCGGGAGACAACGGAGAAGATAAGGGACTAGCCATAACGACAAGCAAACAAACTAACACACAAGCAAACAAAAAGCAAGCGGGCAAAAAGATGCAAATAGAGAGGGATGATAGAGAGAGAGGGTGAATAAAACGGCAAGGGTGAAGTGGGGGGAGAGGAAAACAAGAGGCAAATGGCAAATAATGTAATGCGGGAGATAAGAGTATGTGATGGGTACTTGGTATGTTGACTTTTGCGTAGACCTCCCCGGCAATGGCGCCAGAAATCCTTCTTGCTACCTCTTGAGCACTGGGTTGGTTTTCCCTGAAGAGGAAGGGATGATGCAGCAAAGTAGCGTAAGTATTTCCCTCAGTTTTTGAGAACCAAGGTATCAATCCAGTAGGAGGCTACGCGCGAGTCCCTCGCACCTGCACAAAACAAATAAATCCTTGCAAGCAACGCAAATAGGGGTTGTCAATCCCTATAGGGCCACTTACGAGAGTGAGATCTGATAGATATGATAAGATAATATTTTTGGTATTTTAAAGATGAAGATGCAAAGTAAATAACAATGTAAATAACTAAGTAGTAGTAGATTAATATGATGAAGATAGACCTGGGGGCCATAGGTTTCACTAGTGGCTTCTCTCGAGAGCATAAGTATTCTATGATGGGTGAACAAATTACTGTTGAGCAATTGACAGAATTGAGCATAGTTATGAGAATATCTAGGTATGATCATGTATATAGGCATCACATCCAAGACAAGTAGACCGACTCCTGCCTGCATCTACTACTATTACTCCACACATCGACCGCTATCCAGCATGCATCTAGAGTGTTAAGTTCATAAAAACAGAGTAACGCCTTAAGCAAGATGACATGATGTAGAGGGATAGACTCATGCAATATGAAGAAAACCCCATCCTGTTATCCTCGATGGCAACAATACAATACATGCCTTGCTACCCTTACTGTCACCGGGAAAGGACACCACAAGATTGAACCCAAAGCTAAGCACTTCTCCCATTGCAAGAAAGATCAATCTAGTAGGCCAAACCAAACTGATAATTCGAAGAGACTTGCAAAGATAACCAATCATACATAAAAGAATTCAGAGAAGATTCAAATATTATTCATAGATAGACTTGATCATAAACCCACAGTTCATCGGTCTCAACAAACACACCACAAAAAGAAGATTACATCGAATAGATCTCCACGAGAGAGGGGGAGAACATTGTATTGAGATCCAAAAAGAGAGAAGAAGCCATCTAGCTACTAACTATGGACCCGTAGGTCTGAGGTAAACTACTCACACTTCATCGGAGAGGCTATGGTGTTGATGTAGAAGCCCTCCGTGATCGATGCCCCCTCTGGCGGAGCTCCGAAACAGGCCCCAAGATGGGAACTCGTGGATACAGAAAGTTGTGGCGGTAGAATTAGGGTTTTGGCTCCGTGTCTGATCGTTTGGGGGTACGTAGGTATATATAGGAGGAAGGAGTACGTCGGTGGAGCAACAGGGGGCCCACGAGGGTGGAGGGCGCGCCGGGTGGGGGTGGGCGCGCCCCCCTACCTCGTGCCCTCCTGTTTTCTTTCTTGACGTAGGGTCCAAGTCTCCCGGATCATAATCTTCCTCAAAATCACGTTCCCGAAGGTTTCATTCCGTTTGGACTCCGTTTGATATTCCTTTTCATCGAAACCCTAAAACAGGCAAAAAAACAACAATTCTGGGCTGGGCCTCCGGTTAATAGGTTAGTCCCAAAAATAATATAAAAGTGGATAATAAAGCCCAAAACAGTAGATAATATAGCATGGTGCAATCAAAAATTATAGATACGTTGGAGACGTATCAGTACTCAGAAGTAAACATAACAGTGCATGAGCATGGTCTTCATGAAGAAATGAAAACAAGCACAGAGTACAGAAAGCGTAAACACAGGATAACATAGGATAAAGACAAACTGACTGAAGAAATTGAACTGAGGAAATAGAGAAAGTCTTCAGTCAAAGTCTTCAAATAGATATGAACAATCACACAACACAGAAATGAGGAAATGGAAGGGTTGAGGAAATGGAACCAGGTAGCTTGGTGAAGACAATGATTTGGTAGACCAGTTCCAACTGATGTGACAGTTGTACGTCTAGTTAGGGCGGCTAGGTATTTAAACCTGAGGACACACACTCCCGGACACCCAGTCCTGAACACGCAGCTCAAGACACTCAGTCCTCACCGTATTCCCCTTGAGCTAAGGTCACACAGACCTCGCCCAATCACTCGTGGTAAGTCTTCAGGTGACTTTCAAACCTTCACAGACTCGGTCACTCGGTGATCCACAATTTCCTCTTGGATGCTCTAGACCATGACACCTAACCGTATGGAAGATGCACAGTCTTCAAAGGTAACAAGCATCGGATCCACGCAGGATCAATCTCTTAAGTGATGCTCAATCGCTTTGGGTTTGTAGGTCTTTGGGTTTTTGTTTTCCTCACTTGATGATTTTCACTCAAAGTCCTCGGAGGATGGGATGCTCTCAAATGACAAGTGTCAGTTTCTCTCGGAGCAGCCAACCGGCTAGTGGTTGTAGGGGGCGGCTATTTATAGCCTAGGGAGCAGCCCGACATGATAAGGCATAAATGCCCTTCAATGATATGACCATTAGGTGGGTGGATATTTTGGGACAGCTGGCGCATAGCACAGCAACGGTCGGAATGTTGAGTATCAAATTCCTCAGGGCTATCATGTTCCTCACTGTGTAGGCAATCCGCACTGGCGAATTCCTAACTCCTCAGTCAGAACAAATTCCTCAGAGACCATAAGAACTTCGTCTCTGTCACTGAAGAAATTGACTGAACTGTATGAGATTTCCAATGGCTTCACTCGAAGGGATTGGTAGGTGTAGGATTTGAGTTGAGCATCACTTGGAAAATTTTCCTTAGTATTTCCTCGACCCCCTTTAACAGTACGGTGTTTCCTATGACTCAAGAAAGAGAGAATGAAACTACAAAAACAAAAGTCTTCATGCTTCATGTTCCTCGAATGAATACCAAGTCTTCAGGATCACACCAATTTCTTCACTTTCAAAGTCTTCAGAAAGTCTTCAGAAATCCAAAGTCTTCAGTCGAAGAACTTCATTTTTAGGGGCCGACTTTCTCTGTAAATATCAAACTCCTCATAGACTTATAGACTTGTGTACACTCACAAATGCATCAGTCCCTTAACCTATAAGTTTTCAATACACCAAAATCACTAAGGGGCACTAGATGCACTTACATATATAACATACAAAAACTAACCTATATGAAGTCGTGTCAATTTTTTGGGGCTCTGCATTATATGAAACACGAAAACCTTTTTTAAACCCGATGCGAGGGACTAAATAAAACCACAAAATGATCTCTAAAGATTCTCAAATAAAACTTCTACACAAGTGATGGTTCGTTTTGTTCATATTTACGGATCTGTTTTAATTTTTGGGAATATTTTCTATAATTTCATGTACATTTTTTCTATTTCTGGAATAAGTTTTGAATACTGGATTATTTTTTAAAAATCATGAAGATTTTTTATTTCAACATCTATTTGATATTGTGAATATCTTTATAATATGCGAACAATTTTTTGAAATCATGAAAATTTTATGATTTTTGAAATATTTTTGAATTCACAAACAATTTATGATTTCTCAATATATTTTTAAAGCTCGTAACTTTTTGAAATTTGGTTCTTTTGAAAATCTTGAATTAACTTAAAGAAGGAAAAACAAAAAAATGAAAAAGTGAAAAGGATAAAACAAAATAGAAAACAGGGGCGCCACCACCCATACATGGGTCGGCCCATTAGCTCGTGCGGGAAGAGAAGGCGCACTTCCTACTGAGAAAAAGTGGAGAAAGGGGGTAGGAACCAGGGATCAAACCCTAGTGAGCCTATGGATCCCGGACTATCTCTTTCCATAAAGTTTTCTCATGAACCTGTCGCCCACCAGTGCACCAACTTGCATGATTCCAAAAGTATGTGTGCCACTTCACACGATTCTGGCCTAGCCTAGGTGAAAGGACATGTGGTGCCCTCATGTGTGGTTTTGGTAATTGATGACATTCTCTATGGACTTGCATTGAGTTATATTTGAAGGATTTGTCCATAGGCATTTCTTGAAGTCCATGTGTTGGTTTCAAGGAGTTTATGAGTTGACCAAGGTGATATTAAGGAATTATCCAAAGTTTGGTCATGCGAGTGTTGGGCGTATTGCAAGCATGTTTTGAAGAAGAAGATTGTGTGATCATTCATGCTTACCTTCAAGGCATCATCCAAATGAAGAGAGTTGGAAACGTTCAAGGTTGATCAAGACTAAGTCAAGAGTGAATCAAATTTATCAACTCACAAAGCATAGAAGATGTACCGAGAGGGATCAAGTGATCCCATGAAATGATAAGCATTGCCAATTACGCTTTGTGTACTAACCCATGGTCTTCGTGAGAGTTCTTTGTGGGGTTAGGTTGCGGTGTGCACGTTCAAGTGATGCATCACGAAGAGATCAAGTGCTTGAAGCTTTCCGTCCATTGTGGTGACAATGGACTTATGAAGATGTGCGAAAGAGTGGCTCACCCATAGTGGAGTATGGGGGAGCAATCAACTAGTCTTCATCGAGCCAACGCAATCAAGAAAGGTGGTCCAACTTGAGGGAGTCAAGATCGTCATTATCTAGCTCAAGTGGACCATGCGCAAGGCAAAGGTTTGCCCTTCATAGGTTTTCTATTTTACCGGTCTCATAGTGGTAGTTGGGAGACTGGGTTGTAGGATCGATTGTCGTACCATCAAGGGGGGATCTATAGTGAGTAGCTTGATTGTATCATTCGTCGAGAGCTCAAACCATTGCATCCTTGCATCATCTATCTTGGTTCTTGTTTGATTCTTCTCCTTGTGAGATTTGGATCTCATGGTCATCTTATTGACAAGCTCGAGTTCATCGAAAACTGATTTCATATGAATCTTCTTTTATGTTTTCGATGTTTGTTGGGGATATAACTATTACCGCCCAAGAGGGGCCGGGTCATCCCCATGACGATTCATCACAATGAAGCCCAAGATCATATGGCGGTTCATAGGTAGGCTTAGTAGAGGGCCCAGACCTGAAGGCGACTTAAGGCCCATAAATATAAACCGTCATGTATGTAAAGCTTGTATTGTAAGGTATGTAAGAAAGGTCACCGAGCTGGATACGTTGTATAAACCGGCCGAGACTCTAAGGGCCGCAGGGCATCAACCCGTGTATATAAGGGGACGACCTAGCGGTGGCTTAAGAGAAGAAAAACAACAGATCGAGAGCCAGGTCAAGCGTATTCGCTCCCTGCTCATCGAAACCCTAGCAATATCAACTACAAACTGGACTAGGCTTTTATCTTCATCGTAAGGGGCCGAACCAGTATAAACTCCTCGTGTCCTTTGTCCTGATTAACCCCTTTAAGCTAACCTCAACGTGATGGCTCCACGACTAAGTCCTCACACTAGGACATCTGCCGTGAAAATTCCATGATAGTTGGCGCCCACCGTGGGGCTATCGCATGATGGTTTTGAGTTCTTAAATGGCAACTTTGAAGGGATCAAGGGATACACTATGGGCCGGATGACCAAGAGTCATCGCGACAAGCTCTACATCGACGATGCAGGTTGGGGACCAGAGGCCGGCTCAATTGAGTACGGGTACCGGGTCCCCTTCGGTGGAATCCGTGTCTTCATCGGCAAGATCGGCGAACCGGGCCCTGAGCCGGACATCTGCACCAACATCATCGAGACGGCTCAGCGTGCGATACCCACCCGGGTTCGGCCTGCCATGAATCGTGCCTTCATGGGATTTATCCATGGAGTGGAATCCGAGGACAGACCAGCATCTTGTGATGAGATTGTCATCTACTCTGATGGCGAGTCATCCATCGGTGAGACAGAGTCATTGTATCAACTGCCAGACGGCCGGCTTGGGGGCTGTTCCGACGGCGACAGTATTCCGGACCTCTATGAGCCGCCGAATCGGGTTGCAATCTTCATGGCCGGTACACAGCCCATGCAACATTCATCAACAGCGACAGAGTTGATTTCCGGTTCAGCAACGACAGCGGCTGCCGGGGCAGGAGGCCCTGAGCGCCCGCCGGCTCAAGCTTTAACTGATCTACTAGACAAGTTGACATCACTGTTAATAGCGGTGGTTAACTCGGTGGATCAAGATCAGCATAATGCGGCAATCACGAAGCCGCGTGATGAGATAGCGCAGGCCAAGGAGGAGCTAAACGCAAAAAGTGCCAGGATGGCTGAGGAGCGGACCTCTTTGGATGCTCAGGCTCAATGGATTCAGTCACAATCTTTCTGGCTCATGTTAGATCAGAACGCTTCCAATGAAGTCATGAGGAGGAGGCATCAGACTCGTCTGCCTTCGGCTTATGAGGCCAGGAATCTCTTTAACACGCCAGGTGCAGGAACCAGTAACCCGGCGGTAGCGAACCGGGTCGAAGCGCCTAGGACGGATACGCCGGTTCAGCCGCGCACAATGGACCCGCCTCGTCAGAACACCAACCCACCGCAACATGTACCGACGCCACCGGGTCATTATTCTAACCCTTTGGATAACATGATCGCTACAGCGTCACGACTGGTGGCCCTTCCGGTTGATGGTGAGTCGCCAACGGCGGTCGAGACACGGAGAGCCAAAGAACTTCTCCAAACAGCACTGACCCAACCATCTCACCCTTTGCCCAAGCCAAAGTTACAGCCGACATCTTGATGAGCCAGCGGTGTCAAGCAGTGGACGTAACCATAACCCGCCGCGCGAGCATAACCCGGCGGGCGGTAGTGCTGATGCTCAGAATGTGGTGGATCAAGGAAGAGCTCGTCGGGAGGCCGAGTTAGCGGCACAGTATGCGGCTCGACAGCCAACTTCGGTTCGTCTAACCACCTTTGTGGAGCCAACTATGACCTTTAGAAACCTGGGCATGCCATGCTTGGTGCCAGATCTACGTAATGAGCGCCTGCCCAAGGATTTTAAAGGTCCTCACAAGGTGCCCAACTATACAGCCGATTTAAGTCTGAAGGCATGGATTGAGAGCTATGAGATGGCCATGGAGTTGCTGGATGTCAGCGAGGCTGCATGTGCTAAATATTTCCCCCTAATGTTAGAAGGGATGGCCCGCACTTGGTTGAAGGGGCTCCCTGCCAATTCCATCGGGTCATGGGCCGAGTTAAAGGCCCGGTTCATTCAGAACTTCAAGGATACATGTAAACATCCCATGTCAATTGTGGATCTGGCCTCTTGTGTTCAAGAGGAAGGTGAGTCAACAACCCATTGGGTGCGTCGGGTCTTAACAATCTTGCACTCATCGGATCGCATCAATGCCGACTCAGCGGTGTTGATGTTGGAGAATAATTGTTGTTTCATGCCTTTGAAGCAGAAGCTAGGGCATCTCAAGCGCCACAGCAATGACATGGGGACGCTCATGGCGGCTCTCGTTAAGTATGCTGACTCTGATAGTACCAAGGACCCCGAGTCTGATGATGACAAACCGGGGAAGGGAAGGAAGAGCAGCAACGCCAAGGGGCAGCAGCATAACCCGGGAGGCAGTGGTAAGCGCAAGGCTGACAATAATTTTGATTTTGTGGCTAACACCAATGCACATAATAGTGGTCAGCGTCGCAAGGGTAAACCGCCCCCACGGGCCGGAGGATCTGGTATAAATCTTGAACATATGTTAAATCAGCCCAAAACATGGTACGAAGGAAAGACCGTCTGGGCACCTATGGAAGAATTGTCATATTATGAAGGAGTGCAAGAATTCCAATCTTTTTCATGACAGCCATGGGCCAGGTGGCGGCTCTGGGCCCGGCTCTCATGGTTCGGGTTATGGCAGTGGCGATTCTAACTCTGGATTCCAAGGAAACCAAGGTAATTACAACAACTAGGGTGGTTACAACCAGCAGAGTAATCAGGAGGGCCAGCAGCAGCAACAGTCTGGTTATCAGAGCAACCCAAAGCAGTTGAATAGTGGGCAATACCATGTGTTCACCACTAGCCTGTGTAAGCGTGACCAGAAGCTTCATAAGAGATCAGTCAATGCCGTTGCGCCGACGGTTCCTCGTTATCTGTGTTGGTCTGAGCAGCCCATCGTGTGGAGTTGGGAAGATCACCCGCCCCGAGTTGATAATCCGGGTCATTTGGCTTTGGTGGTCGCACCTCAGGTTGGAGGATATAAGTTTACCAAAGTAGTCATGGACGGAGGGAGCAGCATCAATATCCTTTATTATGAAACTTTGCGTCGCATGGGGTTAACTGATAAAAATCTTAAGCCATCAAACACTATTTTCCATGGCGTGGTGTCTAGTAAGTCGGCATATCTAGTTGGTAAGATAGCTCTGGAAGTTGTTTTTGGAGATGATCATGACTCTAGGTCAGAGACGTTGACCTTTGAAGTGGTCAAGATCCACAACCCCTATCACGCTCTGTTTGGACGGCCGGCTTATGCTAAATTCATGGCATGGCCTTGTTATGTGTATCTGCATCTCAAGATGCCGGGTCACAAGGGAACCATCACGATGCATGGGAGCCGTAGGATAGCCCTGGAATGTGAAGAAGGAGATGCGGCTTATGCTGAGTCGGTTTGTGCAACGAAGGAGTTAAAATTTTACAAAGACAATGTTGACCCGACAGATATGACGTCTTTGAAAAAGCCAACCACAGAGCATGATCTGGTTCTCAAGTTTAAGTCAGCATACGATACCAAGATGGTTGATTTTGTTCCTGCGACTCATCCAAGTAGTTCAGCATCAATGCTAATCTGGATCCAAAATAGGAAAGCGTGCTCATCGAGTTCATCCGTGAGAACCGGGACATCTTCGCATGGAAGCCTTCAGACATGCCAGGTGTACCGAGAGAACTCGCTGAGCACACTCTTAATATTGATCCAAAGTTTAAGCCGGTCAAGCAGTTCCTTCGCCGTTTTAATGAGGAGAGGTGGAAGGCCATCGGAGAAGAAGTAGCCCGGCTCTTGGCAGCTGGGTTTATCATTGAACTTTTCCATCCTGAGTGGTTGGCTAACCCAGTGCTGGTACTTAAGAAGAACGGCACTTGGCATATGTGTGTGGACTACACGGATTTAAACAAGGCTTGTCCGGCTGATCCTTTTGCTCTCCCTCGTATTGATCAGATTATTGATGCTACGACAGGTTGTGAGCGTTTGAGTTTTTTGGATGCTTATTCTGGTTATCATCAGATCAAGATGGCAGTTAAGGACCAGGAGAAGACAACTTTCATAACTCCCTCTGGAGCCCTCTGCTATGTGCCTATGCCTTTTGGGCTCAAGAGGCCCAGGCGACTTATCAGAGATGTGTGCAAAATTGCCTTCATAACCAAATTGGGCGTAATATTCATGCTTATGTGGATGATATTGTGGTGAAATCTAGAGAGAGAGAGAGAGAGAGAGAGACATTGATAGATGATTTGAAGGAAACCTTTGAAAATCTCCGGGTTTACAAGATGATGCTTAACCCGGCCAAGTGTGTCTTTGGTGTACCGGCAGGCAAGCTCTTGGGGCTTTTAGTGTCTAACAAAGGTATTGAAGCTAACCTGGAAAATATTAAAGCCATCACTTCGCTGGCTAAGCCGGCGTGTATCAATGATGTGCAATGCCTGGCGGGTCATATTGCGGCGTTGAGCTGGTTCATAAGCCGGTTGGGAGAGAAGGCTATCCCTCTGTATCAGATGATGAAAAAGACAGATAACTTCGTTTGGAGTGATGCTGCTAATACAACATTTGAGGATTTGAAGAAGCAGCTGGCTGAGCCGCCTGTGCTTGCAGCCCCTATTGATAAAGAGCCTTTGTTGTTATATGTGGCTGCTAATAGCCGGGCTGTCAGTGTAGCTATTGTGGTGGAAAGGAAGGAAGCATGCAAAGATTATCTGGTTCAAAGGCCGGTTTATTATATCAGTGAGGTGCTTATTGAGTCCAAGCAGAGATATCCGCACTGGCAGAAGTTTGTATATGGGGTGTTCTTGGCTAGCCGGAAGCTTAAACATTATTTTCTGGGTCATCCCATCACTGCGGTTAGCTCTCCTCCTTTGGGAGATATCATCCAAAACAGGGAGGCAACTGGACGGGTTGCTAAGTGGGCTATTGAGCTTGGACCTCACGGGTTAAAATATGTACCTCGCACAGCCATCAAATCTCAGGCGCTGGTGGATTTCATCAATGCTTGGATAGAACTGCAGATGCCTGAGGAAAAGCCAGATAACACATATTGGACTATTCACTTTGATGGGTCCAGGCAATTGGAGGGCTCGCGGGCTAGAGTTATTCTTGCTTCCCCTCGAGGTGATAAATCCTGTTATGTTTTCTGTTTGATGTTTCCTTGTACTAACAATGCAGCTGAGTATGAGGCCTTGCTCCATAGTCTTCGGATGGCTAAGGAAATGAACTTAAGCCGGGTTAGGTGCTTCGGCGACTCAGACTTAGTGGCTCAGCAAGTCTCTGGTACTTGGGATTCTAAAGATCCACTCATAGCGGCTTATCGGCGAGAGGTGGATGTTATTGTTGGTCACTTTAAAGGTTATCAAGTTGAGCACGTGGATCGGAGGAAAAGTGAAGCAGCGGACGTTTTAAGACGGTTGGGTTCTCAACGTAAACCGGTGCCGCCTAATAATGTTTTTCTTGACGTTTTGCATAACCCGTCCGTCAAGTTGCCTACAGAGGAGTATTTGGCTATTCCTGACTCGGAGGCTCAGTTGGTGGCGGCTCTTCATGTAATCCCGGATTGGACAGTACCTTATTGGCTTATATGACCCGGGGCGAGTTACCTGAGGACGAAACCTTAGCCAGGCAGATAACCCGACGGTCTAAGTCAATGACAATTGTTAATGGAGAGTTACATCATTGCAGTGTCACAGGGGCGTTTCAATGTTGTGTCTCTCCGGAAGAGGGTTGTGAGATCTTACGAGAGATTCATGAAGGAGATTGTGGTCATCATGCCGGTTCAAAGTCCCTTGTGGCTAAAGCTTTTCGTCATGGGTTTTATTGGTTAACAACCCATGCTGATGCATAGGACCTCGTCAGCAAGTGTGATGGATGTCAGAAATTTGCACGACGAGCCCATGTGTCGGCTCAAGAATTGAGGATGATTCCAATTACTTGGTCGTTTTTAGTTTGGGGGCTTGATATGGTTGGACCTTTCAAAAGATCCAAGGACAAGAACACCCACCTTTTGGTGGCAGTTGATAAGTTCACTAAGTGGATAGAGGCAGAGCCGGTCAACAAGTGTGATGCAGGAACGACGGTTCAATTCATGAAGAAGGTGATCTTCCGTTTTGGCTTTCCACACAGCATTATAACAGACAATGGCACTAATCTCTCTAAAGGTGCTATGGAAGAATTCTATCAACATGAGCATATCCGGCTTGATGTATCGTCAGTAGCTCACCCCCAATCCAATGGTCAAGCTGAGAGGGCAAATCAAGAGATCTTGAAAGGCATCAAACCCCGGCTTATGGTTCCCCTGCAGAGGACGCAGGGTTGTTGGGTGGAAGAGCTACCTTCCGTGTTATGGAGCATCAATACCACCCCAAACAGGTCTACGGGATAATGGGATATACACCTTTCTTCATGGTTTACGGAGCAGAGGCAGTTCTCCCTAGTGACATCCGTCATGACTCACCTCATGTGGCGGCTTATGTTGAAGCTGACAATGAAAGAGCACGTCAAGAAGCACTTGACCTGTTGGATGAGGAGCGTGACATTGCGGCGTCTCGTTTGGCGATTTACCAGCAAGATCTGCGCCATTATCACAACCGTCGGGCTAAAACCAGAACTTTTCAAGAAGGCGACCTGGTTCTCTGGCTTATCTAGGATCATACGGATATGCACAAGTTATCCCCACCTTGGGAAGGACCTTTTGTGGTCAGCAAGAATCTGAACAACGGGTCATATTACCTTATCGATGTTCGAGACCACAAGGATTCACGCACGTCGGAGGAGGAGACCCGCCGGCCGTGGAACATAGCTTATCTTTGGCCTTAATACACTTAAGCCACTGGCTCTTCCAATGTACATATTTTGACAATGTATATATTATGATTAATATAATAAAGCCGGCATCCTTGTTAAAACAGGGCCTCTTTCGTTGTTTCTCTTTGAATAATGAGTTCTTTGGTCACATGGGGGCTTCTACTTTATACAGCAAAGTTATTATTACCCTTTGATCCGGCCTATAGGCCACACATAAAAAAACTTGGGGGCTTCCTGTTCAAACATAGGCGTATTCACCAAAGAGAACATAGCATTACTACCCAGAAGGTTAAAGGGACCAAAGAGAGTCTGTTGCAAAAGCACAACTCAAACATAGGTACCTATTGAGCACAGCTCAAAACATTGCTTGGGGCTCTTTTGTTATAAAGAACAAAGAGTTTGATACGTCTGTTGGGGAACGTAGTAATTTCAAAATTTTCCTACGCACACGCAAGATCATGGTGATTCATAGCAACGAGAGGGGAGAGTGTTGTCTACGTACCCTCGTAGACCGGAAGCGGAAGCGTTAGCACAATGTGGTTGATGTAGTCGTACGTCTTCACGGCCCGACCGAATAAGCACCGAAACTACGGCACCTCCGAGTTCCAGCACACGTTCATCTTGATGACGATCCCCGGACTCTGATCTAGCAGAATGTCAGGGAAGAGTTCCGTTAGCACGATGGCGTGGTGACGATCTTGATGTTCTACCGTCGCAGGGCTTCGCCTAAGCACCGCTACAATATTATCGAGGATTATGGTGGAGGAGGGCATCGCACATGGCTAATAGATCTCAAGGATCAATTGTTGTGTCTAGAGGTGCCCCCCTGCCCCCATATATAAAGGAGCAAGGGGGAGGGGCGGCCGACCAGGAGGAGGCGCGCCAGGGAGGAGTCCTACTCCTACCGGGAGTAGGACTCCCTCCTTTCCTTGTCCAACTAGGAGAGGCGGAAGGAAGGGAGAGAGGAGAGAAAGGAAAGGGGGGCGCGCCGCCCCTCCCTCCTTGTCCAATTCGGACTAGAGGGGGAGGGGCGCGCAGCCTGCCCTGGCCGCCCCTCCTCTGCTCCACTTTGGGCCCATGAGGCCCATTAACCCCCGAGGGGGGGGGGCGGTAACCCCCGGTACTCCGTTTTATATCCGATTACTCCTAGAACCATTCCTGTGTCTGAATATAGTCGTCCAATATATCAATCTTTATGTCTCAACTATTTCGAGACTCCTCGTTATGTCCGTGATCACATCCGGGACTCCGAACAACCTTCGGTACATCAAAATATATAAACTCATAATGAAACTGTCATCGTAACGTTAAGCGTGCGGACCCTACGGGTTCGAGAACAATGTAGACATGATCAAGACACGTCTCCGGTCGATAACCAATAGCGGAACCTGGATACTCATATTGGCTCCTACATATTCTACGAAGATCTTTTATCGGTCAGACCGCATAACAACATACGTTGTTCCCTTTGTCATCGGTATGTTACTTGCCCGACATTTGATCGTCGGTATCTCAATACCTAGTTCAATCTCGTTACCGGCAAGTCTCTTTACTCGTTCCGTAATACATCATCCCGCAACTAACTTATTAGTTGCAATGCTTGCAAGTTATTTGATGTGCATTACCGAGAGGGCCCATAGATACCTCTCCAACAATCGGAGTGACAAATCCTAATCTCGAAATACGCCAGCCCAACAAGTACCTTCGGAGACACCTGTAGAGCACCTTTATAATCACCCAGTTACGTTGTGACATTTGGTATCACACAAAGTGTTCCTCCGGTAAACGGGAGTTGCATAATCTCATAGTCATAGGAACATGTATAAGTCATGAAGAAAGCAATAGCAACAAACTAAACGATCAAGTGGTAAGCAAACGAAATGGGTCAAGTCAATCACATCATTCTCCTAATGATGTGATCCCGTTAATCAAATGACAACTCATGTCTATGGTTAGGAAACATAACCATCTTCGATCAACGAGCTAGTCAAGTAGAGGCATACTAGTGACACTATGTTTGTCTATGTATTCACACATGTATTATGTTTCCGGTTAATACAATTCTAGCATGAATAATAAACATTTATCATGATATAAGGAAATAAATAATAACTTTATTATTGCCTCTAGGGCATATTTCCTTCAGCCTCCCACTTGCATTAGAGTCAATAATCTAGATTACACAGTAATGATTCTAACACCCATGGAGCCTTGGTGCTGATCATGTTTTGCTCGTGGAAGAGGCTTAGTTAGCGGGTCTGCAACATTTAGATCCGTGTGTATCTTGCAAATTTCTATGTCTCCCACTTGGACTAAATCCCGAATGGAATTGAAGCGTCTCTTGATGTGCTTGGTTCTCTTGTGAAATCTGGATTCCTTTGCCAAGGCAATTGCACCAGTATTGTCACAAAAGATTTTCATTGGACCCGATGAACTAGGTATGACACCTAGATTGGATATGAACTCCTTCATCCAGACTCCTTCATTTGTTGCTTCCGAAGCAGCTATGTACTCTGCTTCACATGTAGATCCCGCCACGACGTTTGTTTAGAACTGCACCAACTGACAGCTCAACCGTTCAGTAAAAATACGTATCCGGTTTGCGATTTAGAATCGTCCGGATCAGTGTGAAAGCTTGCATCAACGTAACCATTTACGATGAGCTCTTTGTCACCTCCATATACGAGAAACATATCCTTAGTCCTTTTCAAGTATTTCAGGATGTTCTTGACCGCTGTCCAGTGATCCACTCCTGGATTACTTTGGTACCTCCCTGCTAGACTTATAGCAAGGCACACATCAGGTCTGGTACACAGCATTGCATACATGATAGAGCCTATGGCTGAAGCATAGGGAACATCTTTCATTTTCTCTCTATCTTCTGCGGTGGTCGGACATTGAGTCTTACTCAACTTCACACCTTGTAACACAGGCAAGAACCCTTTCTTTGCTTGATCCATTTTGAACTTCTTCAAAACCTTGTCAAGGTATGTGCTTTGTGAAAGTCCAATTAAGTGTCTTGATCTATCTCTATAGATCTTAATGCCCAATATGTAAGCAGCTTCACCGAGGTCTTTCATTGAAAAACTCTTATTCAAGTATCCCTTTATGCTATCTAGAAATTCTATATCATTTCCAATCAATAATATGTCATCCACATATAATATCAGAAATGCTACAGAGCTCCCACTCACTTTCTTGTAAATACAAGCTTCTCCAAAAGTCTGTACAAAACCAAATGCTTTGATCACACTATCAAAGCGTTTATTCCAACTCCGAGAGGCTTGCACCAGTCCATAAATGGATCGCTGGAGCTTGCACACTTTGTTAGCTCCCTTTGGATCGACAAAACCTTCTGGTTGCATCATATACAACTCTTCTTCCTTAAATCCATTCAGGAATGCAGTTTTGACATCCATTTGCCAAATTTCATAATCATAAAATGCGGCAATTGCTAACATGATTCGGACAGACTTAAGCATCGCTACGGGTGAGAAGGTCTCATCGTAGTCAATCCCTTGAACTTGTCGAAAACCTTTTGCAACAAGTCGAGCTTTATAGACAGTAACATTACCGTCAGCGTTAGTCTTCTTCTTGAAGATCCATTTATTCTCAATTGCTTGCCGATCAACGGGAAAGTCAACCAAAGTCCACACTTTGTTCTCATACATGGATCCCATCTTAGATTTCATGGCTTCTAGCCATTTTGCGGAATCTGGGCTCACCATCGCTTCTTCATAGTTTGTAAGTTCATCATGATCTAGTAGCATGACTTCCAGAATAGGATTACCGTACCACTCTGGTGCAGATCTTACTCTGGTTGATCTACGAGGTTCGGTAGTAACTTGATCTGAAGTTTCATGATCATTATCATTAGCTTCCTCACTAATTGGTGTAGGTGTCACAGAAACCGGTTTCTGTGATGTACTACTTTCCAATAAGGGAGCAGGTATAGTTACCTCATCAAGTTCTACTTTTCTCCCACTCACTTCTTTCGAGAGAAACTCCTTCTCTAGAAAAACTCCGAATTTAGCAACAAAAGTCTTGCCTTCGGATCTGTGATAGAAGGTGTACCAACAGTCTCCTTTGGGTATCCTATGAAGACACATTTCTCCGATTTGGGTTCGAGCTTATCAGGTTGAAGCTTTTTCACATAAGCATCACAGCCCCAAACTTTCAGAAACGACAACTTTGGTTTCTTGCCAAACCACAGTTCATAAGGCGTCGTCTCAACGGATTTCGATGGTGTCCTATTTAACGTGAATGCAGCCGTCTCTAAAGCATAACCCCAAAATGATAACGGTAAATCAATAAGAGACATCATAGATTGCACCATATCTAATAAAGTACGATTACGACGTTCGGACACACCATTACGCTGTGGTGTTTCGGGTGGCGTGAGTTGCGAAACTATTCCGCATTGTTTCAAATGTAGACCAAACTCGTAACTCAAATATTCTCCTCCATGATCAGATCGTAGAAACTTTATTTTCTTGTTACGATGATTTTCAACTTCACTCTGAAATTCTTTGAAATTTTCAAATGTTTTAGACTTATGTTTCATTAACTAGATATACCCATATCTGCTTAAATCATCTGTGAAGGTGAGAAAATAATGATATCCGCCACGAGCCTCAACATTCATTGGACCACATACATCTGTATGTATGATTTCCAACAAATCCGTTACTCTCTCCATAGTACCGGAGAACGGTGTTTTAGTCATCTTACCCATGAGGCACGGTTCACAAGTACCAAGTGATTCATAATCAAGTGGTTCCAAAAGTCCATCAGTATGGAGTTTCTTCATGCACTTTACACCGATATGACCTAAATGGCAGTGCCACAAATAAGTTGCACTATCATTATCAACTCTGCATCTTCTGATTTCAACATTATGAATATGTGTATCACTACTATCGAGATTCATCAAAAATAGACCACTCTTCAAGGGTGCATGACCATAAATGATATTACTCATATAAATAGAACAACCATTATTCTCTGATTTAAATGAATAACCGTCTCGCATCAAACAAGATCCAGATATAATGTTCATGCTCAATGCTGGCACCAAATAACAATTATTTAGGTCTAATACTAATCCCGAAGGTAGATGTAGAGGTAGCGTGCCGACCGCGATCACATCGACTTTGGAACCATTTCCCACGCGCATTGTCACCTCGTCCTTAGCCAATCTTCGCTTAATCCGTAGCCCCTGTTTCGAGTTGCAAATGTTAGCAACAGAACCAGTATCAAATACCCAGGTGCTACTGCGAGCATTAGTAAGGTACACATCAATAACATGTATATCACATATACCTTTGTTCACTTTGCCATCCTTCTTATCCGCCAAATACTTGGGGCAGTTCCGCTTCCAGTGACCAGTCTGCTTGCAGTAGAAGCACTCAGTCTCAGGCTTAGGTCCAGACTTGGGTTTCTTTTCTTTAGTAGCAACTTGTTTGCTGTTCTTCTTGAAGTTCCCTTTCTTCTTCCCTTTGCCCTTTTTCTTGAAACTGGTGGTCTTATTGACCATCAACACTTGATGCTCCTTCTTGATTTCTACCTCCGTGGCTTTTAGCATTGCGAAGAGCTCAGGAATAGTCTTATTCATCCCTTGCATATTATAGTTCATCACGAAGCTTTTGTAGCTTGGTGGCAGTGATTGAAGAACTCTGTCAATGACACTATCAACAGGAAGATTAACCCCCAGTTGAGTCAAGTGATTATGATACCCAGACATTTTGAGTATATGTTCACTGATAGAACTATTCTCCTCCATCTTGCAGCTATAGAACTTATTGGAGACTTCATATCTCTCAATCCGGGCATTTGCTTGAAATATTAACTTCAACTCCTGGAACATCTCATATGCTCCATGACGTTCAAAACGTCGTTGAAGACCCGGTTCTAAGCCGTAAAGCATGGCACACTGAACTATCGAGTAGTCATCAGCTTTGCTCTGCCAGACGTTCATAACATCTGGTGTTGCTCCTGTAGCAGGCTTGGCACTTAGCGGTGCTTCCAGGACGTAATTCTTCTGTGCATCAATGAGGATAATCCTCAAGTTACGGACCCAGTCCGTGTAATTGCTACCATCATCTTTCAACTTTGCTTTCTCAAGGAACGCATTAAAATTCAACGGAACAACAGCACGAGCCATCTATCTACAATCAAACATAGACAAGCAAGATACTATCAGGTACTAAGTTCATGATAAATTTAAATTCAATTAATCATATTACTTAAGAACTCCCACTTAGAAAGATATCCCTCTAATCCTCTAAGTGATCATGTGATCCAAATCAACTAAACCATGTTCGATCATCACGTGAGATGGAGTAGTATCAATGGTGAACATCAATATGTTGATCATATCTACTATATGATTCACGCTCGACCTTTCGGTCTTTGTGTTTCGAGGCCATATCTGTTATATGCTAGGCTTGTCAAGTTAAACCTGAGTATTCCGCGTGTGCAACTGTTTTGCACCCGTTGTATTTGAACGTAGAGCCTATCACACCCGATCATCACGTGGTGTCTCAGCACGAAGAACTTTCGCAACAGTGCATACTCAGGGAGAACACTCATAATTTGATAATTTAGTGAGGGATCATCTTATAATGCTACCGTCAATCAAAGCAAGATAAGATGCATAAAAGATAAACATCACATGCAATCAATATAAGTGATATGATATGGCCATCATCATCTTGTGCTTGTGATCTCCATCTTCGAAGCACTGTCATGATCACCATCGTCACCGGCGCGACACCTTGATCACCATCGTAGCATCGTTGTCGTCTCGCCAATGTTATGCTTCCACGACTATCGCTACCGCTTAGTGATAAAGTAAAGCATCACAGCGCAATTGCATTGCATACAATAAAGCGACAACCATATGGCTCCTGCCAGTTGCCGATAACTCGGTTACAAAACATGATCATCTCATACAATAAAATTTAGCATCATGTCTTGACCATATCACATCACAACATGCTCTGCAAAAACAAGTTAGACGTCCTCTACTTTGTTGTTGCAAGTTTTACGTGGCTGCTACGGGCTTAGCAAGAACCGTTCTTACCTACGCATCAAAACCACAACGATAGTTTGTCAAGTTGGTGCTATTTTAACCTTCGCAAGGACCGGGCGTAGCCACACTTGGTTCAACTAAAGTTGGAGAAACTGACACCCGCCAGCCACCTGTGTGCAAAGCACGTCGGTAGAACCAGTCTCGCGTAAGCGTACGCGTAATGTCGGTCCATGCCGCTTCATCCAACAATACCGCCGAACCAAAGTATGACATGCTGGTAAGCAGTATGACTTATATCGCCCACAACTCACTTGTGTTCTACTCGTGCACAACATCAACGCATAAAATCTAGGCTCTAATACTACTGTTGGGGAACGTAGTAATTTCAAAATTTTCCTACGCACACGCAAGATCATGGTGATGCATAGCAACGAGAGGGGAGAGTGTTGTCTACATACCCTCGTAGACCGGAAGCGGAAGCATTAGCACAACGCGGTTGATGTAGTCGTACGTCTTCAGGGCCCGACCGATCAAGCATCGAAACTACGGCACCTCCGAGTTCTAGCACACGTTCAGCTCGATGACGATCCCCAGACTCCGATCTAGCAGAATGTCGAGGAAGAGTTCCGTCAACACGACGACATGGTGACGATCTTGATGTTCTACCGTCGCAGGGCTTCGCCTAAGCACCGCTACAATATTATCGAGGATTATGGTGGAGGAGGGCACCGCACACGGCTAATAGATCTCAAGGATCAATTGTTGTGTCTAGAGGTGCCCCCTGCCCCCGTATATAAAGGAGCAAGGGGGAGGGGCGGCCGGCCAGAAGGAGGCGCGCCAGGGAGGAGTCCTACTCCTACCGGGAGTAGGACTCCCTCCTTTCCTTGTCCAACTAGGAGAGGGGGGAAGGAAGGAAGAGAGGAGAGAAAGGAAAGGGGGGGCGCCACCCCTCCCTCCTTATCCAATTCGGACTAGAGGGGGAGGGGGTGTGCAGCCTGCCCTGGCCGCCCCTCCTCTGCTCCACTTTGGGCCCATGAGGCCCATTAACCCCCGGGGGGGTTCCGGTAACCCCCGGTACTCCGTTTTATATCCGATAACTCCCGGAACCATTCCTGTGTCCGAATATAGTCATCCAATATATCAATCTTTATGTCTCGACTATTTCAAGACTCCTCGTTATGTCCGTGATCACATCTGGGACTCTGGGCAACCTTCGGTACATCAAAATATATAAACTCATAATGAAACTGTCATCGTAACGTTAAGCGTGCGGACCCTACGGGTTCGAGAACAATGTAGACATGACCGAGACACGTCTCCGGTCAATAACCAATAGAGGAACCTGGATGCTCATATTGGCTCCTACATATTCTACGAAGATCCACATAACAACATACGTTGTTCCCTTTGTCATCGGTATGTTACTTGCCCGAGATTTGATCGTCGGTATCTCAATACCTAGTTCAATCTTGTTACCGGCAAGTCTCTTTACTCGTTCCGTAATACATCATCCCGTAACTAACTTATTAGTTGCAATGCTTATGTGATGTGCATTACCGAGAGGGCCCAGAGATACCTCTCCGACAATTGGAGTGACAAATCCTAATCTCAAAATACGCCAACCCAACAAGTACCTTCGGAGACACCTGTAGAGCACCTTTATAATCACCCAGTTATGTTGTGACGTTTGGTAGCACACAAAGTGTTCCTCCGGTAAACGGGAGTTGCATAATCTCATAGTCATAGGAACATGTATAAGTCATGAAGAAAGCAATAGCAACAAACTAAACGATCAAGTGCTAAGCTAACGAAATGGGTCAAGTCAATCACATCATTCTCCTAATTATGTGATCCCGTTAATCAAATGACAACTCATGTCTATGGTTAGGAAACATAACCATCTTCGATCAACGAGCTAGTCAAGTAGAGGCATACTAGTGACACTATGTTTGTCTATGTATTCACACATGTATTATGTTTCCGGTTAATACAATTCTAGCATGAATAATAAACATTTATCATGATATAAGGAAATAAATAATAACTTTATTATTGCCTCTAGGGCATATTTCCTTCAACGTCTCCGTCATATCTATAATTTTTGATTGTTCCATGCCAATATTCTACAACTTTCATATACTTTTGGCAACTTTTTATACTATTTTTGGGACTAACATATTGATCCAGTGCCGAGTGCCAGTTCCTGTTTGTTGCATGTTTTTTGTTTCGCAGAATATCCGTATCAAACGGAGTCCAAACGGGATAAAAACTGATGGAGATTTTTTTTGGAATATATATGATTTTTGGGAAGAAAAATCCACGCGAGATGGTGCCCGAGGGAGGCACGAGGCAGGGGGCGCGCCCCTGACCCTCGTGGCCACCCCGTAAGGCGGTTGATGCCCTTACTTCGCCGCAAGAAAGCTAATATCTGGATAGATATCGTGTTAAAATTTCAGCCCGATCGGAGTTACGGATCTCCATGAATATAAGAAACGGTGAAAGGGTAGAATCTGAGAACGCAGAAACAGAGAGAGACAGAGAGACAGATCCAATCTCGGAGGGGATCTCGCCCCTCCCACGCCATGGAGGCCAAGGACCAGAGGGGAAACCCTTCTCCCATCTAGGGAGGAGGTTAAGGAAGAATAAGAAGAAGAAGGGGACCCCTCTCCCCTTCTCTTCCGGTGGCGCCGAAACGCTGTCGTGGCCATCATCATCACCGCAATCTTCACCAACAACTTCACCGCCATCATCACCAACTCTTCCCCCCTCTATGCAGCGGTGTAACCTCTCTCTTACCCGTTGTAATCTCTAATTAAACATGGTGCTCAACGCTATATATTATTTCCCAATGATGTATGGCTATCCTATGATGTTTGAGTAGATCCGTTTTGTCCTATGGGCTATTTGATGATCAAGATTGGTTTGATTTGCATGTTTTATTATTGGTGCTGTCCTATGGTGCTCTCTGTGTCGCGCAAGCGTGAGGGATCCCCGCTGTAGGGTGTTGCAATACGTTCATGATTCGCTTATAGTGGGTTGCGTGAGTGACTGAAACACAAACCCGAGTAAGGGGGTTGTTGCGTATGGGATAAAGAGGACTTGATGCTTTAATGCTATGGTTGGGTTTTACCTTAATGATCTTTAGTAAATGCGGATGCTTGCTAGAGTTCCAATCATAAGTGCATATGATCCAAGTAGAGAAAGTATGTTAGATTATGCCTCTCCCTCATATAAAATTACAATAATGATTACCGGTCTAGTTATCGATTGCCTAGGGACAAATAACTTTCTCGTAACAAAAAGCTCTTTACTAAAACTAACTTAGTTGTGTCTTTACCTAAACATCCCCTACTTTTTATTTGTGTAATCTTTATTATCTTGCAAACCTATCCAAGAACACCTAAAAAGTACTTCTAGTTTCATACTTGTTCTAGGTAAAGCGAACGTCAAGCGTGCGTAGAGTTGTATCGGTGGTCGATAGAACTTGAGGGAATATTTGTTCTACCTTTAGCTCCTCGTTGGGTTCGACACTCTTACTTATCAAAAACTGTTGCGATCCCCTATACTTGTGGGTTATCAGAGTTCATAACCTTGTAATAGGCTATAAAAGCCAGGCTTGGAAGCCAGGTGTATTCACCTAAAACCCCAGGTTATCCTGCCTGTATGCCAGATGCTTCTCCATCAGGTAATCCTGATTGACCCACCGAACTCTTAACAGTCAATCTTTTAAACAAGACCCTGAACTCGTTAAGGTTAAAACGCCGGTTTGTCATGAGAGGGCACAATTTACGAAAAGCAAGGAGAAGCTCAGGCTGATACAACCGCCTTCCTTGAAACTTGGATAAATCAGCCTATGATGCACGATGCTACTCTGACCCCACGTACTCCTGATAAGTCTATCTTCAAATAAGAACTGAACTTATCTAGGGTTAAAATGTCGATTGGGTAACGTGAGAGTCGGCTCACGGACAGCGCGTACCTTCCAGTGGCTAATGCTAGTTTCATTAAAGAAGATATTTTGGCTTGGCGGCCTATGAAAGCCTTGGGTTTTCTGTTGTTTGTTGCTTTGCACGTCTTTTTGAGATTTTTTCCTTTTGTGACATAGTAATATATGGTTGAAAACCAATAAGGCTTATAATGCCTTCTGAGTCATATATGACTTTAACCGGTGTTTATTGACCCGGCCTGGTTTTGACTATAAGTCGCCAGTATGAAATAAAGATAATATCCGGTGTTTATTGACCCGGTCCGGCTTTGTTCATAAGCCGACAATCTCTGATAATTATCAGTGTTCGAAGTTTTGGGCTATCACCATTACTGCACTATGAACCAATAGGTGTGATCAAATATCACAGGCAGGAAAAGATTCAAGATTGATAATATCATCAGGCATATATATCATAACTTCGCACGACGGATGAAGAAGTATTATAAACAGCACAATATGCACGATGGCATAGCAGAACAAGACGTTTAAAGCTATCCTATTACAAGGCATTTGGAGCTCAAAAGGATAATTGTTTTTCAGTTTCACACACAGTAGATGATAAACCGGCCCCGGTTTATGAATCTTGGCCCGGCTGACTTGAAGGTTACGACTCATCCCTCGCCGGTTCGTCCTCCTCCACCGTTTGGAAGTTGGGTTTGGACCAGTCAAAACCATGTACGGCGACAAATTCGGCCTCGTCATCAATCAGGTCAGATGGATCAATGTCATGGGCGAAAGTGTGCTTACGAATCGGCGGGATTAAGTCCATCACTTTATATGAAGGAGTCGACATCTTCTGATTATCTGTGTCATAACCCGGCTGATACTTGGTAAGGTAGGTCTCTTCGACAACGATTGTAGCATGAGGGCGAATTTCCTTGACACAAGCAGCAAAGTCTTCTTGGTCGAAAGGAGTTCCATCTTCTTTGAGGCTGGGATATCCACTGGCTACATCCGCCGGGTCTAATTCCGGTACCCAGGCTTTGGCACGGCTTAAAGCTGTTACAGCTCCGGCTCTAGCACAAGATCGCTTGATTTCTTGGAACCGAGCTGGCAAGATAGACAACTTATTTAAGACATCACTTAATAGAGTCGGCCCTTGAATCACTGGGGAGATAGTGGCAAGAGTCCGCTGAGCTCCAGTATATAATTGCTCCATAAGCGTGTAAACCGCCTTGAGATTGACCAACGTGTCTCGGCCCAGATTGCTACTCGTGGGACCTGCAAGTTTCCACAGTTGGTTAAGAAGCGGCTTACGTTATGATGACAAATACTCACTTTAGGTAAACAACAAGGCGATTTACCGAAGATTGCAGAAACCATCTGAGACACACGGTTCTTTAAACCAGTGAGTTCAGTGGTAACCTCTTCCAGAGCGGCCTCGGCTTTCTCAGCCCGCTGCGTCAAGGCAGTCTTCTCATTGGCCCAAGCCTCTTTCTCCGCAGTAAAGCTAGTTTTCACTTTCTCTGCCTCAGACGCACTCAACTGGAATTTAGATTCAGCCTTTTTGTCTCAATCTCCTGAGCCGACAGCCGAGTCTTGGCCTCAGACAATTGAGTTTCCAGTTCTGTGGTTGCATCCTACATATAGCATAAGTTCATTCAGTTTCATGGCGGATTACAAAATACAAGTCCCAAGTGCTTTGCAAGCAAACAACACTTGGCACTTGGGGGCTAATGTCTATCAAACGGAATTTTTCAAAGAAATTGGTTCTTTCTAACAAGTCCCAAGTGTTTTGCAAGCAATAACACTTGGCACTTGGGGGCTAATGCATATTGCTTGGTTTCTTATTAAAGAGGAGCCGGTTGTGACAGTTCTAGCCGACTCAGGAGAGATATGTAGTTAATTTTTTGTCTTTTGCATAATGACTAGTAGGACCGGCTCATTCCTACCGATTAAACCGGCCCTTGGGGACTACACATGCCAATTGAAATACTATAAGCATCTGGTTTAGTTGCAAACCAGACTTGGAGGGAGTCTAAGTCAGAGGCTTCTAAGTATTCTAAGTCTACAGATCATTCAATCTTATCATAATCAGAAGACTTGGAGGCTGGCAGGGTATATAACTTATATAAGCCGGAGAACGTACCTCATATTTTTGGTGCATCTGTTTGACCATCTCATTTTCTGAATCATGGCTGGAGTGCACTTGACTAAGATAACCAGATAACACTTCGCTAATACTCAGGTGAGCATAGTGGGAGACGTCAAACCTCACCTTCTGCCTTTCCATAACTTCTTGTTTGGCAGAGTGTCTTGCCAGAATAGTTGGGTTCCCCGGTTCAACGAAACTGGTACCAGTGATTAAAACGTCATCATCATGCCTCTCTGGCGGGTTAGCTGAGCTTGACGGCTCAATACTTGATGGGTCAATAGCAGTTTCATCCGCAGACGGCTCAGGTAGATCTGGTTGAACGTTGAAAGCAGGGTCCTCTGGTTGTTCAACATGTTCTGGCACAAAGGTTGACTGCTCCGGTTCAGTAGTTTTTGGATCCTCGGTCGGCTTTGTCACCTTTGCTTTTTTGGGCGTTGCTTGACCACTAAAAAGAATTTGGATAAGTCAGTATACGGATGCGTATATAAAGGTATAGAAGAAGGATAATTATCTTTACCCGGGGCGGTCTTGAAAGTCGGCAATTGAGTCTATGATGAATCACCAGAGGAGGAACGACAAATCTCCTGCAAGGATGGAATCAAAATTGGGTGATTAATAAAGGTAACTCCGTTTGTAAATACAAGGGTCCAGGTTAAAAAAGAACCTCATTTTGGCGTTTCCGAGGGGTATTCGGTAAGCCGGAGGGTAAATCGTCATCTCCACCGGTCCGAGTCTGGCGGCGGCTCTCATGTTGTTATCGTTTCAAAAGAAAATGAGGATCTAAATAAGCCAAGGGGTGTGAAAACCTTACTTTCCGGGTTACCCGCCGAAGTTTCTGCCTTGGTAAAGGTTCTGAGTCGGAGGAAATAATAGTTACCTCTTCTTCGCCTGCCTGGCTGGTCCCCGTGTCATCCTGGCAATAGTCAGTGTCAATAATGTTGTTAAAAACAGGCCAAGGGAGTCAAGGGCTACCTCCGACTCAGAGGTGTCATCCATCTTGGGTAAATCAGAGGCATTTGGTTTCTTCTTAGACTTTCTGACGGTCTTCTTGGCGGCTCTTGCAGCAGCTCTAGCTTTTTTAGCAGCCTCATGGTCATATTTGGCTTTCCAGAAGTTAGATTTGGCCTGTGGAAGGATGACATGTTGAAATTCATACGATATTTAAACCGCTGAAGGAAAAAAGAAGTCAAAAAGATTTTCCTCTTGCGCCGGGTTAAGCTTGCAAAAAGGATTCAAACCCACTAGGCTGCAGTCTTCATATTTGCTATTGAAAAGTGTGGTTGCCATTTCAACGATGGCATGTTCAGTCAAACACAGAGAGCTATGGCGTAAAGGATCATCAGTTCCTCCTGTGTATGAACACATCAAGCCGGGTCGGTGGCTTAAAGGTATGATCCGCCATGCGACCCAGTAGCGGATCAAGTCAACTCTGGTCAAGCCATTTCCTAACAAGGCTTGAACTTTTTTGATTTTGGGGACAAGTTTCTTGCGTTCGGCAGGGGTGAGTTTATCAGGAAGTGGGTGCTTTGCGTCAAGATGATCAGCACGATAACCCGGCATCGGATTCTCATCAGACGGTGAGATGTCTTTACAATAGAACCATGTTTGATTCCAGTCCTTGGGATGGCTTGGTAGGACTACTTGAGGGAAGATGGCATCTTGTCGGCGTTGAATTGAAATCCCGCCAAGTTCCAAGATGGGACCATTGGTGTACTTGTTCTGGCGGTTCAGGTAGAAGTATTCCCTGAAGAGTTCAACAGTAGGTTCTTCTTGAAGGTAAACTTCACATAAAACTTGGAAGTTACAGATGTTTGATACGGAATTGGGTCCGATATCTTGCGGATGGAGTTTGAAAAACTGCAGAACATCTCTAAAGAATTTTGAGCCGGGCGGCGAGAAGCCCCGGGTCATATGATCAGTGAAGATAATAATTTCACCGTCCTTCGGTTGAGGTATTTCTTCAGCCGGATCAGGAGCACGATAAGGCATGACACTTTTCTCTGGTAATTATCCAACAGTGACGAAATCTTTCAAAGTGCTCTCGGTGACTGTGGAAGGGACCCAATTACAAGTGGTCATCGTTTTCACCAGCATGGTGAAAGGACAATCTACAAGGAAATAGTTTGTCGGCTCAAATTAGTTGGCGGGATTGCAAGTTAACAATTACAGTGCATGTTTATAATGGTGGCTTAAGCAAGGGCTAATGATATATGAAGAAAAGATAAGCCGGCAGGGTAAGCCGCCATGACTAAGATATTCAAGAGTTGCCGAAAGCAAAATTAGCAAAATTGGCTAAGTACTGGATAAACAAATTTCCGCAGATGGAGGTTACAAATTTGGATCTACCGTTGTTTAGAAAAAAAGGGAATAAATTCATCTACAAAAGGTGACCGTGGAAAAGCAGAGGAGCCCTAGAGGAGATCTGTCGCGGTGGGGATATGATCTAGTATTAAAACAAGTGCTAAAACTACTACCGCGCAAGATTCCTATGGTTTTTGGATCTAATACATGGATCTAAACAAAGAAAAAGAAGGACGATGACGAACACGGATGAACACCGACAAACCCTAATGGCAGATTTGTGACAGAGAAAGTAAAGCTTACTGGTGTTGTTAGAACAGCGGAGTGGCGCCACGGTTCTCTGGTCTACTCAGGGCGATGCAGCGGCCAGAGTCGAGGACGAGGACGGAGGTCGACGGCGACAAGGTTCGTGCGGGACGATGTGTTGCGAGGAGGAAGGAAGGAGAAGGAGAAGAATGAGAGATGACCCTATGGTCCTATTTATAAGGATACAGGAAAACAGGTAGGCGTGAAAGACGAGGAGGCCGAATGATGGTTATCCAGCTAATTGGACGCCTCGATTTTTGGGAAGACATTAAGATAAAGATCCGTTAAATATGACGTCGTGGCGGGTTTCCAAAATTCTTGGAGATGACGTCATGGCGGGTTACAAAGTTTTTGCAGCGGATATGGAAGGATTTTTCTAAGTCTTGAAGATTGACATGAACAAGTTCAAATCAACCCGGGGCCTAATGTTGGGGATATAACTATTAGGTATGACCCGCCCAGGAGGGGCCGGGTCATCCCCATGACGATTCATCACAATGAAGCCCAAGATCATATGGTGGTTCATAGGTAGGCTTAGTAGAGGGCCCATACCCAAAGGCGGCTTAAGGCCCATAGATATAAACCGCCATGTATGTAAAGCTTGTATTGTAAAGTATGTAAGAAAGGTCACCGAGCCGGATACATTATATAAACCGGCCGGGACTCTAAGGGCCGTAGGGCGTCAACCCGTGTATATAAGTGGATGACCTAGCAGTGGCTTAAGAGAAGAAAAACAACAGATCGAGAGCCGGGTCAAGCGTATTCGCTCCCTGCTCACCGAAACCCTAGCAATACCAACTACAAACTGGACTAGGCTTTTACCTTCATCATAAGGGGCCGAACCAGTATAAACTCCTCGTGTCCTTTGTCCTGATTAACCCCTTTAAGCTAACCTCAACGCGATGGCTCCACGACTAAGTCCTCACACTAGGACATCTGCCGTGAAAATTCCACGACAATGTTGGAGTTTTTACCGGTCTTAATTGAGAAAGGGTTCTCACTCTTTTATTTTGTGTATTTTCTCAATTGCTATTTCTTAATATTTCTATCAATATTGTGTTTTCTCTTGTCCTTAGCTTTCCAACAAACTTGATTTCGTCGAATTCGGAGCTCATATGCGAAAGTTGTGGCTGTTTTGATATTACCTGTTTTTCATAGAGAGATTGTACCGCCCCATAGAGAGGTTGTACCGGGTATTTGGAGCGGTTGTACCGCTCCAGAATTGGTCTAAAGGTTGTATCGGCCATGTACTGCTCTATCACCGGACTAGTTTCTGTTTTGGAGCGGTTCTTGGGCGGTTGTTGACCAGTACTACCGGTTCCCCAGGCTGTTGTACCGCTCAGGGCTTTTTCCTATAGGTTGGTTTTTCCTCTGCTTTGACCTATTGTACCGGTTCGTGCACCGGTTGTACCGGTCCTACTATTTTCTACACATAACGGGCAGATTCATGGGGACCTATAAAAGGGGATCTTCTTCCCCATTGTATCCTATCTTTTGAGCTCGTGTTCTTCCCCCATTGTTGACCTTCTTCGAGCTTGCTTTCTCTCAATCCCTCCAATGATTCTTGCTAGTTCTTGAGGGAAAAGAGAGAGGAGATCTAGATCTACGTTTCCACCAATTACTTTCTCCTCTATGTGAGGGGAACACATTGGATCTAGATCTTGGAGTTCTTCGTGTTCTCTTCTTCGTTCTTCCTCTCATTTTCCTCCCTAGCATTAGTTGCTTTGGTGGGATTTGGGAGAGAAGGACTTGGGTACTCCGTGTGCCCTTACCATTGCATTTGGTGCATCCGTTTGAGTTCTTCACGGTGATACGTGGAAGTTACAAGTTGAGAAGTTTATTACTCTTGGGTGCTTGGTACCCTTGAGCTTGTTCCTCTTGGGTGCTTGGGCGCCCTAGACGGTTGGTGGTGTTCGGGGCTAAATCATTATGATGTAAAGCTCTAGGCAAGTGTTGGGGTCTCCAATTAGGTTGTGGAGATCGCCCCGAGCATTTTGACGGGTTCCGGTGACCGTCCCCAAGGGTTGCCAAAGTGTACGGGTTCGATGACCGCCCCCAAGGGTTGCCATTTGTACGGGTTCGGTGACCGCCCTCAAGGGTCCCGTAGTAGAATCACGACATCTTGCATTGTGCGAGGGCGTGAGGAGATTACGGTGGCCCTAGTGGCTTCTTGGAGAGTATTGTGCCTCCACACCGCTCCAAACGGAGATTAGCATCCGCAAGGGTGTGAACTTCGGGATACATCGTCATCTCCGCGTGCCTTGGTTATCTCTACCCGAGACCTTTACTTATGCACTTTACTTTGTGATAGCCATATTGTTTCTTGTCATATATCTTGCTATCACTTAGTTGTTTATCTTGCTTAGCATAAGTTGTTGGTGCACATAGGTGAGCCTAGTTGTTGTAGGTTTTGTGCTTGACAAATTAACCGCTAGGTTTATTTTGCATTTGTTCAAGCCTAAACCATAATTATTTTAAAGCGCCTATTCACCCCTCCCTCTAGGCGACATCCACGATCTTTCACTAGGTGCAACATAGTTATTCTCTCACTTGGTGATACCATTAGGTTTTGCTGGATGAATCAGATGAAAGATTTGCCCAAGAACAACAAAATCCCATGTTCTAGAGTTGGGATTAATTAGTTAGAGTTGGTCCATTTAATTGATTTACTGGTTAAGATAAAGGTTAGAATAAAAGGTGTTGATTTGTAGTGACACCATATAACGAACGAAGCGATGCTTTCTCTTGAATACATTGTGGGGACATACATAGTGTCCTTATATTAGCTAGTTCATGGCAATGGTGTGTAGGGATGAAATTCAAGTCGAGTCGAGCTAGCTCGGCTCGACTCTGTTAGACCTCGTTAAGATAGTGAGTTAGCTCGGCTCAACTCATTATCATAAAGAGCTCAACTTCGAAGTCGGCTCAACTCGTGTAACTCGCAGCTAGCTTGTTTAACTCGTTATAAACGTAAATAACAAAAAAAAAACCTTTTATTCACAAACCAAAAATCAACAATTTAGACTAAAGACATATTTGGTGCACTCCACAAATGACAACAATCAACAATGATATTGATATTTATCTCACACCTCTTTTGATTAACAAGCTAAATGAGCTAAACGAGTAACTTGTTAGCTCGGCTTGTTAAACTCATTGTGTTAACAAACTCAGATTAAAACGCGGCTTGACTCATTACTCATCGAGTTCAAGCCGAGTCGAGTCATGAGCTACTCGTTTAGTTTGCAAGTTTCAAGTTAAAATTCCAGCCCTAATGGTGTGCACTAGTACAATAGGTAATACATACATAAGTTTTGTGATGCTGGTTCTGACTACATTCCTAATGTCCTTTTCCGTAGTTCCTTGCTACTAGGCTCATGATTTACTATCTTTGCCATTTAATTATATCTTTTAATTGAACACATAAGCAATTAGTTCTTCAATAATATGGGAGCAACCAACGAAGTCTATCCAGGGTTTGGAAAGATACATTGAAGGAAGAGGTTTATAGGCCAAACGCCAGATGGTGGTGGGCTCAAGATCTGTAGTGCTCGGAAAGGTCTTCAATTTCGGGGCCCTGTACGTTCTCACTGGCTGCACATCCGTCACACTATCAACGGCTGACATGTTCGCGACCCTAAACTGGCAACCACTGTCCCAATCCTAGAGCATCAAGGCTGCCTCACCATTTATAAAAATGTATCTTATTTATTTGGCTTACTCCAGTATCTCACGAAAACATAACACTTGTAGGCTTCATTTGGATGTTAGGGTGGATATTTCCAGGGAGTAGATGCACCGGTTGAAATATTCTTGGCCAACTAGAAGTCCCGTGGATATTGACATCGGCATTTGGTTCGAAAGTGCAAATCCCCCACACTACAGAAGCGCAGGCGGAGACTACCGAGAGGAGAGGCAACTGCGGGAGGGCGTCGCAAGCGAGCGAAACAGGGGAATATTTCCCGATGTCGCGAGTCATGGATCTGATCCCAGGGAAATAAGGGTGATTGGGCCGAGAAAACCACATGGACTCGAGCGTCCAAATGTCCACGCAGTTGGCCCAGGGTTGACTCTCCATACGGGCTTTCCACCCAGGGAACGGGCCGGGATCCCGTGAGGATCCCTCGCTACCAAACGAAGGTCTACGCCAAACATTTCTCGCTACATAGACCTCCTTAAACAGTAAGATTCGATAAACCAAAAGTAGTCTGCGCTTGAGTGATTGAACTATGGCAGGGCATGTTGGTATATATAGCTGCTCGCCTACGCCATTTGTATGGAGTCACGAGTAAGTATAGTTGGTGCTGTCATACAACCTTGGTGCTAGCTAAGCCAACTCTTTCATAAGAGGAACGAAGCCTGTGATTGCTTCACGTGATTCTTCTTCTACTAGTAAGATGCCCGTGCGTTGCACGGCTAACCAAAATGCATTGATCTAGAGTAGTTTATTTCACAACTTATGCGGTGGTCATCTCATGTATAACAAATATCAATATGTTTCTTTGGATATATTCATTCTGTTTTTGAGCTCACAAGCATCCGGGTGAAGAGTAAATGCAGACAGAATAGCAAACATAACAAACCTATTCTTGCAAACAAACACGTTCCAATGTTCAAGCTGCATGCAAAACTTCATGAAGAAAAAACACTTGTGGTGCTTTGCCAAAAAAAAGCTTTAAAAATAGTTTTTTAATGATTTGTTTATTTTTCTAGTCCAACATTAATGTTATTTTTTCATGAAATGTTGCACAAATAGTTCTACATGTTTGTTTCCAAAAGATTTCTTTAAATTTTATTGATATTATTTGAGCTCAAGAGCCAAGTTCATGTCCCATCTTCCTTCTGGCATTTCTTATGCAACAATCAAGTAAAAAAATAGGACGAACCTATAATTAGATCCTTGCCGTGCCGAGCTGAGTCGGGCCGAGCAACTACAGAATAGGCATTTCTTCCATATGTTACCATTACATATCTGCAACTGCAGAAGAAGATTTTCTTCTTCATCAATACCCATACATTGGTCCTTGTCAGATCAGAAGGCGAAGGGCAGTGCATCTCACCTCCCACACTCTATTCCATCTATGAGAGTGTGATCAACATGGATTGCGTTGACGGGAAGGGGAAATAATAGTAGGTGGTGGCTGCGCCGCCGAGGATGAGCAGGGCGTAGCCACCAACGTACTTGTGGGGGTTGGTGTTGGAGGAGACAGGGAAGGACACAGACATTGTGGTCGCAGTTGGGGCTGCTGAAGCAAGAATACAGGGGAGGCAGTGAAACGTTGGGGCTTGAACGACTCCGGAGGTGAAATGTTGGGGCTGTGGCTCGTTTCCAGCCCAGTATTTTTTTAAAATTAGCAGCGAAATGTATAGGCTACAAGAGCAGCCCAAGCCCAATACGAAGCTATCCTTATTTGGTGACCTAGACGAGCAGTATGTACCCACTGACCCACGCGATGCATCCATCCCCCCGCCGACGCACACAGCTGTTGCTCGCACCTCCCTCCCTCTTACATTTTCTTCTTCTTCCCAACGCATTCATAATCCGTCCCCGCCGCACGCACACAGGCATGCTTTCGTCGCCGAGCGCACACACGCACGCAGATGCTCACGCGTTGCTACCCATGTTCTTCTCTGCTTGTGTTGCGTCCTCACCAACGTTGGCAGGTGCGTGCCCTCCGCCTCAACGCCGCACCGCCACTTGCTCTGGCATGCACCGGCCGGTCACGGCCACACGGGCACGCCCTGGTGGCCGGCGGTGACCACCATCACTCACAGCACATCCACAGCATGCACCTCCCTTGTCCATCCACTCACGAGCCGCTCAGGCTAAACAGAGCCAGTGCAGAACGAGCCGAGCCACCCATATGCAGCTCGTTGGCATCACCCAGCCGAGCTGGCTGCTTCCGAGCGAGCTAACATGGCTCTGTCTGAATTCGGCTTGGCTCGTGTCCAGTCCTAATCGGCAGCATACTTACCCAGGTCGAAGTCAGGGAGACAGGGAAGGGGGTGGTGGAGACGGCGAGGAGGGGTTTGTGGTAGTGGTCGGCAATGGAGCCTGGGGGCGAACTAACGACGGCACCGACCTGTCCAGATCCTTCTTTCTTTCCTGAGATGGCGCTAGATGAGGTGGGGTAGAGATTGGCTAAACACTGAACTGGAGTGGCAGGGGGTTATTTGTAAAATTGACATAGTTTGTCTCAGACGCGTTGGATGCAAATCGGATGGCTGTAAATGAAAGATGGCAGGCACATCATCATCACCAACTCAGATTTTTATAGGAGTAGAGATCCCAGGCGTAGTGTGTTTGTTTCCTTTCAAGGTCTATGTACGCAACGGACTGGACCACCGGTCCCGACTCGTAGCCACATTCAGACTGCATCCTCAGTTCCTCGTGAAAGAGAATTGTAGGGTGTGTTTGCTTTCAATCACGGGCCGGAATGGAACGGGTCCATTCCGTCCCTGGGCCTCGTCCTCGTGTTTAGTTGGATCAGGGACCGGAACCAACTCGTCCTCCCGAAACGAAGGGAGCTCCTAACCGGCGCTCTCAGCGCCGGTTTCTCGTATCGGCGCCCGAAGCCAATCCGACTGGGCCGGCCCAGCAACAATCTACAGGGGCGTGAAAAAAGCAAAAAAAAAAAAAACACCCTAAATTCATTCTCAGCAAGTATCAAACTCTGCGTTAGAACAACGAACGAGAATGGTAACCACCTGAGCTCCTTTGCGCTACTGACCAAATACAGGCAAAGGACTTTAAGTACACTACTGTAGCGCTTTGATTTTTAATTTTTTTTTCAAAACATTTGGGAAAAAGTTCATAAATTACAGAACAGTTCATTTGTTTTAAAACAAATTAATCGATTTTAAAAAAATGTTCACCATTTTGAGAAGAAATTCTATCGATTTTGAAATAGGTTCATCATTTGAAAAAACAGTTCACGAATCTGGAGAAAAAGTTCACAGATTTGAAAAACGTTCATCAAAATTCAAAAAAGGTTCATCGATTTTGAAAAAAGTTCATCAATTTTTAAAAAAAGTTCATCGATTTTGAAAAAAAAATCATCAACATTGAAAAAAGTTCATCGAAATTCGAAAATAGTTCATCAAATTTGAAAAATAGTTCATCGAATTTAAAAAAAGTTCATCAAATTTTTAAAAAGTTTATGAATTTCAAAAAAAGTTCACGATTTGAACAAAACGTTCATGTACTTGCGAACCAATTCATCGGACAAGACAAAGAAGAAAAGAGAACAAAAAAATGGGAGGAGAACGAATAATAGATGGAAATATTAAAAGGTAACTTGATCCCTCCCGGCGGCCGCGTGGTTACACTGGTGTTCTTTGACTGGAGAGGTACTTGGTTCGAATCCTAGCAGTGCCTTTTTTTTTGGCGGGCGACGGCGGCCGGCTTGGGTGCCAGCAGCGGTTCTTGCCTTTTGCAATTGTTTTGTCTATTTGTACATGCTTATTGAGATTGATGACAAATTTCGTTGTCTATTTGCACATGTTTTCTTTTGCCTTTTGCAATTGTAAATTTGTGCATTAAAATTATATATAGACTAATGATGTCGTTTTATTGGAATATTTGTGAAGCAAATTACAAATTAGTGGTGATGAAAAGAAAAAGAAATGTTGTTTTGGAATTTAAATGAAATGCTTCTCAAAATACAATCAATTTTGCATATATTGACAAAAAGTAAACACTAATTTGAATATTTTTCATTCCATTCCATTCCACCAACCAAACATTGAGACGTAACCATTCCATTCCACCTCATTATTCATACTAAACACAGAGATGGAACCATTCCATTCCCGTGGAACGGAACCATTCCATTCCATTACACTTCGTTCCTGAACCAAACACACCCGTAGTTCCTCGATGCATTCCCGAGTGATATAGTGTTTGGTTCCAGAGACAACCTTAAGACCTTGTTCGGTTGACAGGGAATTCAGGGGAAGGGCATGGATTGGAGGGGATTAAATCTCCTACGGAGTACAAGTTAAAGTCCCCTCCAATCCTCTTCAATCCCTTTGAGAAGGGGTGTAACCGAACAAGGATTTATAGGGTCCAGCCGAGAAGAACAGGAAAAGATCAAGTTTAAAGAATGTCATGTATCTCAGAAGCTAGATCACTTCTCAATGAACAAGTTAAAACTGCCCCAACAAAAATGGATGGAATTATCAGCTTCGTTATCGACTAGGTATCAGTGAGAACATCAAGATGAATTAGTTATCAGTGAGGGTTTTCATGTGATTGCCACTTCACCATAATAACTACTCCCCCATTTCTATTTACTTCACATATTAGCTTTGTCTCAGGTCAAACTTTCTAAACTTTGACCAAGTTTATACAAAAAATAAAACATCTACAATACCAAGTCAATACCATTAGACTCATCATTCAGTATATTTTCATACCACATATATTTTTAATTGTGAAAGTTTAGATTGCTTTCGATGAACTTGGTCTAAAGTTTGACTTAGGTCAAAGCTAATATGCAGAGTAAATAAAAACAGAGGGGGTATTAAGAGAGGAGGATCAAGGCAGCCATTAGAAACTGGCCATCATAACTCATGAGCAGCTACAAGCGTGACCAAGATGCATGCAAACAAAGGTTTAAAGCAACCGAGACACATATAAACACCCTACAACTTACAGATTTTAATCACAACCGAGCTAGAACTCGAGGATGGGCATAAAACAGGCATGGGCTGTACCACACCATACATTTACACTGCTATGGTATCAACTCTTCGATACGGGCACAAACCGCCCGTGGGCACCGTCTTTCAGCCACCTCGTCGAGCGGGTCTGCTTCACACGGTCCAAGAAAAGGCGGTGCCTGCATGCAGATCAACAAACAACGGCTTTGGTCATCTATCAAGGGAAAATTCAAGTTTAAATTATTTGAAACAAGCCTAGCATCAGGGTTTCGTCACAAACCTCTCGTAATCGAGCTTCTGGGTGACTATACCGTTCAGCAGAAGCTCCGCATCGAAAACATCAACACCTGCAGGTTCATCTTTACATAAGCTGGCAGTCCAGATTCTGATTCTGGACGACAAAATATGGAGCAGAGTGAGATATACGATATAACTAATCATAACCTTTCTCGACGAGTGGAGCGCATGTTTCGTAGTCCTCTTCACATGAGATGACCAGTAGGTCATCTGGTGCTTCCTTTTCCTTCCTTATGGACCTACCCATCCTCTCCAATGGCTGCACAAAATCCACAAAGTTAAAGGACAGAACTGCATCTTTCTGCAAATCAAGAACTTTGTGGGTACCTAAATAAGTAAAAGATTCTGCAGTTTTCTGGAACTTAATGAACCCTAAAACCAGAGTACCTGAATGAGTAAAGATCTGCAGTTTTGTGTAACTTCATGAATCCTAAAAGCAGAGTACCTAAATAAGTAAAAATAATCTTCCTTTTGTACAAAAAGATTAATCAAACATTTGGCCTGATAGCCAGCTAATATTTTTTTGACGGCTTTATTCATGAACAGAATAGGCTTATTGGTTTCACATGACATTACCATACAGACTGCAAAATTGACACTAGCAAATGGTTCCAAGCAGATCCTATACATCTGATTCTAGATATCATCCAGCCAATGTAAACATGCCATTTAACACAAAGAACATCAAGTATTTTTCAAAAAGAATATATGGCAATAACCTGCCCAGAAGATGCGGAAACCAAGCTTGTCACCACCTCCCGACTTGGCTTCACATTTTGTGTCACAAACACTCTTTTCCCCTACATTTTTTTAATAAATATAATTAGAAAACGATCTAGGAAAGACTGAGGCAAAAGAAAATTATACAATTCACTTTACCAACAGCAGAGGACTCTTGCAAGCTGAGGCCAGTGATATAGGCATGCTGAAACCCATCTCCTTTTCCTTTTTGGCATCCCTCAGAATATACTTCTTATCGTTTACAAAACAGCCTGCTGCTCCACAACTTTCAAGCCACATTGATGTCACTACCAGTTTGCCACGTGTAACTGCCTCCAGCATATTCTTTGTGCGGTAAAAACCATCCGCCACAAAATGTGTTGCATCTGCAACGGAAAGTGCTTCATGGGCTCCTAAGCGTGCCAAGATCTACAACATAGCGTTACAATTATACCTCATTTCAAATAATTAATGACTAGAATGTACCAACACAGAAATATAGTAGCTACCTTCTTCTGACGCTTGATCACATCCTCATCCAAATGATGGCTGAAAATAATACTGCAACTGGTCATATCTTTTCTTCTAGAATCCTTTCGGTATCGACTTGGTAGAGCATTTTCAGGATCTAACTCCAGCAGCTCTTTGGCAACAGAGGATTTCAACAAGCTCCTATTCGAAGCTTTCGATGGATTTAGAGGACTGAAAGCAGGCGACAATTTGTTTACCACTTTAGAAGGTGTTTTCAGGGCACTATTCGGAACTGGAGAGTTACATTTTGGTGAGTTGCTTGCATCCTTAACACCGGGTGGTTTCTTTTGTCGCCGATCAGAGGTACTAAAACGAGAAGTTTTGCTGTTAACTCCCGATGAAGAATCAAGTACAGGAGAAGCAGCTGATGATTGTGTGATAATACTAGACAGCAAAGAAGTTGATCTGCAATCAGAGCGCTCCCTCCTTGCATACGTTAGCAGTTCTGAACTGCTAATAAAAATCCGTCTTTTCTTGGATGGCCTTGTCACTTCTGGTTGTACATCATGACCTGTAGCAGCCTCGGTAACTGCAGGAGCCTTTGCCTGTACCACTGCAGTAGGTGTTCTTCTCTGTTTGGGGTGAGATGAGGGCTCTCTGCGGAAGACATGAGTTGTTGGTTCATCTCTTAATGGTTCAAGGTTCTGAGCAACATTTGCACCGGTATGCCGTATGCTTGCATCAGTACTTTGCTGAAGACCCTGAGCATTATTTGCACATGTATTCTCTGTGTTTTCTTTTAACACAGAATCCGAACCATATTCTGCGGTTCTCTCACTAATCATCGGTCTCTCGAGTACATGTTCACTATGGTTATTTCTTACTTCTCCAACAGTGGCCTTCTTTAAGTTCTTATTAGAACATAACTCAGGAGACTCATAGAGGTTATTTCTACCAGTGTGCCTTGTTCGATGAGCAATAGGTGTACTGTCATACTTATTTCCATCAACTATCTTCGTAACTTTATTCTTCTGTGGTACTGGCTTTGCCTGCTTATGTTTCGTCTTTGTTGCACGATCTTCTAAATTTTGTCGCACGTCTTTCTGAGGTTTGTGGTTCATCTCAGTTACTTTTATTCTTTTAGAACGTGTCGTGACACCTTCCTGGACGCTGCTGGTTCTCTTTCTAGGAGGGTCACTCTTTGGGTTACTTTTTTCTACTTTAGATACAACTCTCAGATCTCTCTTCACTGGAGGTTCAACTTCGGCTGACAAGTTTTCAGCAGGGGAACTTTGTGCCAGTGCTTCTATAGCTTCGATAGCCATTTGAGTATCCTGACCAACATCATGCAAATCCACACTGACCTTTTCCTGCTGTCTTTCAATAGGTTTGGCAGTTGATAGATGATCATCCAAGTCTTTCAAAAGGTTTTTCTTAGTCCTTTTTCTAGAAGCCATCTTACTCTTCACCTCACTTTTGAGTAGTCTCGAATCCGATGAAGGTAAAGTTTCAGTCTTGTCACAAAGTTTGGACTTCGTTCTCCTTTTGCGTCCCTCTATTATTTTCTTGTCAGGAGGTGCAATTTTTGTGGAGCACTTCTTTGGCCTGGGAATGTCTGATTTCCCTCTGCCAGCTGATTGTTGCAACAAGATATCCTTGTTTTTCCTGAAAAAATCACCTCCGCCATCATCCTCGCGACTATCCACCCATGCAAAGACTTCTGCCTTTCCTCTGGAACTTCTATGCCGGTCAACCTTCTCAGCCAATAGTAAAGTTCCCATCTTAATTGAAACAGGTGGCTTTGCTTTTTCTAATTTTTTTGGTGTTGGTTCTTGAGACGATATGCCGCCATTAATTGAGATCAACCCTTCCACAAAGTCCAAAGCATTTGCTTGAGATAGCTCACCAGGCTCCTGTGATCTGAGATAGCTTAGTCCAGCCAAACACCTGCTCTTGATTTCATTCTCTTCGTTCGTTGTGTCAGCAAAAAGCTTCTTTGCTGTTGAGCACCTGCCTTTGCTTTTACTCCCATCTTTTTCATGGCTCTGTACATAACCAAAAGACCCGTCATCAATCCCACGACCTGGGCAATCACCAAAGGACGCATTACACGAGGTAGAGTTGTCTACAATTTCCGTTCGGAGAAATGTTCCATTGGTCGAATCATGCCTTTTCCCTCGTCCCAAACTTCTGACTGTGGCAAGATCACATGTTTGTCACAGGAGAGCATGTTAGAAAACAAAAAAAAAAACTAGATTTCAGTTTATTGCTACAATTTTAGTAGGGAAACTAAGGTTAAGATATGAACAAAAATGTTCTTCATGTTCTAATTCAGGAAAATAAATTTGACGACCAAGGGATGTCTTGAGTATCAGATTTGTGTAACATCATGGCATCTGTATTGAATGAAAAACAACAAAATACACTAATGATTTACAAGCCTTCATTCACAATATAAGGATCAACCAGGACTGAGCATGCTTCCCACAGAACATCACATGTGTATAACAAGAGCCTATTGGCCTAGAATTTTACAAAATGGAAAATTTCTGGATGAAAAGCCAGAGAAAACCATATTCAAGTAGATCCAATTACCACATTACTTGTGTGTCCAAAAACATTCATGTGTACTTAAGAAATGGTGTGCCTAATTGCTGATACTTGCATTACCCTTGGAGTAGCTAGAACTATTAGATACAAGCATAGGCAAGATCTCCGGCGAGTAAGGTTAAACCAATGAAAGTGTGCAAATCTTTATCATGTTAAACTAGAGGTATTAAGAACTTTTTTTTTACTAATGACAATAATTTGTCATGTTACTTCTCTTGTAGCAACAAAAAATAAATCATGGATATAACTGCAAGAGACCTAAAGCTTAATCACCTCTTTGCCAGGAGTAACAAACATCAGGAACAAAAACGTGATGGGACCACATTTTCAACTGAGTCAGAGTACAGTTTGCAACCAAATGTATGACTTCTGACTTTGCACATCTGTTCATGGATAACTATTGAAAATCGCAGGACAATGACCGCAAGGTGCACATTGAACATCCCAGAATGAACTTTAATGGAATCTTACATTATACAGAGACAATGTGGAGCTATGTGACTAGAAAGGCATAGTTAGCCAGTGATAACTAACCTGTGTCAGCTTCTTCTTCCGTGGAAGCATCAGAATCTACCGAATCCTCGGCATAATCCTTCACATCTGTCTCATTATTTGGCAGGCCATCATCGTCACTTTGCACTTGAGTGCCCTGGCTCAACTCATCATCACCATCATCACCCATCTCTTTATCCGAGTCTTCAACCAACTGGGTCATCCCACGTTGATCGGCAGCGTCATCATCGCTGCTATCATTTACCCTCTCCTCTTCCTGACATTCCTCGACCAACTGGGTCGTCCCCTGTTGAACGGCAGCCTCATCATCGCTGCTATCATTTACTCTCTCCTCTTCCTGACATTCCTCGACCAACTGGGTCTCGCCGCTCCCACCATCCTCAACCTCACATTCTTCAACCAACTGGGTCCTATCCCCATCACCAGCTTCATCCTCCGTGCTGTCACCATCTTCCACTTCCTCCTCCTCTACTGCCTGCGTCTGCCCAGCGACGCCACGGGCATCATCCTCTGAGTCCTCCACCACCTGCGTGTCTTCAGACATCCTCTCCTCCCCTTCCCCCTCAAATTCATCATCAACCGCCTCAGTCTCCTCGTCGTCGTCCAGCGGCTGCGTCTCGCCATACAGCACACCGGCGTCGCCATCGTCCTCGCCCCCGCTCTGCGTCGTGTCACCAGAGCTAACTGGAGACCCTAATCTCAGACCGTTGTCATCCTCCTCGCCCCCGCTCTGGGTCGTGTCGCCGGAGCTAACAGGAGACCCTATTCGCAGCGGCCACAAACCTAAGGTCAGCACATTTACACGAACCGCTCATGGAAAGAACAAAACCAGGAACCTCACCCAATGGCGGCGTCCCTCCGTCGTCCACGACCTGGGTCTCCCCGCCGTCCATGGCGAGACAGCCACGAATCTGCACACACACGCCTCACCAATCAACACCAACCCTAGACCCTCATCCGTTTAATAGCACCACAATAATAAGAAAACAGAAGAAAAGATAGATGGGGGACACACATTTGGGGAAAGAACCGAAGGAACAATAAAAAACACAACCGCCGTACCAGGGGGTCCGCCGGAGATCTGCGGGGGCGTGGGTGGGGGGCGACTCCAAGAGCGGCGGCGCCTCCGCGATGGTTCGTGGAGGTGCAGCGGGGGGCAAGGAGGAAGCGGACGGGGGATCCGGCGACAAAAAATGAGGGCTTTTTCCTCTCCCCGGGGGATTCGGGAGTCGGAGTGGGGTTTAGGCGCCGCTTCTGCCTCTCTCTCTCCTGGGAGGCTGGGAGGGAAACAGAGCCGGGAGAACTGCCGAAACTCGCGCCCGCTGAGGCGACGGAAGGGATCGCGGCCGTCCGTTTTCGAAGCAACGGACAGATTGTGCTCGCGGTCTCTGGCTGGGGGGTGGGTGGAGACTGGCAGATAGTTGGGGGCTTGCCTGCAAAAGCGAAACCCTTCCCCGAACGGAAGAGGCCTTGATTGGATTGTTGGATTTCTTTTCCGGCTGTAACTATATTTTACAAGGCCCCAACAAAATACTGATACACGCATGTATTTTTTTTATTGTATAAGATATAAGATGTGCTTGGTTCGTTGGTCGTAAATCCGGTTGTAACTGATAAGAGGGTTCGGACTCATCATCACCAAGCTGGACGACCATGTCGCCAAGGAGGTGCACTCTGCCCCCAACTAAGAACGGGAAGGGGGGAAGAGGAGGAGGGGATACCTTGGCAAATCAGAGGAGGCCACTTGGAGCAGAAGTGAGTCGCCATCACCGTCAAGTAAAGACTGTCGGTCAACGTCGTCAACAAGGTCACGAGCGAGTCACCATCGCGGCCAGGAGCGTGTCGTCGTCGTGCCTTAGGCCATCTCTAACGTTGATCCGTAATTTTGCTCTAGCATCTGTCCGCAGACAGGAGAGGATCAGTACACGTACATTGGTGCGGGAGCCGGGCATCCAACGCTGCCATCATACATTTCAAGCATTGTTGGGACTAACCGTAAGAAATTCATGCAAACGCAACAGATTTCATATAAAATCATATGAAATTCATTACATTTTGGACGATTTTCAACTAAAACTATTCCGGACTAAGGAAAACTAGTCTACGGCTGGCTACGGCGGATTTCCGATCTCACAACACGAATACCCTCAAGTCTATGGCCGCTCGCGGCGGATCTTCATTGTCTTCCCCATGTCTGTCAACCCGCTCATCGGACTACTGTGAGCCCTGGAGGTATATGCTTGAACGCAAAGGGCGGCTCGCTTCCCCATGTCCGGCAGCACCGCTCATCGTAGTAGAATCGCTGAAATGTGCTTTAGCCAGAGGGAACAGGGACACCCGTGGCCTTCATGGGACCCAAGCGGCAACAAGCTCCCATGTTCTCCCTCTCCTCGATGATGGCAGCGGACACGAACGTGCTGGAAGCAGCCTCGTCGATCTCCATGAAGCCGACTTCTTTCTCCGTCGGCAGGGCGCGGGCACGCAAACGTTGAAGGCAAATGGTGCTGTCGCAGGCATGGGAGGTGCGGTGCGACACGGCTCGTCCACGACAGCCACGATGCATGTGTCAAGTCTTCTAGTCGATAGGAGACGCTGCAAGAAACTGCACTTGGCACGAGTTGGTGCTATTTAAAGGCGGGACTACTTAAGTCGAAATGATATGGGTTTTCACTCTTTTCTTGTCCCTTTTTTTCAAGTTTTTTCCATTTTGTTTCTTCACCGGTTTTTTCTCCTTTTTAATTTGTTTTTTCTTTCTTTTTCATTTTTTCTTTATTTATTTTTCAATTTTCATTGGGTTTTTCTTTTATCCCTTTTTCCTAAAGTTTTGTTCCTTTCTTTCTCGTTTCTCATCAATTTTTTGTTTTTGCTTGGTTTTCTTTTTTCTCCTCTTTTTGTGTGTGTTGTTTTTTTCTTATGTTTCTTTTGATTTTCACTCTGCATTTTTGTATATGTCAAAAATATTTTTCTGATGCATGTTTAATATTTTTTATTACAAATTTGCCCTTTTTTGAATACATGGTCAAAGAATTTCCATACATATTTTTAAGTATTAATTAACATTTTTCAAATACAAGATTAACATTTTTTTGAATACATGGTCAACATTGTGTCTATACACACTTTTAAATATTTTTGAATTCATGATTAACATTTTTCAAATACAAAATTATTTTTTAACACATGATAAAGAAAATCTATACACGTTAAACATGTTTCGAATGCTTGATAAATTTGTTTCAAATACTTGTTCAATTTTCTTCAAATGCTTGATTAACTTTTTTATATACATGATCAAAGTGTTCATCATATTTTTAATACATGGTTAACATTTTCACTATACACATTTAACTTTTTTCAAATGTTTTATTAACATTTTAAAAATACTTGTTCAACTATTTTTCAAATGGTTGATTAACATTTTTATATACTCTCTCCGTTTCTAAATATAAGTCTTTTAGGGATTTCAATATAGACTATGTACGGATGTTATAGAATATTTTAAAGTCTAAATTCACTCATTTTACTTCATATGTAGTCAATATTGGAATCTATAAAAAGACTTATATTTAGGGACGGAGGGAGTACATGATAAAAAAAATCATCATTACTTATTACATGGTCAACATGTTTCTATGCACGTTTAGCATTTTTCAAATGCTTGATTAACATTTTTAAAATATTTTCAACATTTTCTAACATGGTTGATTAACTATTTTACATATGTGATAAAAATAATCATTTTTTATACATGGTCAACATTTTTTTCTATACACATTTAACATTTTCCAAAGTCTTGAGTAACATTTTCAAGCAGTTTTCAAATTCTTGATTAATTATTTTAAAATACATGCTCAAATTGTTTCATACATTTTTTTCTGCATACATTTTTTGTATATGTGATAAAAAATTTCTCTATACACATTTGACATTTTTAAATTCTTGGTAAACATTTTTAAATTTTTTATGTAGAGTAATTTGTGAAATATATTTTTAGAGTATTTGGATGTATAAAAGCAATTAAGTGGAAATAAAAAAACGAAAAAACGCGCATAAAAACAAAACTGAAGACCAGGCTGAATGTTCCCGTGCGCCTGGGCCGGCCTAACTCGAGCCGTCTCGCTGAAGGCGAGATATACGGGCGCCCGTTCCAGTGGCTTATGCGAAGCCCACCCACCCCTGAAAAAATAAATGTGAAGCCCACCCGTTTTTATTTCACAGGGGTATAGTTTACAGGTGTATTGGGCCCCAAAACGGCGAACCAAGCGGGGCCGAAGGGTTTCTCTATCCATCGTCCCCGCCGCCGCCTGCTCGCTAACCTTTCGTCCAAGCCGCCGGATCGCCACAGCAGCCGCCGGCCCCCGCGGCGCCGCCACTGGCCAGCGGCACAAATCGCCCGCTGCCCACCGCCCACGGACGACCAGCCCACCGGCACACAGCAGCACGCGGACGGCGAGTTGGCCGACCCACGACCCCACGCCGCACGTATTTTGGTATAGCTTCTTTTGTTTATATCTACTCACTTTTCATCTTGTAACAAATGGGAACAGAGGTTACTTACTAATGACAACGTTCAGAATTTGAAAATTTTCACGTTCTTCTTTAGCTTGGCCCACGCAACAGTTCGTTTGTAGCTCCGCCACTGCTGTCCAGTAGCCAACCGTGCAATGAGAAATTGGATGTTTGTAAGAGGAGCTCACATGAACCCCAATCAGGCAATTTCAAGAAATTTGGAATTTATTTCCTAAACTACAATGTTGTGAGCCTTGTTTCAGCTGTTTATGTTATGTTTTGCCAAATAGTGTAGTATGGCACTTGGATTAGGTTGATTTTTTTTTCTTTTGGAGTGTGCACACCCTCCATTTAATTGCTGGGTCTGCCACTAACAGGTGTAAACAACAGTATGAAATCATGTATCCGGTTTGCGGCATCATGTGACACAAATCATGCTTTCTACATTATGGAAAACCTGGATAAAGGAATCCTGATAATTAAGAAAGTGATTTCAGCAGAAGAAATAACAGGGAGAAAAAACCCACTGATGCTAATCATCTGTGGTTGTTTTACCAGCTCTGACTGAGTGGCAAGCAAGGAGGGCAGGAGCGTGGATCAGATTGGAGGAGAAATCATGACTGGTAAATTTCTTCCTGGTATTGTTGCTATAATCTTCAGTAAAGGCGGGCATGTCCTGTGGTGAATTTACAGCGCCGTCTGTTCTGTTGGTATTTTTTTTCTTTTCCTCAGGAAAGGAAGAGCAGAAGTCTCGCAAGGAGAAGCGAAAGGAAGCGAGATCGGAGAAGCACAAGCTGCGGTTTCTCTCTTGGGTTCAGCACCAGGTGAGCGCACCGAAATCTTTAAAAGAAAGTAGAGAAGAGTATCAGTCATTTCTTGGTAGATTAAGATTTTAATTTTGACGGGTGGAATTATCTTGATTCAGGGTGGCAAAAATAAGAAGACGACAGTGGTGTCCATGGAACCTAGTCCAGCAGAGGAGGTAAAACCAAAGAAAGAACCCAAGAAGAGGAGGAGGGAGCCTGAGGATAGCCACAAGCCCAAGTCCAAATTCCAGGAGTATCTTGAAATGGAGATGGGTGGTGCTGCCGTGGGCAGAGAGGAGGATCTGGAGATGGAGAAGAAGCTTGCAAAAAAGCTCAGGGTGAAGAAAGGAAAGCTGGGAGGTCCAGATGATGGTATGGACGATCTTTTTGCGGACCTCGGATTTTGCGGTGACTATGGTTCGGATGGTGAAACAAAAGATACTAAACCAGAAAAGAAAAAACGGAGCAGGAAAAATAAGAATGTGAAAGATGATGCCATGGAGGAGGGCAGTGGGAAGGTAGTGGATGATAATAAGGTAGACAAGAAGAAAAAAAAGAGGAAAAATAAGAAAGTGAAGGACGATGCTTCGGAGGAACCAGGTGGTGGAGGTGTGGAAATGGCTGAAGAAAGTGATGTATCAGTTCACGAATCTGAGGATGAAGAGCCTAATGTGGTTGAAACACCCCCGGTGTCAAAGGCGAAGTATGTACCTCCTAGTCTCCGTGCTATTTCTAGTTCAGAATCAGAAGAAATCTCTCTGTTACGCCGGAGAGTGAGAGGTGTGACTTCCAATTCTATCCCTTTTTTTTCAGTTTTATGCAACACATTTCTGATTTCCTTATCATTCTATCCATTTTGTTTGGAACCATATTCTCATGGATGGTTTCATTTCCTGTATACATCAGGACTTCTGAACAGGCTTTCGGAGTCCAATGTGGAGTCTATTACTCAGGAAGTTGCTGCAATTTTTCGTGTATAGTCCTATATCTTCCCCCTTTTTTCCTTCTAATACTATATTGCGAAGCTTCTTTCAGATCTTCTGTTTTAGCTTGATTAATGACTTAGTACTTCTGGTTCTATTCCTATTTATCTGTTAACAGTCGGTTCCACGAGGTATTGGCTGTCAGTTAATTGGTGATGAAGTTTTGGCAAGTTGTTCCCGGGGACCTCGTGGAAACGAACAGTTAAGGATCTTCCGTATAAGTCACATTTATTTGGTTATTATGTTAGCATGCTCACAGCTTAAAAGTTCCAATATTTGTTGAAAAATGAAGACTTTAACAAAATGGTTCTGTGTAATCATTTTAGAATGAGTTCGAGGGATCAACCTTAAGACATATGTGTAGGCAGATGATAAACTGGAAAGGATTGGTATCCTAAAGCTTTCATTTGGGAAAACCTTCTGTTCTGTTTGTTATGCTACCCTACTAAGGTAGGAGGTTGGTGAACTGAACTAATGAAATATGTTGTTTCATTTGTGCAGGTATGCTGCTGTATTTGCAGCCTTTATTGCTGGTATGACATGCTTGGTTGGTATGGACTTTAGTGCCAAAATCCTTTCCTCTCTTGCGAAATCTTTTGAGGTATGACTATTCTGATTAAGATAACACAAGGACCTTTTACATGTCTCTTTCTACCTAAATATATCTCCATCCCTTCTGCCTTGCTATGTATCTGCTTTGTTTCAGGATACTTAAATCATGTTTATCTTTTGATGTTTCCAGTTTAGTTATATTTTCCTTATGTTAGTTTTTCGTCCCTTGGTGACAGGATGAGCACTCAAAAGACGATGGGTTATCAGTGAGAAATCTTATGTTACTTTTCTCTTATTTGTGCATATTCGACGTCATTGCATGGTCTGTGGTCTCACTGGAACCTATAGTGTGCTCTTTTTTATATAAACATGTCAGAGTAAGTTCTGATGATTTTGTTTATTGTTGCAGCGATCTTGTGTATGATCTTCTCTCAGTGCTGAGTGAGCGCTTGACAGAGCTGGATGTCTCAACAGTGTTAACCATCCTGCAGTGTATGTAGCATTTATAATGTCTTTCCATGCTTAAAAAAAGAACCTTTGCAATGCCTTACTCATCTTACACCATAATAACTGTTAATCTGTCATAGAACCATCCCATGTTATTCTGTTTCTGAGTGAAACTCGGGATATGTTTTTATCTTTGTGGACAGGCTGTGGAATGAAGCTGCGGGGAGATGACCCAGGTGCAATGAAAGATTTTGTACTCAGCATTCAGAACTCGGTAAGGCAGTCCAAATTGCGCTCAGCTGGCCGAGAAGATGGAAAAGCAGATCTACATAGTAAACGAGTGAGTTGCCTTGTTTTATGCACCTGTTTTAAAAAGTAATTCAAGTTGGAGTAGTTTTAAGTTTTGTATCTGGTTTAACTTGCCATGCAGATGGAGTTTATGCTTGAGACGATATGTGACATTAAGAACAACAAGAAAAGGTCCAAAGAGGATCCTTCACAGCATACCCGTGTAAAAAAGTGGCTTCAAAAGGTTTGTACCAGAACTTCATCTCCCGATGCCTGAACAGAAACCTTTTCCTGCTCATTTAATAATTTGTTTTGTTTTTGCTTGCCTGCAGCTAAAGTCAGAAGATATCCTCTTGCGCGGGCTAAAATGGAGTAAGCTGTTGGATCCTGAGAAAAAAGGGCAGTGGTGGTTGTCAGGGGATGTATCGTCCACAGCAGGCAATGTTGAAGATGTTGCAGCAGTTATCAGCAAGGAGGTTGTAGAGGCACAGAAACTGGTTCAGCTTGCAGCCGCCCAGCGGATGAACACAGATATACGAAGAGCAATCTTTTGCATCATAATGAGCGCTGAAGACTATGTAGACGCTTTTGACAAGATCCTGAGGCTGGACCTATCTGGGAAGCAGGTCTGCATTGTTTTTTTTCCTGCGAGATGCTGTTTTCTGTGTGTACGTGTGTCAATATTATTTAACTTTTTTCTCTCTATTGCTGTGCAGGATCGAGAAATTATGAGAGTCATTGTTGACTGTTGTCTGCAAGAAAAGACTTTCAATAAATATTACACAGTCCTTGCCTCCAAGCTATGCAGCCATGATAAGAATCATAAGTTCAGTTTACAGGTATGACATTGCATTCTTATAATTTTCCATATCTATAGACTACAGTAAAGGTATTCTGCCTCACAAGTTAGTGCTTTACTGCTTCGTTTGCGGAGCAAGTATACCTTTTCCTTAACATATACTCGTAGATATTTAATAGATGCAACATGTGTGCATGAAGATAAATTGATATCAGACTTGTATCAATTTTAACATTTGTGTATTCCTATTTTATTTTGGTGTCATTGCAGTACTGCATCTGGGACCGTTTTAAGGAGCTAGATGAGATGGAGTTGAGTCGGTCCATGAACCTTGCAAAACTAGTTGCAGAGATGCTCGCAAACTTCTCCTTGTCGCTAGCAACACTGAAGGTTGTCAACCTGGCGAACCCAGTGGAGATGACCCCCAAAAAGACCATGCATTTCAGGATGATGTTTGAGACCTTGATGCAGAAAGAAGACTCGCTTATGTGGAACGTCTTTACCCGTATCGCTGGGAACCCGGAGCTCGAGCTCTTGAGAGATGGAATCGTGATGTTCGTCCGACAGCATGTGATCGCCAAAGACGCAGGGAAGGAGTTGGCTGGCAAATTCAAGATCGCCAAGAAGGCGCTTGATAACTCTGCTGGAGTTTTGATGTAATTTGTCCGGCGTGTCTTCCCTGTCTCGGTTACATGACACGCGGGCTCTCAGTTTTGTTCGGTATTCTGAGGAAATGTAGACAGATCGTTTTTGTACCCTACATGATGATTTCTTTGAATTGATGATGCAAATTTGTATTGTTCCATAAAATTAATGGTCATTATTACATACTATACAAACTTTCGGGATGCAGTCTCTTGGCCACTATGCTGTCTGCTGTGTATACATGAAGTTCCATCTGCCCTGAACATCTGAGGTTAACTAATGACACCATAACAGACGGTGCTTTGTCATAAAACATGTAGGATTAACTTGCAAATGGTGATTGCTTATATTTTTGACAAACTGATGAGGGGAAGAAGCCTAAACTACACTACAGAGAAGTGTCGTTGCTTTCATCTCCTTCCTCGGGCTCGAGCCCTGCCCATCTGATCATGGAGAAGAGGAACTCCTTGAGGTTCACCTTGCCGTTCTTGTTCAGGTCCATCTCCTCTGCAACAAGGTACACGCACCAACATATTATAGTCTGCTTCTGTTTGAATTTCACATGAATCTTGTTTATATGCATGGAAAAGAAATAAAGGGGGCAGCACAAGAGTACTGACTGAAGAGCTGTGTGGTGATGTGAGTGGGCGTCCTCTCCCGGTCAGACTCCTCGTTCATCCTCTGGGTGACGTCTTTCCTGGTCACCTTGCCGTCGCCGTCCCTGTTGAAGAAGAGGAAGGCGTCGATGAGCTCGTCGAAGATGTAGTTGAGCTTGTCCGACTCGAACTCGGAAACCTGACAACAAACCAGATAGAACAAGCTTCATCAGTGAACCATTGAAGTCAGGAAGAATTCTCCTGTCAGACAGCCAGGAGGAAGATGTGGTTGGTTGGTTACCCTACCCGGCGCGTGACGTTTGGGCCGAAGAGCAGGTACATGAGGCAGATGAGGACGACGAACTCCTGGAACTGGATCCCCTTGCGGCTGTCGACGTCGCAGTAGCGGTGCACGTCGTCGGCTTCCTTCTCCGACATCCGCACCTCGAGCTTGCTCAGGCAGCTCCGCAGCTCCTCGTTGTCGATCGTCCCGTTGGAGTCCGTGTCTGAAAGTTGGACAGCTCACACTTCTAATGCATGCAAACTCCGAAGCTCCATGGGTGCTAAACTTAGCATGGTGGCTTCTGCTCTTACGTACCGTAGAGGTCGAAGACGTCCCGGATGTCCTTGAGGCCGTCCTTGAAGCGAGGGAGGCGCATGGTGATGCTGTTCACCGACCGGAACGTCTTCTTCCTCGCCTTGGCCCGCTCCCGCAGCGCCTCCGCCACCTTGTTGTCCAGCTCCCTCTCCACCCGCCGGTGCTTTATCGGGGCGGCGAGCCTCGACGCCGCGCCCCCCATCTCTTCAGAGAAAGAGGGAGAAAGATCACACCCAGACCTGAATCAGCCTTGACGCCTGCGCTGCCTTGCGGGGTGGAATTGAGGGTTTTGTTGTTTGGTGTAGTACGTTTGTTGGATTGGATTCTGAGTGGGGGAATCCGTCTGGTTACGGCAATCTCCATTGGCCTGGGATGAGGTAGAATCTGATGCCCTAAAAATAGAAGTGGACGCGGCAGCAGCAGGACGTCTGCCATGCGTGCCTGAATATGCAAATGCTCCCACTACCGACTGCATGAAAGAGATTTGGTCCTTTCATTCCCTTGTCCGTTGCGCTCTCTTTTCTGCTTGACCCAATTTTGTTGCTTGTGTTATCATCAGCAATCAATGCTTTTACGCCCCAAAAAAGAGAGACCATCAATCAATGCTATTTTTGTGAGATAGACTCACAAGAGACCATCAAGTCAAATGCATCAAGGACGGAGCAGGCCAACTCTTGGTGAAGGACGAAGAGATTAAGCATAGATGGCGGGAGTACTTCGACAAGCTGTTCAATGGGGAGAATGAGAGTTCTACCATTGAACTGAATGACTCCTTTGATGAGACCAGCATGTGTTTTGTGCGGCGCATCCAGGAGTCTGAGGTGAAGGAGGCTTTAAAAAGGATGAAAGGAGGCAAGGCGATGGGCCCTGATTGTATCCCCATTGAGGTGTGGAAAGGTCTCGGGGACATAGCGATAGTATGGCTAACCAAGCTTTTCAACCTCATTTTTCGGGCAAACAAGATGCCAGAAGAATGGAGACGGAGTATATTAGTACCAATCTTCAAGAACAAGGGAGATGTTCAGAGTTGTACTAATTACCGTGGAATTAAGCTGATGAGCCATACAATGAAGCTATGGGAGAGAGTCATTGAGCACCGCTTAAGAAGAATGACAAGCGTGACCAAAAATCAGTTTGGTTTCATGCCTGGGAGGTCGACCATGGAAGCCATTTTCTTGGTACGACAACTTATGGAGAGATATAGGGAGCATAAGAAGGACTTGCATATGGTGTTCATTGACTTGGAGAAGGCCTATGATAAGATACCGCGGAATGTCATGTGGTGGGCCTTGGAGAAACACAAAGTCCCAGCAAAGTACATTACCCTCATCAAGGACATGTACAATAATATTGTGACAAGTGTTCGAACAAGTGATGTCGACACCGATGACTTCCCGATTAAGATAGGACTGCATCAGGGGTCAGCTTTGAGCCCTTATCTTTTTGCATTGATGATGGATGAGGTCACAAGGGGTATACAAGGAGATATCCCATGGTGTATGCTCTTTGCGGATGATGTGGTGCTAGTTGACGATAGTCGGACGGGGGTAAATAGGAAGTTAGAGTTATGGAGACAAACCTTGGAATCGAAAGGGTTTAGGCTTAGTAGAACTAAAACCGAGTACATGATGTGCGGTTTCAGTACTACTAGCTGTGAGGAGGAGGAGGTTAGCCTTGATGGCCAGGTGGTACCTCGGAAGGACACCTTTCGGTATTTGGGGTCAATGTTGCAGGAGGATGGGGGTATTGATGAAGATGTGAACCATTGAATCAAAGCCGGATGGATGAAGTGGCGCCAAGCTTCTGGCATTCTCTGTGACAAGAGAGTGCCACAAAAGCTAAAAGGCAAGTTCTACAGGACGGCGGTTCGACCCGCAATGTTGTATGGCGCGGAGTGTTGGCCGACTAAAAGGCGACATGTTCAACAGTTAGGTATGGCGGAGATGCGTATGTTGAGATGGATGTGTGGCCACATGAGGAAGGATCGAGTCCGGAATGATGATATATGAGATAGAGTTGGGGTAGCACCAATTGAGGAGAAGCTTGTCCAACATCGTTTGAGATGGTTTGGGCATATTCAGCGCAGGCCTCCAGAAACTCCAGTGCATAGCGGACGGCTAAAGCGTGCGGAGAATGTCAAGAGAGGGCGGAGTCGACCGATTTTGACATGGGAGGAGTCCGTTAAGAGAGACCTGAAGGATTGGAGTATCAACAAAGAGCTAGCTATGAACAAGGGTGCGTGAAAGCTTGCTATCCATGTGCCAGAGCCATGAGTTGGTTGCGAGATCTTATGGGTTTCACCTCTAGCCTACCCCAACTTGCTTGGGACTAAAGGCTTTGTTGTTGTTGTTGTTGTTGTAGACTCACAAGGGACTATATTCTTCAAGATTCTGTGTCAACATCGAAACGAGCAGCGATCCGATTACTGGTCGACACTAGAAAGTGCACATACCGATATGAGCACATACCGGATTGTCCAAGGAAAAAGGATCACGAGCGCATACTGGTCCCCAAGTCACCAGGACGGCATAAGTGGCAGTCCAAGATTATGCGTACAATCTATTCAGTGAAAAAACACGCAACGGACATAAACCCACCCAATATTGCAACAGGATATATAACTTTTGTATAATAAGGCAAACATGCATAATCCAGTATTGACATGGAAGTCGTAAACACTATACGGCAACCCAGCTATAGCACAAATAGAAGATGCTGATGTTGTATGGTACCGAAGGCCGCGCATTGCACAAGTCTTCTCTGATACAGAAACTCAAAGATTGTGAACCAGAAGGTTTCGCTGGGAATTCTATCGATTTCTAGAATCGCACATGGTTGGAAACAAGCAAAATAGTATAGGATACATACTTTGGTCTGTTTTGCAGTACAAAATACTTGTACAGGATTTTTAGACTGGCAAATGGACCCCACAATTATACCTTCATTCTTTCGTTTGTCCCTACAAGTATTTGATTGAAAGAGTTCTGTCTCAATCCATTCTTCGAAGAATTGATTGTTCATAGTCACCGATCTAAGATGATACTGGCAGTAAGAACATCCCAGCTCCTGACCTCTGCAACAATTTTAAAAGATAAGTCTACAATCTACACAGACAATTAGGGGGAAACCAGTAATGCCATTCTTACCTGAAGAATTTACCCCCCAAAAAATCTGCATGAATGCTGACTTGGAGCAAACGTAGCTCCTCTGGATCCCATCTCCACTCCACCTGGAATGCTATTTTTCCGAAAACACCAACATTAGGTGAGTGCCAATTCATTTTTCTTTTAGACTAGAGTCTTGAATATGTTCAGCCAGAAGATGATACAATGTAATAATTTATATGACACTTTATGGTTTTCCATATTCGTGATTATATAGCATGCTCTGACAACTCGCAAAACCAATTGACTCCATTGGCGAATTGAAATCGGCTCTTGAAAGTTTCAAGGGTGGCTACAACTGAATCAGGTATTTTCATAGACACAGCTCAAGCAGCCAACCATTGCACATGACTAAGCATGGTGCCATAAAATTCAAAGATCTCTGTTGATAGGTGATTCAAAATAGACCTGGTTCGATCCGGGTATCCAGTCATAGAGAAGGAATGCAAAACAATATTCCATCTTGGCAATCCAACATTTATATTCAGCATTTCAGCAGATGTTTCTGCTCCTCTGAGAAAAAAATAAGAGTCACCTCCTTTCTTTCACGTATGACTGCAATACTGAGGCTGATCTGCATCTGGTTGTGTGTTAAACCAGATCAAGATTTGGAACATATCCCTCCAGTCTCATCTCATCAACAAGCATGTCGAGGAGTTGATACATATCCTCCGCACCATGCTGTGGTTCATCCCCTGCATAGAATTCAAGAACTCTGCCGCTAACTTCAAGCCAGCTGCAACCTGGAATTTTGCTGACACCTCTCTCTCTCATCAGCCCTCTCATCCGTGCAGAGTCATCTAATCTATCTGAGCTTGCATATATCTTGGATGAAACCACGTAGTTCCACGAGTTTGAGGGCTCCAGCAGCATGATCCTGTTGATGACCTTGACACTGACCTCAACATTTTTGCATTTCCGACAAGCAGCAAGCAAAGCCCCCAACATCACCGCATCCGCCTTACCATGGATCTTCTCAATGAAATCCCATGCTTCTTCTAAATGTCCGGCACGTGCCAATAAATCAACCATGCAGGAGTAGTGCTCGATCTTGGGAATGATTTGGAACTCAGATGTCAAGGAATCGAACCAACGCCGGCCGTCTTTCAGTAACCCTGCATGCACACAAGCAGAAAGTACTCCTATGAAAGTGATATCGTCCGGCCGGAGCCCTTCCTCCTTCCTCATCAGTTCAAACTGCCGAATAGCTTCATGGCCTCGCCCATTAAAGGCAAGACCACAAATCAAGGCATTCCATGAAGCTTCATTCTTGCATGGCAATTTCTCAAACACTTGTATGGCTCTGGTAAGATCTCCACACTTTGAGTACATATCCACTAAAGCAGTCCCAACATAGACATTGCCGTAGAAGCCTCTTTGTGAGGCATAGCTGTCGAGTTCGGTGCCTAGCTCCAGAGCTCCAACTGCAGCACAGGCGGAGAGCACCCCTACCAAGGTTATCTTATCTGGACGTGCCCCTGCTTGCCGCATGCTGTGGAATAAGGAAATGGCTTCCTTTGACATGCCGTTCTGTGCATACCTGCGTTATCATACACACCATAGACAAATGATCAGGCCCGCCAGATAAGACTACATTCATGAGAGATTATTTCAAAATGAGGACCGAAGTGGATCTATGGATACTTGCCCAGTGATCAAGGCATTCCAAGCGACGTTATCCTTGTCAGCGATGGCATCGAACACTCTCCTCGCCTCCGCCATCTCTCCGCACTTCTCATACATCCCAACGAGAGCCGAGCCGATGAGCGATCCCACCTCCATCCCCGCAGACCTCACCCAGTCCTCCAACCACCTGCCAAGCACCAGGTCTCCGGCGTCCCTGCACGCCGCGAGCACGACCGCCACGGTCACCGCGTTGGGCGCCACCGCGCCCTCGGCGACCATCGCGCGGAACATGCGCGCCGCGTCGTCCTTCATCCCCGCCGCCTGGTACGCCTTTATCATGGAGTTCCAGGAGACGACGTCCCGCCGGAGGATTCCGTCGAACACCCTGCGGGCGGCGCGGGGGCGGCCGAGGTTGGAGTACATGGTGATAAGGGAGTGGACGGTGTGGTCGTGGCTTTGTAATCCGAGCTTCTGCAGGAGCGCGTGCGCCGAGACGGCGAAGGCGGGCGCGGGGCACCGTGCGGCGGCGAGGAGGAGGAATGGCAGCGTGTAGGCGTCAGGGCGGAGCGCGGAGCGGAGCATGCGGAGGGAGAGCTGGAGGGAGGTGTGTGGGCGCGAGGCGGCGAAGAAGCGGAGGGCGACGTTGAAGGAGAAGGCGGTGGGGGCCGGGTGCGAGGCGAGCAGGAGGAGCGCGTAGTCGGCGGCGGCGGCGCTGGTGGTGGCGCCGGAGGAGGAGGAGATGGATAGGAGCTTGGAGAGGAAGTGGTTGTACGGGAAGGGGGGGTGGTGGTGGAGGATGTGGGCGTGCAGCTGCTGTATGGTGGAGAGTGAGTGGCATCGCGAGTGGAGCTTGGAGACGGCGGAGGAGACGGGTGGCGCGCTGGGCATCGCCGCCGGTGACGTTTGGTACTGCTCCTTCGGTCCTTCTTCCTTCCTGCCTGCCGCTGCTGTTCCGGGCCAGACACGCACGGCCCACTTCAGGCCGGCCCTTGATTTTGCAACATGCCTGTGAGGTAGTGTTTGCAACACTGTCTGCCTTGCTAGCAACAGTATAGGCGGCCTGGATTTCCTGCAAAATGAATCAGCACTATACACATCAGGGAAAAAAAATCCGCTCAGATCAGGAAAAACTGGTTCCACACGTGTAATGCATTGGTTCTGAATACAAATGATTCATCATTTATGTTCCTATATTTCCGGTGCAATATATTCTGATCATGCCGTTTATCACGTCTAGTTTTTTTTCCGGGAAATTTTGAGAGCTTTTATTCAACAAAGGCATTCATGCGGCAGTCTGCAATGAGACTACTGATCAAGAACAAGGGGTAGAGTCCAGCCAACTTTTGGTTACCATGAGTGAGCAAGCATGCTTAGCACACAAATGAGCCGGCAAATTAGCTGATCTAGATACATGTTGAACTACAAATGTACCAAAAACTAAGGATAGCTCTTCAATTTCATCTAGTATCGGGGTCACAACAGAGCGACCCGTGCGGCGAGAAATTTCAGAGGTTTACCAACGCCAAGCTGTTTGTCTCCAATATCACATGTGGTATGCCTTGTAGGTTGGCGAAAATAACGCCTCCACGGAGCGCGAGCGTCTCCATGATCAGGGGATCAGTCACCCTCTCGTGTGGTTTGCACCAAGCTCCGAGAAGACAAGTGGCTGATCGAGCAACACCCATTACACCTCCTTTGCCCTCATCAAAACTGATTGCCCCATCACAGTTTATTTTGATCACTTCCTGCTCTGGAGGCCTCCAACCGTGACCTGGTAGTATGGATGCATGTTGTTGAGGAAGCTCAAGCAAGGCCAGGGCCTTCCGAACTCTCCTTACAACATTACCTGGGTCAAGTTGATCATGGTCCTGTACCCATCTGTTTCTGGAGTGCCATATCGATCACATCACCCTAACAATTTTTGTTCGCTCATTGTCCGAGAACCGTCTGTCACAAATAATATCCCGTGACCATGTGTCAGGGTGCAGCCTCGGCAAGCGGAAATCGAACAAGGCATGTGCTTCATGCCAGAATCGCTGTGCATGCGTACAATGGATCAGAACATGCACTAAATCCCCCCCCCCCAATCGCAAGACACACGTTACAGCGATCGATCTCCTTGATATGTCTTCGCTTCAAGTTTTCTTTCACTGACAAGATATTGTTCAACACTTGCCACCAGAAAACCCACACTTTAAGGATCACTTTGAGTTCCCACAGTGAAGTCCATAGCTGTCGTTCAGTCTGTGAGGTACCTGTAACTGCACCTTCATCTCGAGCTGAAATCTCTTTTTGATTCACGAGAGCACAGTACGCAGTTTTGACAGTATAACTTCCTGTAGGTTCAAAGGCCCAGGCTTGAAAATCTTCTCCACCACCATTGCGCAAAGGTATATTCAAGATTGTCGTAGCATCTGGTACCAGAAAAATATCACGAACCAGCTCTTGATGCCACGTCCAATTGTCAATATCGATCAACTCGCTTACCCGCTAGATTGTCGTATTTGCTAGTCTAAACATTTGTGTTATGGATACAGTTTCAGGAATCCACTTGTCCTGCCAAATTGAAATTGTGGAACCATAACTGACCCGCTTTATTAGACTTGTCTTCAGATCATCGTGATGTCTACTACACAACCTTCTTCTTGTAGATATTGTTGGGCCTCCAAGTGCAGAGGTTTGTAGGATAGTAGAAAATTTCCCTCAAGTGGATGACCTATGGTTTATCAATCCGTAGGAGGCGTAGGATGAAGATGGTCTCTCTCAAACAACCCTGCAACCAAATAACAAAGAGTCTCTTGTGTCCCCAACACACCCAATACAATGGTAAATTGTATAGGTGCACTAGTTCGGTGAAGAGATGGTGATACAAGTACAATATGGTTGGTAGATATAGGTTTTTGTAATCTGAAAATATAAAAACAGCAAGGTAACTAATAATAAAAGTGAGCAAAAACGGTATTGCAATGCTAGGAAACAAGGCCTAGGGTTCATACTTTCACTAGTGCAAGTTCTCTCAACAATAATAACATAATTGGATCACATAACTATCCCTCAACATGCAACAAAGAGTCACTCTAAAGTCACTAATAGCGGAGAACAAACGAAGAGATTATTGTAGGGTACGAAACCACCTCAAAGTTATCATTTCTGATCGATCTATTCAAGAGTCCATAGTAAAATAACATGAAGCTATTCTTTCCGTTCGATCTATCATAGAGTTCGTACTAGAATAACACCTTAAGATACAAATCAACCAAAACCCTAATGTCACCTAGATACTCCAATGTCACCTCAAGTATCCGTGGGTATGATTATACGATATGCATCACACAATCTCAGATTCATCTATTCAACCAAGACAAAGTACTTCAAAGAGTGCCCCAAAATTTCTACCGGAGAGTCAAGACGAAAACATGTGCCAACCCCTATGCATAGGTTCATGGGTGGAACCCGCAAGTTGATCACCAAAATATACATCAAGTGGATCAATAGAATACCCCATTGTCACCACGGGTATCCCACGCAAGACATACATCAAGTGTTCTCAAATCATTAAAGACTCAATCCGATAAGATAATTTCAAAGAGAAAACTCAATCCATTACAAGAGAGTAGAGGGGGAGAAACATCATAAGATCCAACTATAATAGCAAAGCTCATGATACATCAAGATGTATCACCTCAAGAACACGAGAGAGAGAGAGAGAGATCAAACACATAGCTACTGGTACATACCCTCAGCCCCGAGGGAGAACTACTCCATCCTCGTCATGGAGAGCGTTGGGATGATGAAGATGGCCACCGGAGAGGGATTCCCCCTCTGGTAGGGTGCCGGAACGGGTCTATATTGGTTTTCGGTGCCTACGGAGGCTTCTGGCGGCGGAACTCCCGATCTATTATGCTCCCCGATGTTTTTAGGGTATATGAGCATATATGGGAGGAAGAAGTATGTCGGTGGATCTCTGGGCTGTCCACGAGGCAGGGGGGCGCGCCAAGGGGGGTGGGCGTGCCCCCCATCCTCGTGGGCAGCCCGGGACTCTCCTGGTCCATCTCCGATACTCCGTGGGCTTCTTCTGGTCCAAAAATAAGTTCTGTGAAGTTTCAGGTCAATTGGACTCTGTTTGATTTTCCTTTTCTGCGATACTCTAAAACAAGGAAAAAACAGGAACTGGCACTGTGCTCTAGGTTAATAGGTTAGTCCCAAAAATAATATTAAAGTGTATAATAAAGCCCATAAACATCCAAAACAGATAATATAATAGCAAGGAACAATCAAAAATTAAATATACGTTGGAGACGTATCAGCATCCCCAAGCTTAATTCCTGCTCGTCCTCGAGTAGGTAAAAAATAAAAATGGAATTTTGATGTGGAATGCTATCTAACATATTTATCCATGTAGTTCTCTTTATTGTGGCAAGAATATTCAGATCTATAAGATTCAAGACAAAAGTTTAATATTGACATGAAAATAATAATACTTCAAGCATACTAACCAAGTAATCATGTCTTCTCAAAATAACATGGCCAAAGAAAGCTATCCCTACAAAATCATATAGTCTGGCTATGCTCTATCTTCACCACACAAAATATTTAAATTATGCACAACCCCGATGATAAGCCAAACAATTGTTTCATACTTTTGATGTTCTCAAACTTTTTTAATCTTCACGCAATACATGAGTTTGAGCCATGGACATAGCACTATAGGTGGAATAGAATGGTGGTTGTGGAGAAGACAAAAAGGAGAAGATAATCTCACATCAACTAGGAGTATCAACGGGCTATGGAGATGCCCATCAATAGATATCAATGTGAGTGAGTAGGGATTGCCATGCAACGGATGCACTAGAGCTATAAATGTATGAAAGCTCAATAAAAGAAACTAGTGGGTGTGCATCCAACTCGCTTGCTCACGAAGACCTAGGGCATTTTGAGGAAGCCCATCATTGGAATATACAAGCCAAGTTCTATAATGAAATATTCCCACTAGTATATGAAAATGACAACAAAAGGGACTCTCTATCATGAAGATCATGGTGCTACTTTGAAGCATAAGTGTGGTAAAAGGATAGTAGCATTGCCCCTTCTCTCTTTTCTCTCATTTTTTTTGGTTTTTTTGGCCTTCTCTTTTTTTGGCCTCTTTTTTTTCTTTTCTTTCTTTTTTTTTCGTCCGGAGTCTCATCCCGACTTATGGGGGAATCATAGTCTCCATCATCTTTTCCTCACATGGGACAATGCTCTAATAATGATGATCATCACACTTTTATTTACTTACAACTCAAGAATTACAACTCGATACCTAGAACAAAATATGACTCTATATGAATGCCTTCGGCGGTGTACCGGGATGTGCAATGACTCATGAGTGACATGTATGAAAGAATTATGAATGGTGGCTTTGCCACAAATACGATATCAACTACATGATCATGCATAGCAATATGACAATGATGGAGCGTGTCATAATAAACGGAACGATGGAAAGTTGCGTGGCAATATATCTCGGAATGGCTATGGAAATGCCATAATAGGTAGGTATGGTGGCTGTTTCGAGGAAGATATATGGTGGGTTTATGGTACCGGCGAAAGTTGCACGACACAAGAGAGGCTAGAATAGTGGAAGGGTGAGAGTGCGTATAATCTATGGACTCAACATTAGTCATAAAGAACTCACATACTTATTGCAAAAATCTATTAGTTATCGAAACAAAGTACTAGGCGCATGCTCCTAGGGGGATAGATTGGTAGGAAAAGATCATCGCTCGTTCCCGACCGCCACTCATAAGGAATACAATCAATAAATAAATCATGCTCCGACTTCATCACATAACGGTTCACCATACGTGCATCCTACGGGAATCACAAACTTCAACACAAGTATCTCTCAAATTCACAACTACTCAACTAGCATGACTCTAATATCACCATCTCCATATCTCAAAACAATTATCAAGTATCAAACTTCTCTTAGTATTTAATGCACTCTATATGAAAGTTTTTATTATATCCCTCTTGGATGCCCATCATATTAGGACTAAATTCATAACCAAAGCAAACTACCATGTTGTTTAGAAACTCTCAAAATAATATAAGTGACGCATGAGAGTTCATCTATTTCTATATAATAAAACCACCACCGTGTTCTGAAAAGATATAAGTGAAACACTAGAGCAACGACAAACTACTCCGAAAGATATAAGTGAAGATCAATGAGTAGTCAAATAATTATGCAACTATATGAAGACTCTCTAACATTTAAGAATTTCAAATCTTGGTATTTTCTTCAAACAACAAGCAAAACAAAATAAAATAAAATGACGCTCCAAGCAAAACACATATCATGTGGCGAATGAAAATATAGCTCCAAGTAAAGTTACCGATGAACGAAGACGAAAGAGGGGATGCCTTCTAGGGCATCCCCAAGCTTAGGCTCTTGGTTGTCCTTGAATATTACCTTGGGATGACTTGGGCATCCCCAAGCTTAGACTCTTTCCACTCCTTATTCCATAGTCCATCGAATCTTTGCCCCAAACTTGAAAACTTCACAACACAAAACTTAACAGAAAACTCGTGAGCTCCGTTAGCGAAAGAAAACAAAACACCACTTCAAGTTACTGTAATGAACTCATTCTAAATTCATATTGGTGTAATATCTACTGTATTCCAACTTCTCTATGGTTCATACCCTCCAATACTACTCATAGATTCATCAAAATAAGCAAACAACACGATGAAAACAGAATCTGTCAAAAAACAGAACAGTCTGTAGTAATCTGGATCAAACGTATACTTCTGGAACCCCCAAAATCCTGAGAAATTAGGAAGTCCTGCGCAATTTGTTTATTGATCTACTGCAGTTGGAATTGGTATTTTATCGCTCTCTGGTAAAAAATGAAAATTATTCTCGTGAGCGCATACTTTCTATTTTTTACACCAAGATCAAAAAACAATCACCCAAGAAGATCTTAAAGGCTTTACTTGGCACAAACACTAACTAAAACATAAAAAACACAATCGTAACAGAGGATAGATGCAATATTTATTACTAAACATGAACAAAAATTAAGGAACAAAAATAAAATTGGGTTGCCTCCCAACAAGCGCTATCGTTTAACGCCCCTAGCTAGGCATGATGATTTCAAGGATGCTCACATAAAAGATAAGAATTGAAACATAAAGAGAGCATCATGAAGAATATGACTAGCACATTTAAGTCTAACTCTCTTCCTATGCATAGGGATTTTGTGAGCAAACAATTTGTGGGAACAAGAATCAACTTGCATAGGAAGGTAAAGCAAGCATAACTTCGAAACTTTAAGCACATAAAGAGGAAACTTGATATTATTGCAACTCCTACAAGCATATATTCCTCCCTCATAAAATTTTTTAGTAGCATCATGAATAAATTCAACAATATAACTATCACATAAAGCATTCTTTTCATGATCTACAAGCATAGAAATTTTATTACTCTCCACACAAGAAAAATTCTTTTCATGAATAATAATGGGAGCAAACTCAACAAAATAATTATCATGTGAGGCATAATCCAATTGAAAACTAAAATCATGATGACAAATTTTATGGATATCATTATTCTTTATAGCATAAAAGTCATCACAATAATCATCATAGGTAGCAACTTTCTTCTCATAATCAATTGGAACCTCTTCCGAAATAGTGGATTCATCACAAAATAAAGTCATGACCTCTCCAAATCCATTTTCATCAATATAATTATCATAAATAGGAGGCATGCTTTCATCATAATAAATTTGCTCATCAAAACTTGGGGCACAAAAAATATCATCTTCATCAAACATAGCTTCCCCAAGCTTGTGGCTTTGCATATCATTAGCATCATGGATATTCAAGGAATTCATACTAACAACATTACAATCATGCTCATCATTCAAATATTTAATGCCAAACATTCTAATGCATTCTTCTTCTAGCATTTGAGCACAATTATCAGAATCCTTATTTTCATGGTAGATATTAAAAAGATGAAGCATATGAGGCAACCTTAATTCCATTTTTTGTAGTTTTATTTTATAAACTAAACTAGTGCTAAAACAAGAAATAAAAAGATTCAATTGCAAGATCTAAAAATATACCTTCAAGCGCTAACCTCCCTGGCAACGGCGCCAGAAAAGAGCTTGATGTCTACTACACAATCTTCTTCTTGTAGACATTGTTGGGCCTCCAAATGCAGAGGTTTGTAGGACACTAGCAAATTTCCCTCAAGTGGATGACCTAAGGTTTATCAATCCGTAGGAGGCGTAGGATGAAGATGGTCTCTCTCAAACAACCCTGCAACCAAATAACAGAGTCTTTTGTGTCCCCAACACACCCAATACAATGGTAAATTATATAGGTGCACTAGTTCGGCGAAGAGATGGTGATACAAGTGCAAATATGGTTGGTAGATATAGGTTTTTATAATCTGAAAATATAAAGACAACAGGGTAACTAATGATAAAAGTGAGCACAAACGGTATTGCAATGCTAGGAAACAAGGCCTAGGGTTCACACTTTTACTAGTGCAAGTTCTCTCAATAATAATAACATAATTGGATCACATAACTATCCCTCAACATGCAACAAAGAGTCACTCCAAAGTCACTAATAGCGGAGAACAAACGAAGAGATTATTGTAGGGTACGAAACCACCTCAAAGTTATCCTTTCTGATCGATCTATTCAAGAGTCCGTAGTAAAATAACATGAAGCTATTCTTTCCATTCGATCTATCATAGAGTTCGTACTAGAATAACACCTTAAGATACAAATCAACCAAAACCCTAATGTCACCTAGATACTCCAATGTCACCTCAAGTATCCATGGGTATGATTATACGATATGCATCACATAATCTCATATTCATCTATTCAACCAAGACAAAGTACTTCAAAGAGTGCCCCAAAATTTCTACCGGAGAGTCAAGATGAAAACGTGTGCCAACCCCTATGCATAGGTTCATGGGCGGAACCCGCAAGTTGATCACCAAAACATACATCAAGTGGATCAATAGAATACCCCATTGTCACCACGGGTATCCCACGCAAGACATACATCAAGTGTTCTCAAATCCTTAAAGACTCAATTCGATAAGATAACTTTAAAGGGAAAACTCAATCCATTACAAGAGAGTACAGGGGGAGAAACATCATAAGATCCAACTATAATAGCAAAGCTCGCGATACATCAAGATCGTATCACCTCAAGAACACGAGAGAGAGATCAAACACATAGCTACTGGTACATACCCTCAGCCCCGAGGGAGAACTACTCCCTCCTCATCATGGAGAGCGCCGGATGATGAAGATGGCCACCGGAGAGGGATTTCCCCTCCGGCAGGGTGCCGGAACGGGTCTAGATTGGTTTTCGGTGGCTACGGAGGCTTCTGGCGACGGAACTCCCGATCTATTGTGCTCCCTGATGTTTTTAGGGTATATGGGTATATATGGGAGGAAGAAGTGTGTCGGTGGATCTCCGTGCTGTCCACGAGGCAAGGGGGCGCGCCCCCATCCTCATGGGCAGCCCGGGACTCTCCTGGTCCATCTCCGATACTCCGTGGGCTTATTCTAGTTCAAAAATAAGTTCTGTGAAGTTTCAGGTCAATTGGACTCTGTTTGATTTTCCTTTTCTGCGATACTCTAAAATAAGGAAAAAATAAAAACTGACACTGGACTCTGGGTTAATAGGTTAGTCCAAAAATAATATAAAAGTGTATAATAAAACCCATAAACATCCAAAACCGATGATATAATAGCATGGAACAATAAAAAATTATAGATACGTTGGAGACGTATCACATGCGACCTGCAACTATGGCTCTCCAAATAGGCGAAGCAGTCTTGGGCATAGTTGCACTCATAAACTCGGAATCTGGAAAATATGGGGTCTTCGTAACTCTAGAGCACAGTGTTGGGGAACACACTAATTTAAAAAAAAATCCTACGCACACGCAAGATCATGATGATGTATAGCAACGAGGGGGAGAGTATCGTCTACATACCCTTATAGACCGTAAGCGGAAGCGTTATGACAACGCGGTTGATGTAGTCGTACATCTTCACGATCGACCTATCTTAATACCGAACGTACGGCACCTCCGGGATCTGCACACATTCAGCTCGGTGACGTCCCGCAAACTCACGATCCAGTAGAGCTTCGTGGGAGAGTTTCGTCAGCATGACGGCGTGATGACGCTACCGGAACAGGGCTTCGCCTAAGCACTGCTACGCTATAATCAAGGTGGATTATGGTGGAGGGGGACACCGCACACGACTAAAAGATCAATTGATCAACTTGAATCGAGGTGGATTATGGTGAAGATGAACACCGCACACGGCTTAAAAAATCAACTGATCAACTTGTATGTCCATGGGATGCTCCCGGGCCGGCCCTTTCTATGGCGCGCCCTGGGGTAGGCCTGGGCATTTGGTATAAACCAAAAGTTCGGTTAATATATTTCGGTATTTTCTTAATTTTGGTTAGACAAAATGCTAACCGAAAATGGCTCCAAAAATTAGGAAACCGAAACTTCGGTGAACCGACAAATCGGTTTGGTATTCGGTTTCTACCGTATACACCGAAAGATTAGCTCATGGCCGTGCGTGGCTGGTACCTTCTGCAACCTACCCTTTTATAACCGAGCTTCCTATGCTCCTTGTGGCCAGCCGAGGTGGGACTAAAAGGACGACGACTCCACGTCCTGCTAGCTTCCCACTCCCACGTAAAGGAAGTTTATATGGGCTGTGCAGTACCATAATAAAAAAGCCCAAAAAAGGTGCGTGCATGCAGGTTGTTGGCTGGGCCCATGGAAGTGATATTCCCGCCGCACTCACACACCTGGCGCGTCCTTTTAGCGACGTGGGCATGGGAGAAACTCTCGCAGCGCTGCAGTGCGTACATGTTTTTTTTTTTTTTGTTCGGTTACCAATCAAATACCGAACCGATCAAAGTCAGTTCGGTTAACAAAAGTAAAAATCGAAATTTTCATTACAAGTACCAAAAACCAAAAATTCGTTTTTTTCAGTTTTGGCTTTGGTTCGGTCTTTAGTTCCTCGGTTTTTATGCCCACCCCTACCTGGGGGAGTCCTACTCCCTCCGGGAGTAGGATTCCCCCTTTCTTAATAGAAGCAGAAGCCCTTCCAAGTAGAAGTAGGAGAGGAAGGAAGGAGGAAAGAGGAAGGAAGGAAAGGTCCCCCCAATTCGGATTGGGTTTGGGGGACGCGCCTCCCTCTTTTTCCTCCCCTCTCATCTATTCCATCAAGGCCCAATAAGGCCCATATACTCTCCGGGGGTTCCGGTAACCTTCCGGTACTTCGGAAAAATGTCCGAACCACTTGGAACCATTCCGATATCCAAATATAGGCTTCCAATATATCGATCTTTACATCTCGACCATTTCGAGACTCCTCGTCATGTCCATGATCAAATCCGGGACTCCGAACTACCTTCGGTACATCAAAACACATAAACTCGTAATACCGATTGTCACCGAACGTTAAGCTTGCGGACCCTACGGGTTCGAGAACTATGTAGACATGACCGAGACTCATCTCCGGTCAATAAACAATAGCGGAACCTGGATCCTCATATTGGTTCCTACATATTCTGCGAAGATCTTTATCGGTCAAACCGCATAACGGTATACGTTGTTCCCTTTGTCATCGGTATGTTATTTGCCCGAGATTCGATCGTCGGTATCTCAATACCTAGTTCAATCTCGTTACCGGCAAGTCTCTTTACTCGTTCCGTAATGCTACATCCCGTAACTAACTCATTAGCTACATTGCTTGCAAGGCTAATCATCTAGTTACGTTGTGACGTTTGGTAGCACACAAAGTGTTCCTCCGGTATTCAGGAGTTGCATGATCTCATAGTCATAGGAACATGTATAGTTATGGAAAAAGCAACAGCAACAAAACAAAATGATCATCGTGCTAAGCTAACGGATGGGTCAAGTCAATCACATCATTCTCTAATGATGCGATCCCGTTAATCAAATGACAACTCATGTCTATGGTTAGGAAACATAACCATCATTGATTCAACGAGCTAGTCAAGTAGAGGCAAACTAGTGACACTCTGTTTGTCTATGTATTCACACATGTACTAAGTTTCCGGTTAATACAATTTTAGCATGAATAATAAACATTTATCATGATATAAGGAAATATAAATAACAACTTTATTATTGCCTCTAGGGCATATTTCCTTCACACAGAGATCCGGGGTTCATCATAAATCTCCATCCATGTTTGCCGAGTAGCGCTAAGTTGAACGCCTCGAGGTCCCGGAACCCCATCCCACCAGTTACTTTCGCGGATGCAAGTTTAGCCCAGGAGACCCAATGCATAGACCCACGATCAATGTTGCTACTCTAAAAATACCTGGCCATACAAGAAGTAATTTTCTTGAGCACCTTCTTTGTCAAGCGGAAACAAGTCATGCTGAACGTCGGAATAGCTTGAATCACCGATTTAAGTAGAACCTCACGACCAGCACATGCCAAGTCCCTCTCTGAATAACCAAACAATTTACTTCTAGCCTGATCACAAATATGTTCAAAGGTACCACTCGTGATCTTTCCCACAGCAGTCGGGAGACCGATATATTTGTCACTAAATGCCTCAACAAGGATGCCCAAACGATGCTTGATCTCATGTCTTCTCGCTGCAGGAGTACTAGGGGTAAAGTACACTGCACTCTTGTCTTTATTAACACACTGACCTGAACAAGCTGCGTAAATATTCAATATCTCATTGAGCTTCTCAGAACTCGCTCCATTAGCTTTGATAAAAATGAGGCTATCATCAGCAAAAAGGAGATAATTTATCCATGAAGATCTGTTTGACGCCCTAACACCTCTATCAATAAAGGTGCTCTAGCTGGCTCTATCAATAAAGGATATGTTTGTTTGAGGCCCTAACTACCATGTCTAGTCGGCTCTATAAACTTGTACTACTGCTAATTTTCCTCAAAAAAAGTTATACTACTAATTGAACTGCAAAAACATCTTGTATTTTGGTACAAAGGTAGTATGATTTATGTTTAACATTTAAATAAACCTCACGAACTATATTTGTACTAAACCTGATCACGCCTTGGCTCTATAAACTTGTATGGTTGTTTCAGTTTTGTGAGAATACATATAGAAAGTAGCAGCAAAGTAAGATTTCTATCCTATGATGCTACCGAAGTTCCATCCTGATATATTTAAGTAAAATATATTTTGTATGTTCACTGAAGTCTTTATTTAAGAGATCATTGAATATTTCTAAATTATAAGAAGACGTTCAAAAACTGAAATATATAATGTGGTTGTCAGGTTGGAGCAACTCTACCAGAGTTGCCATATCGGGTCGCACAGCATAATAACCGCCAATGATTTTGACCAAAAAAATGGACTCTAGCAGAGAGTTGTTCTAAGACTCTGAGTCACCATAATTTATAGAGGATACTCCATATTCGGGAGACTCCATATTTGGAGGTTGTGGCCGTTGGTTTGAAGCACATGTCATCTGCCAACCACTCACGCGGGAGGGAAGTTTCAGTATGACCTTGTCCTCTCGCATGTAGCCCGGTTAATGGCGTGGTCATCTGTACAGCTACCGTAACGTCACAACCAATGTTGATAACACTTGTCTGCTGGAAAGAACACCAATTAATGGAGGCCGCCATGTTTCACACTCGTTTCCCGCCCGCACAAGTTAAATTAGTTCCTATTTTCCACCAGAGTGCGCCCCTTCGCGGATATATAAAACCCCATTATCGTCGCCGCCACACACACACACACTAAGCAGGCCACCACCCCCACCCCTCTCTTCGTCCTTCCCCGTCACTGCCACAATAACCCCCATTGAGTATGTTGGTGCGGTCGCATCCTCCCTGCTGACCTTTTGTTAGCGAGACCAAAGAGGACCGTGCCGAGAGAAAGTTCTGGTAGAGGGTGTGGCACTACTTCAACTGGGTTAATGGCAACTCACATCGTAAGGATGAATCAGCCATCGACCACACCCACCTACCCGTCGCCCTCGATTACTTTGACTGCATGTGGACGACCTCCATGACAAAGGAACGGTACATTCACGCTGGCCATCAAGGATGTGGCCTTATCCCAAAGTCGTGGCAGTCGAAGCCTCATGCCTGCAAGGTCACTTCAAAGAGGAGGAAGAGTCGTAGTTCAATTAGTAGAGAATCTTGGTATTAGGTTGTTCAAATCGCTATCGTAACCCTTCTTGAAATCCTTGTTGAAATCGACGTTGAAAATCTTATACGGAAAGACTTCCACTGTTGAGGTGGGGAAGGAAGACATCTTCTAATCAATGACAATCGGGTTCTATATAGCAGAAAATTTCAAAGGCTGATACTACAGTGATTCTGACTTTACACGGCTTCAACCTCCACATACATATGAAACACGCTTTTATATGCATTATGGAGGATGTCGCCATGATGACTCTGTTAGAGTTGCCTATACAATTCCTCTTAGGTTTTACTTTTTCTCTCGTGTTTTAAGTTTTTACAAAAGACGCGATGTTTCATCAGATGGGTATGAAGATAAAAGTGGTAATATCATCGGGAGTCATAGAGCTTGCGTCGCATGTTCAGTTTGATACTAGAACTTTAAAAATATGGTTTTGTGGTCACCTAACTTGTTTCAAGCGTTCAGATACGGTCATAGTATGTGTATGTGGGCGTATCCATGTGTCAGACCGCACTTATTAGTGAGTGTGTGATGTATTTTTACACAAAACACCTTCACATTTTTTATTTGTGGAAGAAAAACCCGACCAGTACTGCACTGCACATATATGCAAAAAATAACAACACAACAAAAATGGAAACCTGCCAGAAGTCGAACAAGTCACCAACTGTTTACAACAAAAATCCTTCAGCCACTACACAATCTAGGTCGGGATGTTTATTATTGATAAGGACTTCATATTTGTGTGTTAAAAATACTATACATACGAATGATGATTAGAAAATAAAAATATTTATATATAAACATTTGTATTATATAAAATATATTTAGTTAGTACAGACATTGAAAATGCTTATTAAATAATTTTTTTAATGGATCCAAAAAATATACACTTGTGTCTTATATTTAAATTATAGAAAATTATGAATACAAACATGTTTATACAATACTCAGATTTATAAAATATTTTACTAAATATTTTTTATCTTAAAAAACATGTGCAAATATATATAATTCACACACTTATATAACACGCAGGTTTTACAAATATCTATAAAAACATACCACGTGCAAAATGGGCCGCAATATACGCAGCCCATTTAACCTCAACGTGTGTTCTATTCCAGTACATATATTGTCGTTATCGACAATACATATTCAGATTTGAACGTTGTAGTGGTTGTAATGTCCTCTGTCAAAACAGTTGGTCATGAGTTCAAGACTGAACATATATATATATATATTTAATTTTCAAATATATGTGCAGCACTACAGTCGACTTTTCCCATGAATAGACATAATATGAAGGTCTATTCTGTAAAAATACGTCAGGTCCAACACCACCACTCACCGACATGTGAGGTCATATACATGCATATGCCCGCATGCGCGTACTATAACCGTATTTGCACGCTTGAGTCAAGTTAAATGATCACAAAACCGTATTTTCGAAAAAGTTCTAACACCAAACTGAACATGCGACACAAATTTTATGACTCCTAATGACATTACCTTAAGATAAAAAAGTTAGATTCAAAGAAGAAGCACAAGCGACGGGAAGAAACATCCTTGAACAGAGCACGCGCATTTTTTTAATCGGCGATTCTAATAGTGGTCGGTATAGGCGTGTATCGGCATAGCACTTCTTTGCCAGACCAACCATCGTACCACACACCTCCCACCTTGGCTATAGCAGCATAGAAAGGGGCGGGCCTCTAGCTCGGCAACTCACTGCACGCTCCCACCCACCTTGGCTAGCACGTCTAGCTCGGCACGCACGGGATGCACGAACACCTAGGAAACATGATTAGCCAGCAGATCGAGCGAGCAAAAGGTGATGGGATTTGTCTGCGGTGTCAAGTGGATATTGCTTGATTCTTGTACCGCCACTCCGGACAAAATTGACAAATTTAACCTATAAACGAAATCAAATCACAGAATAAACTACCCGTGAAATTATTTCACGCGGTTGATTTTTTTGTATGATGCCCGACACGAAAGCACCACACTACACTGTGCAACGCCTCACAGATAGACGCTACACGCCTGATCAGCGTTACACCCATATGATCCGAAAATTACTAAGTCAGTGTGCAACGCCTAGCTTCTAGGCGTTGCACTAGTGGTTGCTTCATTTTGTAGTGCAACCACTAGTGCAGCGCCTGCGAGCTAGGCGTCACACTATACAGTACAGCGCCTAGCTCGTAGGCTCTGCACAATGACTTAGCAATTTTTAGGCAGTTTGGGGTGCAACGTTGGCCAGGCGTGTATCGCCTATCTGTGAGGCGTTGCACAATGTAGTATGACGCCTTCGTGTCGGGCGTCAAACAAAAAAGTCAGCCGCGTGAAATAATTTTACAAGCAGTTCATTCTATGATTTGATTTCGTCCACGTATCAAAATTGTCAAATTTACCACCACTCCTCCAGGAATCACGGTCACGGCACATGAGGGACCCAAGCCAAGCCAAACCCACGATTTGCTCGAGCAGTCCGGTGCCATGTGCAAAGAGACCAAACTGCGCGATCGAGGTCCTAAACTAATTTCGTTTTGCTACTCCAGATGGCGTGCTCACATGGCCAAAAGAGTTTGATAAGTTTTTCCTCCAATGAGATCGATCGGGCTCAAACCAAAATCAACGCTGGCGCGGTCCAAGATTCGGGGCCTACTTGTATGTCAGACCGCTTGAAAATAAAAATTCAGGGCATTTGATTTTTCCTGTCATGGAATTTGAATCAACGATTGACCTTCATCGCCTTCCTCTTCCCCTCTATGTTCCTCCTCCAACCCTCCCACTCACAAACCGTCGATCGAATGTTCGCTCTCGTCACCACGGTCGGTGATGCTTCTGCACTCCTAGCTATTTTCTACAACCGCTCAACGCCACTCCTTTAAGGGCCCGCTTGGACTCCCTCCCCTCTGCAACTTCGCTCCGGAGCGAAGCGGCATGCAGCTATAATCTAGGGGTGGCAAGAACGGCGCTTCGGTCCACAGTGGGGGAGTAGAGGATTGCCGAACAAGGTCTAAACCTCGCACCTCCTTTTCTTTCTTGATGCCGGCAGTCATACCCCGCACTTGAACTGTCAAGCTTTTGACTCGCCTCCACAGCGATGCTGCTGTCGTATCGTCACTAGCGCTGCGCCGCTCCCATCCCCCTACAGCCTCAAGCCTCGAGCCTCAACGACGATCATCACGGCACTCCCTTCGCCGTCTTGAGGCCTCCCCTCCTCTTCTCTCTGGAATCGACTGGCTTCAAATTAAAATTTAGGGAACTTACGCATAGCTATTGCAACAAAATTCAAATCTAGGCTACTTATATATATACCACGTCACTCTCAACAGAAGACCAACCCGTAAATTTCTTCTCCAACTTTTGAACTAACTTGTGCTTAATTTCCACTAACAAATAAGTGCTACATTAACCGCTCCCTTAACACGCGTACAAACATCATTCCAGCTTTCGCATTTCCCTCCACTCCAGCATTGTGATCTCCCAAAAAGCCAAGCACGGAAACAGGCAGAGCATCTCGCCATGGCGGCCGCGGCCAGGGCCTTCGCCGCGCACGTGCTGCGCGGGAGGTGGTTCATGGCGTACGGCTCCTTCCTCATCATGTCCGCGGCGGGGGCTACGTACATCTTCGCCGTCTACTCCAAGGACATCAAGGCCACGCTCGGCTACACCCAGGAGCAGCTCAACACCGTCGGCTTCTTCAAGGACGTCGGCGCCAACGTCGGGATCCACGCCGGCCTCATCGCCGAGGTCGCCCCGCCATGGTTCGTCCTCGCCATCGGCGCCGCAATGAACCTGGGGGGGATACCTCATGCTCTACCTCTCAGTCGCCGGCGTCGTCCGCGCCAGGCCGCCGCTCTGGCTCGTCTGCATCTACATCGCCGTCGGCGCCAACTCGCAGGCCTTCGCCAACACCGGCGCGCTTGTCACCTGCGTCAAGAACTTCCCCGAGAGCCGTGGCGTCATTCTCGGCCTGCTCAAGGGCTTCGTCGGACTCAGCGGAGCCATCTTCACCCAGCTCTACCTCGCCTTCTACGGCGGTGGTGGCGGCGACACCAGGCCGCTCATACTGCTCGTTGGCTGGCTCCCCGCCGCCGTCTCCGTGGCTTTTCTCGGCACAATACGGATCATTCGCTCGCCGCGCTCCCCGGTGGCGGCGCGCCGCGAGTACCGCGCGTTCTGCGGCTTCCTGTACGTGTCGCTCGCTCTCGCCGCTTACCTCATGGTCGTCATCATCTTGCAGAAGAGGTTCTTGTTCACCCGAGCCGAGTTTGGCGTCAGCGCCGCCGTCGTGCTCGCAATGCTTCTTGTTCCATTCACCGTGGTCCTGCGCGAGGAGGCCGCACTGTTCAAGAGCACGCTGGAAGCGCAGTCCGTGGTGACCGTGGCCACCAAACCGCGGACGCCGGCACAAGAGCCAGCGGCCGTTGTGGAGAGGCCAGCGGCTACACTGATGTCGAGGGTGGTGCGGGATCTGAGGCCGCCACCGCTTGGCGACGACTACACGATCCTTCAGGCGCTGGTGAGCGTGGACATGCTGCTGCTGTTCACGGCGACGGTGTTCGGCATGGGCGGCACCCTCACGGCCATCGACAACATGGGCCAAATCGGCGAGTCGCTGGGCTACCCGCAGCGCAGCATCGCCACCTTCGTCTCCCTCATCAGCATCTGGAACTACCTCGGCCGGGTCGCCTCCGGCTTCGCGTCGGAGGCGCTCCTCGCGCGGTACCGCCTCCCGCGCCCGCTCGTCCTCGCCGTCGTCCTGCTCCTCACCGTCCCGGGCCACCTCCTCATATCGTTCGGCGTGCCGGGCTCCCTGTACGTGACGTCGGTGATCATCGGGTTCTGCTTCGGCGCCGCGCAGCCGCTGATCCTGGCGAGCGTGTCGGAGCTGTTCGGGCTCAGGTACTACTCCACGCTCTACAACCTGTGCGGCACGGCGAGCCCCGTGGGGTCGTACGTCCTCAACGTGCGCGTCGCCGGGCGCATGTACGACCGCGAGGCCGCGCGGCAGGGTGGCGGACACGCCGTGGCATCGGCGTCCGGGAAGAGGCTCGTGACCTGCATCGGCGTCCGGTGCTACAAGGAGTCGTTCTTGGTCATAACGGCGGTGACGGTGGCCGCCGCGGCCGTGACGCTGATGCTGGCGTGGAGGACTCGGGGATTCTACGCGGGGGACGTGTACGCGCGGTTTAAGGAGGAAGAGGAGGTGGTGGTGGCCACGTCGGAGATGACCAGTTAGAAAATGGATCTAAGATCTAACACAACACACGCGATCACAGTAGTGAGGTGGACGAGCACAATGTTGGAAAATTATTAGGTAATTTTGTATGATTAATTCAAGAATATACTAAGGCCAATGCTACGAATCAGCGGGATGATTTCTTTCTGGATAAGCGCGCTGCTGGTCCTTTGGATGACAGCAACCCCACAGCAGCAGTAACCAGTAAGCTTCGCCGCAGCGCGGCTGCACCCCGGCAGTTTTCATGTCAAACTGCCGGCGTCCGGCGAAGCTCCAATGCAACTCCGGTGAAGCTCCAACGCAACTCCGGTAACTTCGGTGAAGCTCCAATGCAACGTAGCGCACAGCGGCGACGGTCTCCAGCGATGTTTTGTTGTTGCACCAATGGTCCCCCCGCGATGCTCCATTGGAGCACTTACGGTCTCCGGCAACGCTCCGTTGGAGCACCGTGCAACTTAACGAAGCCACATCGGCTACTCCTCGCAGCAAGGGTTCTGTTGGAAAAACCGGCGAGCCACCGCGTCGCTCGCTTGAAGCATGAATGGGGCACGTTGACCCCTCGTTGCAGCACCGCTGCGACCCCGGGTCCGGCCGGCTGCACACTCATCTGCAGCACCGCTGGCAGTCGCGTCTCGCACTACTGTGTGTCCGCTCTTGCAACGACCGGTGGCTGATGGTGGATAACGAGAGCAGCTAGCCGTTGGTGGCTAGCCTTGTGATGGTGGAGAACGAGAGGGGCTGACGAAGAAGAGAGGACCCGAGTGGATAAGATGGGGATGGATGGCTGGCGTTGTTTCTGCCCGGCAATGCTACACGCACGGACGAAAAATACGGATTCACGAAGTGGCTTAGGCTGGTTCACATGACTAGTACAAATACCCGTGCGTTGCACCGGGCAAAAAAAGGCACAACCAGCTTCATGCACCATTGTGCATCTTTTTTATATTTAGTTTTAATAAATGTCCATAATAAGGTTAACCGTGAAAAATCCTTATTTTTAATAAAAGTTAACATTTTCATAAAAATTGGAACACTTTTTAAGAATAGTTAACGTTTTTATGAAAATTTGAACATTTCTCTAAAAAAGAACATTTTTTACGGGATTTTTTTAATAGATGTTTTTTATGAAAAGAATATTTTGTTTTTGGTTGTACATTTCTAGATGGACTTTGTTTTAGTAAAAAATGGAACTTTTTTGGGAATTTTTAAGTTTTGTAGAAAATGCGAACATATTTTTTTTAAACAAAGATAGTGTGAACATATGTAAAACCGTGAACATTTTAAAGCTATTTTTATTGTGTTAAAAAATTACAGATATTTTTATAGCATCTTTGTTAGGCAATTTTTACGTATGGTTGTTTAATTGGGAAGATTTTTTTTTAACTATTTGGGCTTGGCCCAATAAAGCACTTGACGTTAACTTTTATTAAAATATGGACGCACGAACTCATCTTCCTTATCGTTATCCATTCTTAAGTCTCCCTTGGCAAAGTGCTCTGCGCCGCCGCCACGTCGTGTCTACCTCCTATGTCGAAATGGGCCTATCCCTTCCTCTCGTGGTGCGCCGTAATGGAGAGTTCCCCATGGGGCTGGGAGGGGGAGAGGCGGGGCAAGCAGTCTCTGTTTGGTGCCCCCTACCAGCTGCGGTCAGAGTTGATCAATTGTTTCGTCCAAGCAGCACGTTTTGCCGAATAATACGCCACCGCAATCATGGGAGTCCAGTTAACGATTTTAATTGAAACTTAAACCATTATTGAATATATGCACACAACACCCATAAGAAGATCTTTGGACGACAGTGAGATCGAGCCATCCATGCATATAATCAAACTGCAACAGACCGTTTGATTAGAATCGTGCAGTGATCAGCAGCATAAACTATCATCCATGGAGTAGTTTTAGAGCAAATAAACTGCAACTTTCTGGAATATAACAATAATAAAAGCACCACAGTAGCAACTAAAGGGTTTGATTTCAGTCAAGGAATATAGCATTACATCAATAGCAAAACATGGTGATATTTGTGGAAATAAAATAATAAGAGCACTGCAACTGCTAGTAAAAGCAATATTATCCAACATGATCATTTGAACCAGCACATAGGACCATCATCAACCACAACATACTGTTAAAGAGTACATGTCTAAATTTTATGAAAGCTAGAAACTGAAAGTCATTTACAGCCAACAATTTGTAATTGACCCTACTGGTCTACATCCAATGAATTATGAGACACCATTTCATTTCCTACATATCCTGTTTTTTCAACAGAAAAGCCTGTTTTGACAGAATGGAAGTTAGCACGACCAAGTAAATCAAACTTGAAAAAAGAATAAAGTTTTGAGATGAGCTTACATTATCAATTTGCACAAATGTATGTCATATCTTTTCTTACAGATTCGTATTGGAGAATAAAGTTGTCCTGGAATCAACAAAATGTTCATATTACTCTACAAAGACCATCATTTTTTGTTAATATGAAACCTTATGAATCGTATTTCGTTAAATATGTACGTCTCCCAGCCGCGCGTCACCACCTCTCTTCCGTCCATTTGAGAAGCTTCGCCATTCACCACGACGCCGCTGAGCCGTCGCCATCTATTTCTTTGCAAAGTTCGATAGATAGATTAGATAGATAGATAGTGCACTAAAAGAGAACAAATTCATAAGAAAAGTAATGTATACACCTGATATCCCAACTCCCAAGAATCAAACTGTGGTAAAACAAAACTAATACATACCATGGCTATCCAACAACACATAGTAGTGACAAATCTGAACCGGGTCCCCTTCCCTTAGGATATGATATACCTTCAGGCCGATTAACTCTAGGTGTTCTATGAATTCTGAAAGTCTGAATCAACTCATGTGCAACTTTTGACGATGGTGCAAATGGAGAGGCATCACAAGATTGGATCCTTATCCTGCTATATAACTGTAGTACAGTTAAAGCAAATAAGCTAAGGAATTGGACAGCAGGATGAAGGTGCACCACACCATCCAATTCTGAAAAGGTGGCGGCTAATGGTCTTCCTTGTTGAATCCATAAGGACTATGCTTTTCTATCCTTGAACTAAGTTGAAACTCGAGCTCTAAAATCTGAACGAAAAAACTTGATTTCTTGGAAGGAGGGTCACTGCTCCAAATCGTGTTGCCTCGCCCGTACATCACCGAAGCTGGGGCACACATTGGAGCAGTGGCATTTGCGACGCCCAGCAGCGGGGTCACATCTCATCCCCATCAGCTCAAATCAAAACAGAACGCAAATTAGCCCAAACAGTTAGAAGACTTATTTAAACCGCACATGGTGCACTCAGACATAAGAGAAGACCCAAGCAGAGCGATCAAGCCATGCAATTCTAGTTATTAAAATACTAATTAGTTATTGTATCTAGACGGACAGTCTTATGTAAAACGTTTAGATTTACGTAGTAGTTTGCAAGGAGCATATACATACTATTTTTCAAATGGGGTGTATACAAGTATACAACTGATACTACTTTAACTGAAAACATCAGAGAGCATGTTTTAATTCATTCATGATCTCTGCATTTTATTTAGAAACAAGCATGCACCAAGATACTCACATAGAGAGCAGAATCCTCTCTTTCACAGTACTATTGTTTCATCTAGCTCTAACATATCCTCTCTTTCTCCCTTTTAATAAGTAGTATAGTTGATGCTATACAGACTTAAGAAGTAAGTAGTTGATGACAGATACAAATCGATGACACTGTAGTATGTACCTCAGGTCAGACGAAATTTCGGCGGATAGTAGAGTATGTGCAGACAGATTTCCGGCGAAGTCGGCGGTGTACAGCCACGGCGCTGTCGGAAACTTGAGGCGTGAAGATGAGCCAAATAACTGCAGATTATTCCAGAGAGTTAGAACACGAAAAACTATTTGACCTTGCAATAGAATAGAAAGGGTTCGGCGATGTGCACATCTCTCTCTGCTCTCTCTCTCTCTCTCTCTCTCTCTCTACCTCACCTCTTTTTTCACCACAAGTTACAAAACCAAATAACTGAATTTGTTGGCCCTGTACATCATTTAAAGATTAAAAGAAACTCAAATCCAAGATCAGTTGTCGTTCATGACCTCTGCATTTTATACAGAAACAAGAATGCACCAAGATACTCACATAGAAAGCAGAATCCTCTGTTTCACAGGGCTATTGTTTCATCTATCTCTAACATATCATCTATTTCTCCCTTTTAATAAGTAGTATAGTTGACGACATACATACTTAAGAAGTAAGTAGTTGATGACAGATACAAATTGATGACACTGTAGTATGTACCTCAGGTCAGACAAAGTTTCGGCGGACAGTAGAGTATGTGCAGAAGGATTTCCGGCGAAGTCGACGGTGTACAGCCACGACGCTGTTGGAAACTTGAGGCGCGACGATGAACCAAATAACTGCAGACTATCCCAAAGAGTTAGAACACGAAAAACTATTTGACCTTGCAATAGAATGGAAAGGGTTCGGTGATGTGCACGGTCATATGCATGAAAGCATCGAATTTGTTTACATGTAACATCAGCAGTATATACATGTAGTCGCCTCCAAAATTGACCATATGAGCTTTCAAATGAAAGGACAAAAATGAAAAAGGAACATATAAGAAATGTGAGTTATATAGTATTTTATTACCAACATGGCATCACTCAAAGATAATACTTGTCAAAGAACAGCTTGATCAGGCACAAAGACCTAGACATGTGAAAGAGAAGGGAATCAACACATAAAATTTAACCTGAATCTACCTCAACCATGAGCAAGTACGAGCACTGCTCCTTGCCTTGAGTAAGTGCTTGCTCTTGCTTAGTTTGCCCCAGCACAACAGAGATCAATTCCCTGGATGGCATATATTTAATATACGTTCTCCTCCTAGTACTAAAAATAGGACTACATGGCTTCCTAGCGAGTTAAAGCTAACAGAGATCAGAGAGCAAACTAATTTCACCAATTTATCACTGTAATCTCTATTGAATGCAACACTTTGCCACATCTTGTATTATCTATATGGCATTGCTAAAGTGATTCTAATCTGAAAAAAGAATAAAAAAATCCAACTTTGCCATGTTAAACAGCATCCATAGTATTGCATGATGTAGTGACCCAAAATTAGTAGCACTATAATTGGATGGTTCAAACTCATGTGCCAGATGTCCTAAAAGTTCAGACTTGTATTCACAAAATAAGGAAATTCAACAATATATCTTCAAATGTAACTATGGATGGATTGAACAACCAAATTGCTACCTGATAGAGCAAAATTCCATATGCTTTCTGTTTTTTAAACCGAGTTCGAGGTGGATTCCATATTCTAACTGCACTTTACGGGAATGGATCTACAATCATATTAAGAGATTCCCTTCATCTTGAGCTGGTGCTTCAGCTGTTGGAACACTTAAGCTCAGATCTTTAGTATGATTTTCTTTAAGTGTAGGATCGAACAAAACCTACATGATAGATTGCTTACATTTATTAATAATCAATCAAGCAATTTTCTTGCACGGATAACACTATGTCATGAAATGTATTGCTGCTATATTTTCGTTCAGTTTTTGTAATAAGATAAAGTACTTAAATGATCTGCCAAGGAATAAACCAAATCAACAGCGACTCTATGGTCTAATTATCAGCTCTACACAATTAATAATACAAATAGAACTCTGGTACTAATTCTACAGAAAAGATACACCAAATACATTATCAGTCAGGTTCAGTACCAAGACCATTTTAGACATCTAAACATATTTATAGTATAGCGATATAGCTGCAGGTGTAAAGCGTGAAAATTCTAGATGGTACAAACGGTAAGCTGACAAATTGTCGATGCAATGTAGGTGCCAAATAAGTGTTGGCGTCATACCACAGTGCACTGACACAAAGCATAAAAGGAGAATAACATATTAACATTTCATTGTTGTACCAAAGAACAGACCATAGCTTCACAGCTAAGATTAATGCAGTAGTAGCACTACAATGACTTGTCAATAGTGACCTCGCACACACTGGCATTTTTACTGTAACTATTTTATGAGCTTGCAAATAAAAGCACAAAAATGAGAAGGAAACAAAAATGAAAATAGCACATATATACACTATTTATGTTTTGAAGGATACCAGTTCACAAATAAAAAATATATCTGTTCATGGACTATTTGGCGCAATAGCAGAATTTTGTTTAAAAAATGGACTTGTGCTAATGGGAGAGATAGAGAGCAGATGGGGATTGCTTGCCCTATCTTGGTGCAGCAGAGGCATCATCCGAGGTGAGGAGGTGCTGCTGGCTAGGGTTCCTTCCTGCCCTTGACGGTAGCGAGCGTGGTGGATGGGGAAATCCCATGGCGTGCTCCATCTGCATCTGCAACAGAGGATATGAAGAGAAGGTGAGATGTAGGGGTGGAGGATCCCGGCCAAGAAAGGGGAAGGAGGGATGAACCTGGGGCCGCCGGAGACGGGCCGGCGAAGCACTGCCCGAAACCCTAGCCACGGGGGTGTGGTTGCGAACGGGCAGTAGAGGCCGGGAGCGGAGAATCTGGACGGAGGGGAGGGAGGCGCGGAGCTTGGGGGGGCTCGGGGGCGTGCTGTGCGGCGCTGGAGCTCGCCGAAAGCGGCCGGCGTGGGCGGCGGCGGCGGCGGCGACTTCATGGGCGAGAGGGAGAGGAGGTGAGCCCGTGCGTGTGTGGTTGTGTTTTTTTTTCTTTACAAATCTGCTCAGACCGCGCGTTGAATACTCTGAACGCCAGGGTGTTTTGTGCAAAAACGAAACGTTTTCTCAGATATCCACTTAAGATAGGACTGCGGGTTGAATTCTCACAAACAAAGGGGCTTTTTTTGTAAAACGACCATGACGGACGACCAGAAGCACTCCGTGCTTTATTAGTAGGGAAAGATAGGATTATCATAGAAATAGGAATCTTATAGGAAACGATAATTCTAAACGCACGGACCTTTACGAGCCATTCACGGGCTCTTTCCTTAACTAATCTTCTCCCCCCTGATTTTCAGTGGGGGTGGGCCCCTCATCCTAATTTCTATCCAATCAAAAGATCACAACTAGGACAGTCCGTGAATACAGTAAAAACACAGCCCGTGAGTGTAGCATTGCTCTATAGGAAATGAGATGACATGTATCTCAAATTATATGAATAGGAATAGGAAACAAGATGTCATTTGGTTGACACCAAAGGAATTTTTCCATTGAGTCTAGGCTCATTTTTATTTATCTATAAAATGTGGAGGATAGGAACCAATCCTACGTAGGAATAGGAATCCATTCCTATGAATCAAAGGGCTCTAAAGGAAAAAATCTTATCCTATAGAATTCCTATGAAATTCCTTCAAACCAAAGAAGGCCTTAATTGGGATGATTTGATTGGATAGGGACCAGGGTTAGCCCACACTCCCTGAAAATAAGGGGGAGAAGATTAGTTAACAGAAAAGATCCGTAAAACGATGTAAGAGCAACTCTAACGGGCCGACCCAAACAGACGGCGATTTCGTCCGCTTTTTGTTTGTTTGGGTCGGCCGCCCGCCCTGTGTGCGTCCTCTTTTAGATTTGGGTCGACAGCGTGTTGGGGAACGTAGCAGAAATTCAAAATTTTCCTACGCGTCACCAAGATCTATCTATGGAGAGACCAGCAACGAGTAGAAGGAGAGTGCATCTACATACCCTTGTAGATCGCTAAGCGGAAGCGTTCAAGTGAACGGGGTTGATGGAGTCGTACTCGTCGTGATTCAGATCACCGATGATCAAGTGCCGAACGCACGGCACCTCCGCGTTCAACACACGTACAGCCCGGTGACGTCTCCCACGCCTTGGTCCAGCAAGGAGAGAGGGAGAGGTTGAGGAAGACTCCATCCAGCAGCAGCACAACGGCGTGGTGGTGATGGAGGAGCGTGGCAATCCTGCAGGGCTTCGCCAAGCACCTACGGGAGAGGAGGAGGTGTCACGGGAGGGAGGGAGGCGCCAAGGGCTCAGGTATGGATGCCCTCCCTCCCCTCCACTATATATAGGGGCAGGGGAGAGGGGGGAGGCGCAGCCTTGCCCCTTCCTCCAAGAAAGGGGTGCGGCTAAGAGGGGGGGGAGGAGTCCATCCTCCCCAAGGCACCTCGGAGGTGCCTTCCCCCTTTAGGACTCTCCCCTTTTTTCTATATCTTGGCACATGGGCCTCTAGGGGTTGGTGCCCTTGGCCCATGTAGGCCAAGGCGCACCCCCTACAGCCCATGTGTCCCCCCGGGGCAGGTGGCCCCACCCGGTGGGCCCCCGGGACCCTTCCGGTGGTCCCAGTACAATACCGATGACCCCGAAACTTGTCCCGATGGCCGAAACAGGACTTCCTATATATAAATCTTTACCTCCGGACCATTCCGGAACTCCTCGTGATGTCTGGGATCTCATCCGGGACTCCGAACAACATTTGGTAACCACATACAAACTTCCTTTATAACCCTAGCGTCATCGAACCTTAAGTGTGTAGACCCTACGGGTTCGGGAGACATGTAGTCATGACCGAGATGTTCTCCGGTCAATAACCAACAGCGGGATCTGGATATCCATGTTGGCTCCCACATGTTCCACGATGATCTCATCGGATGAACCACGATGTCAAGGACTCAATCAATCCCGTATACAATTCCCTTTGTCTAGCGGTATGGTACTTGCCCGAGATTCGATCGTCGGTATACCGATACCTTGTTCAATCTCGTTACCGGCAAGTCTCTTTACTCGTTCCGTAACACATCATCCCGTGATCAACCCCTTGGTCACATTGTGCACATTATGATGATGTCCTACCGAGTGGGCCCAGAGATACCTCTCCATTTACACGGAGTGACAAAATCCCAATCTCGATTCGTGCCAACCCAACAGACACTTTCAGAGATACCCGTAATGTACCTTTATAGCCACCCAGTTACGTTGTGACGTTTGGCACACCCAAAGCACTCCTACGGTATCCGGGAGTTGCACAATCTCATGGTCTAAGGAAATGATACTTGACATTAGAAAAGCTTTAGCATACGAACTACATGATCTTGTGCTAGGCTTAGGATTGGGTCTTGTCCATCACATCATTCTCCTAATGATGTGATCCCGTTATCAACGGCATCCAATGTCCATGGTCAGGAAACCGTAACCATCTATTGATTAACGAGCTAGTCAACTAGAGGCTTACTAGGGACATGGTGTTGTCTATGTATCCACACATGTATCTGAGTTTCCTATCAATACAATTCTAGCATGGATAATAAACGATTATCATGAACAAGGAAATATAATAATAATCAATTTATTATTGCCTCTAGGGCATATTTCCAACAGTCTCCCACTTGCACTAGAGTCAATAATCTAGTTCACATCGATATGTGATTAACACTCAAGGCCACATCCCCATGTGACTAACACCCAAAGAGTTTACTAGAGTCAATAATCTAGTTCACATTTACCATGTGATTAACACTCGATGAGTTCTGGGTTTGATCATGTTATGCTTGTGAGAGAGGTTATAGTCAACGGGTCTGAACCTTTCAGATCCGTGTGTGCTTTACAAATCTCTATGTCATCTCCTAGATGCAGCTACCACGTTCTATTTGGAGCTATTCCAAATAACTGTTCTACTTGGAGCTATTCTAAATTGTTGCTCCATTATACGTATCCGGTATCTCTACTCAGAGCTATCCGGATAGGTGTTAAGCTTGCATCGACGTAACCCTTTACGACGAACTCTTTTACCACCTCCATAATTGAGAAAATTCCTTAGTCCACTAGTTACTAAGGATAACTTTGAACGCTGTCCTGTGATCCATTCTTGGATCACTCTTGTACCCCTTGACTGACTCATGGTAAAGCACACTTCAGGTGCGGTACACAGCATAACATACTGTAGAGCCTATGTCTTAAGCATAGGGGACGACCTTCGTTCCTTTCTCTCTATTCTGCCATGGTCGAGCTTTAAGTCTTAACTTCATACCTTACAACTCAGGCAAGAACTCCTTCTTTGACTGATCCATCTTGAACACCTTCAAGATCACGTCAAGGCATGTGCTCATTTGAAAGTACTATTAAGCGTTTTGATCTATCCTTATAGATCTTGATGCTCAATGTTCAAGTAGCTTAATCCAGGTTTTCCATTGAAAACACTTTCCAAATAACCCTATATGCTTTCCAGAAATTCTACGTCATTTCTGATCATTAATATGTCAACAACATATACTCATCAGAAATTCTATAGTGCTCCCACTCACTTCTTTGGAAATACAAGTTTCTCATAAACTTTGTATACACCCAAAATCTTTGATCATCATCAAAGCATACATTCCAACTCCGAGATGCTCACTCCAGTCCTCAGAAGGATTGCTGGAGCTTTGCATACTTATTAGCATATTTCATGATAGACAAAACCTTCCGGTTGTATCACATACAACCTTTCCTCAAGAATCGTCGAGGAAACAATGTTTTGACATCCTATCTGCAAGATTTCATAAATAATGCAGTAATTGCTAATATAATTCCAACAGACTCTTAGCATCGCTACGAGTGAGAAAGTCTCATCATAGTCAACTCCTTGAACTTGTCGAAAAACATCTTAACGACAAGTCGAGCTTTCTCAATGGTGACACTTACCATCATTGTCTGTCTTCCTTTCAAAATCCATATGTACCTAACAGCCTTACGACCATCAAGTAGTTCTTCCAAAGTCCACACTTTGTTTTCATACATGGATCCTCTCTCGGGTTTTATGGCCTTGAGCCATTTATCGGAATCCAGGCCCACCATCGCTTCTCCCTAGCTCGTAGGTTCATTGTTGTCTAGCAACATGACTTCCAAGACAGGATTACGTACCACTCTGAAGTAGTACGCATCCTTGTCATCCCACGAGGTTTGGTAGTGACTCGATCCGAAGTTTCATGATCACTATCATAAGCTTCCACTTCAGTTGGTGTACGTGCCACAGGAACAACTTCCTGTGCCCTGCTACACACTTGTTGAAGTGACGGTTCAATAACCTCATCAAGTCTCCACCATCCTCCCACTCAACTTTTCGAGAGAAACCTTTCCTCGAAAAAGGACCCGATTCAAGAAACAATCCCTATTGCTTTCGGATCTGAATTAGGAGGTATACCCAACTGTTTTGGATGTCCTATGAAGATGCATTTTATCTGCTTTGGGTTCGAGCTTATCAACCTGAAACCTTTTCACATAAGCGTCGCAGCCCCAAACTTTCAAGAAACGGCAACTTAGGTTTCTCCAAACCATAGTTCATACGGTGTCGTCTCAACGAAATTATGTGGTGCCCTATTTAAAGTAAATGTGGTTGTCTCTAATGCCTAACCCATGAACGATAGTGGTAACTCGATAAGAGACATCATGGTATGCACCATATCCAATAGGGTGCAACTATGACGTTTGGACACACCATCACACTATGGTGTTCCAGGCTGTATCAGTTGTGAAACAATTTCCACAATGTCTTAATTCTGTGCCAAACTCGTGATTCAGATATTCATCTCTATGATCATTTCATAGATCTTTTATCCTCTTGTCACGACGATCTTTCAACTTCACACTGAAATTACTTGAACCTTTCAATAATTCAGACTCGTGATTCATCAAGTAAATATACTCAACATCTACTCGAATCATCTGTGAAGTAAGAACATAACGATATTCACTGCATGCCTCAGCACTCATTGGACTGCACACATCAAAATGTGTTACTTCCAACAAGTTGCTATCTTGTTCCATCTTACTAAAAACGAGGCTTTTCAGTCATCTTGCCCATGTGGTATGATTTGCATGTCCCAAGTGATTCAAAATCAAGTGAGTCAAAACGGTCCATTTGCATGGAGTTTCTTCATGCATATACACCAATAGACATGGTTCGCATGTCTCAAACTTTTCAAAAACGAGTGAGCCCAAAGATCCATCAATATGGAGCTTCTTCATGCGTTTTATACCGATATGACTTACGTGGCAGTGCCACAAGTAGGTGGTACTATCATTACTATCTTTTGGCATGAACATGTGTATCACTACGATCGAGATTTAATAAACCATTCATTTTAGGTGTAATACCATTGAAGGTATTATTCAAATAAACAGAGTAACCATTATTCTCCTTAAATGAATAACCGTATTGCGATAGACGTAATCCAATCATGTCTATGCTCAACGCAAACACCAAATAACAATTATTTAGGTTTAACACCAATCTCTTTGGTAGAGGGAGCGTGCGATGCTTGATCATATCAAGCTTGGAAAAACTTCCAACACATATAGTCAACTCACCTTTAGCTAGTCTCCGTTTATTCCGTAGCCTTTTGTTTCAAGTTACTAACACTTAGCAACCGAACCGGTATCTAATACCCTGGTGCTACTAGGAGTACTAGCAAAGTACACATTAACACAATGTATATCCAATATACTTCTATCAACCTTGCCAGCCTTCTTACCTACCAAGTATCTAGGGTAATTCTGCTCTAGTGGTTGTTCCCCTTATTACAGAAGCACTTAGTCTCGGGTTTGGGTTTTACCTTGGGTTTCTTCACTAGAGCAGCAACTGATTTGCCGTTTCATGAAGTATCCCTTCTTGCCCTTGCCCTTCTTGAAACTAGTGGTTTCACCAACCATCAACAATTGATGCTCCTTCTTGATTTCTACTTTCGCGGTGTCAAACATCGCGAATACCTCAAGGATCATCATATCTATCCCTGATATGTTATAGTTCTTCACGAAGCTCTAACAGCTTGGTGGCAATGACTTTGGAGAACCATCACTGTCTTATCTGGAAGATCAACTCCCACTCGATTCAAATGATTGTTGTACTCAGACAATCTGAGCACAAGCTCAACAATTGAGCTTTTCTCCTTAGTTTGCAGGTTAAGAAAGTCATCAGAGGTCTTATACCTCTTGACATGGGCACGAGCCTGAAATCCCAATTTCAGCCCTCAAAACATCTCATATGTTTCGCGATGTTTCAAAAAACGTCTTTGGTGCCTCAACTCTAAACCGTTTAACTGAACTATCACGTAGTTATCAAAACGTGTATGTCCGATGTTCGCAACATCCACAGACGACGTTTGGGGTTCAGCACACTAAGCGGTGCATTAAGGACATAGGCTTTCTACTGTCCGCATAATCGCTACTATCAACTTTCAACTATATTTTCTCTAGGAACATATCTAAACAGTAGAACTATAGCGTGAGCTACGACATAATTTGCAAAAAGTCTTTTGACTATGTTCAGGATAATTAAGTTCATCTTATGAACTCCCACTCAGATAGACATCCCTCTAGTCATCTAAGTGATTACATGATCCGAGTCAAACTAGGCCGTGTCCGATCATCACATGAGACGGACTAGTCATCATCGGTGAACATCTTCATGTTGATCGTATCTTCTATACGACTCATGTTCGACCTTTCGGTCTCCGTGTTCCGAGGCCATGTCTGTACATGCTAGGCTCGTCAAGTTAACCCTAAGTGTTTCGCGTGTGTTCCGAGGCCATGTCTGTACATGCTAGGCTCGTCAACACCCGTTGTATTTGAACGTCTGAATAAAACACCCGATCATCACGTGATGTTTTGAAACAGCGAACTGTCGCAACGGTGCACAGTTAGGGGAGAACACTTCTTGAAATTGTTGTAAGGGATCATCTTATTTACTACCGTCGTTCTAAGCAAATAAGATGTATAAACATGATAAACATCACATGCAATCAAATAGTGACATGATATGGCCATCATCACTTTGCTCCTTTTGATCTCCATCTTCGGGGCTCCATGATCATCATCGTCACTGGCATGACACCATGATCTCCATCATCATGATCTCCATCATCGTGTCTTCATGAAGTTGCCTCGCCAACTATTACTTCTACTACTATGGCTAACGGTTAGCAATAAAGTAAAGTAATTACATGACGTTTAAGTTGACATGCAGGTCACAAATAAATAAAGACAACTCCTATGGCTCCTGCCGGTTGTCATACTCATCGACATGCAAGTCGTGATTCCTATTACAAGAACATGATCAATCTCATACATCACATATATCATTCATCACATCCTTTTTGGCCATATCACATCACATAGCATACCCTGCAAAAACAAGTTAGACGTCCTCTAATTGTTGTTTGCATGTTTTACGTGGCTGCTATGGGTTTCTAGCAAGAACGTTTCTTACCTACGCAAAACCACAACGTGATATGCCAATTGCTATTTACCCTTCATAAGGACCCTTTTCATCGAATCCGTTCCGACTAAAGTGGGAGAGACTAGCACCCGCTAGCCACCTTATGCACCAAGTGCATGTCAATCGGTGGAACCTGTCTCACGTAAGAGTACGTGTAAGGTCGGTCCGGGCCGCTTCATCCCACAATACCGTCGAAACAAGATTGGACTAGTAACGGTAAGCATATTGAACAACATCAACGCCCACAACTACTTTGTGTTCTACTCGTGCAAAGAATCTACGCAATAGACCTAGCTCATGATGCCACTGTTGGGGAACGTAGCAGAAATTCAAAATTTTCCTACGCGTCACCAAGATCTATCTATGGAGAGACCAGCAACGAGTAGAAGGAGAGTGCATCTACATACCCTTGTAGATCGCTAAGCGGAAGCGTTCAAGTGAACGGGGTTGATGGAGTCGTACTCGTCGTGATTCAGATCACCGATGATCAAGTGCCGAACGCACGGCACCTCCGCGTTCAACACACGTACAGCCCGGTGACGTCTCCCACGCCTTGATCCAGCAAGGAGAGAGGGAGAGGTTGAGGAAGACTCCATCCAGCAGCAGCACAACGGCATTGTGGTGATGGAGGAGCGTGGCAATCCTGCAGGGCTTCGTCAAGCACCTACGGGAGAGGAGGAGGTGTCACGGGAGGGAGGGAGGCGCCAAGGGCTCAGGTATGGATGCCCTCCCTCCCCTCCACTATATATAGGGGCAGGGGAGAGGGGGGAGGCGCAGCCTTGCCCCTTCCTCCAAGAAAGGGGTGCGGCTAAGAGGGGGGGAGGAGTCCATCCTCCCCAAGGCACCTCGGAGGTGCCTTCCCCCTTTAGGACTCTCCCCTTTTTCCTATATCTTGGCGCATGGGCCTCTAGGGGCTGGTGCCCTTGGCCCATGTAGGCCAAGGCGCACCCCCTACAGCCCATGTGGCCCCCCGGGGCAGGTGGCCCCACCCGGTGGGCCCCCGGGACCCTTCCGGTGGTCCCGGTACAATACCGATGACCCCGAAACTTGTCCCGATGGCCGAAACAGGACTTCCTATATATAAATCTTTACCTCCGGACCATTCCGGAACTTCTCGTGACGTCCGGGATCTCATCCGGGACTCCGAACAACATTCGGTAACCACATACAAACTTCCTTTATAACCCTAGCGTCATCGAACCTTAAGTGTGTAGACCCTACGGGTTCGGGAGACATGTAGTCATGACCGAGATGTTCTCCGGTCAATAACCAACAGCGGGATCTGGATACCCATGTTGGCTCCCACATGTTCCACGATGATCTCATCGGATGAACCACGATGTCAAGGACTCAATCAATCCCGTATACAATTCCCTTTGTCTAGCGGTATGGTACTTGCCCGAGATTCGATCGTCGGTATACCGATACCTTGTTCAATCTCGTTACCGGCAAGTCTCTTTACTCGTTCCGTAACACATCATCCCGTGATCAACCCCTTGGTCACATTGTGCACATTATGATGATGTCCTACCGAGTGGGCCCAGAGACACCTCTCCGTTTACACGGAGTGACAAAATCCCAATCTCGATTCGTGCCAACCCAACAGACACTTTCAGAGATACCCGTAGTGTACCTTTATAGCCACCCAGTTACGTTGTGACGTTTGGCACACCCAAAGCACTCCTACGGTATCCGGGAGTTGCACAATCTCATGGTCTAAGGAAATGATACTTGACATTAGAAAAGCTTTAGCATACGAACTACATGATCTTGTGCTAGGCTTAGGATTGGGTCTTGTCCATCACATCATTCTCCTAATGATGTGATCCCGTTATCAACGACATCCAATGTCCATGGTCAGGAAACCGTAACCATCTATTGATTAACGAGCTAGTCAACTAGAGGCTTACTAGGGACATGGTGTTGTCTATGTATCCACACATATATCTGAGTTTCCTATCAATACAATTCTAGCATGGATAATAAACGATTATCATGAACAAGGAAATATAATAATAATCAATTTATTATTGCCTCTAGGGCATATTTCCAACACAGCGCACCCAATACACCGATCCATATGTGCCGGCGTGGCCGGCTGGTCGTCCAATATTTACATTGATTTGCATTCAAACATATTGTCAAATAACATAGTTTTATCGAATAAAAATATTATTGTTTTACAAGCCGGATACAAACAGTGGCGGATGTACAGGGTGGCCAGGGTGGGCCGCGGCCCACCCTGGAATTTTGAGACAGCCTACTATATACTTATACATTTTAATTGGGCCTGAAAAATACCCAGCCCAGTAAACACACCCAGGAGTCCACGACGAACGCAGCCATCCGCTCAGACCCAGTCGTCCTCGTCCTGATGCCCTCGCAGTCTCGCACTGCCGCCCGACCCCGACCCCGGCGCGGCAAGCCGGCAGCCGCCTCCCCATTCCTCGCCGCCGGTCGCGCCCCCTCCGCCGTAAAGGAAGATCCCGCCTCTCGTCCCGCCCGCCCGTGCGGCCCTCGGGTCCAGCCGACGCCTCCTTGTGTGCAGCCCTGCTCCAGCGAGCGGCTGCACCCCTGCCGTCGGCCGGCTGCCGGGACTGCTGGTGCCCCTGCCCTCGCGGCCTCGCCCCCCTGCTGCAAATCTGGCCAAAACCAGAATACCCTGCCTGATTTAAGGTACCGAAATACACAAATTTCTGATTTAGAGTTTTCTTTTTTGAACTATGCTATCCACTACATGAAGAACATATACATAATTCTGCAAATCATTTAGGCCTCAATTAGCTTTATTGAGAGAAAGTCGTTTTCTTGCAGATTTGTTGTAAAATGAAGAGGGCCGGAGATCACTTTAGAAGAGAATTTTTTTGGAGTCATCGATCAAATTAGTCAAGAGCTTGAAAATCGGTTTGATGAGATCAACATGGAGTTGTCATCTTCTATATCTGCTTCGAATCCCGCCAACTCATTTGCTGCTTTTGATGCACAAATGGTATGCAAGGTACAAAGACTTGTTGAGTTTTATCCCAAAGATTTTTCAAGTGATGACTTGATACACCTTAAACTACAAGTTCATAACTATATAGATGACATGAAAAAAGATGACAACTTCCGAGGCCTTGGAAATCTTGTTGATCTCTCGGTTAAGCTTGGTCAAATAGGGAGACATATAGTTCATCATTTGGTGTACTTGCTTCTAAAATTGGTATTTATTCTACCGGTGGCAACAACAAATGTTGTGAGCGCATTTTTTGCCATGAGCATAGTCAAGAGCAAGTTGAGAAATAAGATGGGCGATAGTCTTTTGGATGATTGTCTAGTCACATGTGTTGAGAGAAATCCTTTCTCCAAGGTGAATGAACATGATATAATTGATACCTTCATGACAATGCAAAAGCGTAGGCCGAAAATATAGTGTTTTTAAACTTCTCAAGGTATGTCTATGATCCATGTAGTATATATGTACTATGTAGGTTTCTTTATGCAAAACTTAGTCTTAATTGAGAATTCTAGTTTTTTTGTAAGACCATATTGATCTATTTCTATGTGATACTGTGAACTAGTTAGAACGTTCACATGTCGCATTTTTTGTCAAATTTTTTTTGGGGGGCGGACCACCCTGATGTGAAAAGCTAGCTCCGCCACTGGATACAAATTAAAATGTTTCACATAGTTTTGCAGTCAAATAAAAGAAGATACATCTATTGGTTGCCAACATGAGCCCACACATGCTCAACCAAATCATTTTGCAGCTGCACGTGAGTTTCCCAATCACGCATGTCTTCATGAAATTGGGTGAATTATTCAAACATTGCCGCTACTCCATGCTCAGGCGCAACATTCTCACCCTGAAACTGAAACCCTTGATCGTACAAACATTCTGGGCGCTCGTCTTCTACGATCATATTATGCATAATCACACAAGCAGTCATCACCTCCCACAGTTTCTGCGTGCTCCAGGTATTAGCAGGATACCAAACGATGCCCCATCGAGATTGCAAAATACCAAAGGCACGCTCGACATCCTTCCTGGCACTCTCTTGCTTCCGGGTAAATCTTTTCCTCTTCTCTCCGACAGGGTTGGGTATTGTCTTGACAATAGTGGTCCTCTGAGGATAGATACCGTCACCAGGTAGTATCCTTTGTCGTAGTTATGGCCGTTGACAGTAAAGTTCACCGGTGGGCTGTTGCCTTCGACAAGCCTAGCAAACACCGGCGAGCGCTGAAGCACGTTGATATCATTGTGTGATCCAGCCATGCCAAAGAAAGAGTTCCAGATCTAGAGATCTTGAGACACCACAGCCTCTAGGATGACAGTGCAAGCCCTGACATGTCCCTTATAGTGCCCTTGACAAGCAGAAGGACAGTTCTTCCACTCCCAGTGCATGCAGTCTATGCTGCCAAGCATCCCTGGGAAGCCCCTTCTGGCATTCATCGACAACAAATGGACTGTATCTTCAGCCGTCGGCTCTCTCAAGTACTCAGGGTCAAACACAGCAATAACAGCCTTGCAGAACTTATACAGGGACTCTAAACATGTAGACTGGCTCATACGAACGTACTCGTCAATGAGATCAGCAGACACTCCGTATGCAAACATTCGGATGGCGGCAGTGCATTTCTGATAAGAGGAGAAACCAATCTTGCCGACGGCATCCTCTTTGCACTCGACATAGTCATCATAGCCGACCACTCCCTCTCTAATACGGTTGAAAACATGCCTACTCATACAGAAACGGCGGCGAAATTTATGATGTTTGAACAACGGGTTTGTTATATCAAAGTAGTCCTTCCAAAGAAGGAAATGCCCGCTCTCTCGGTTGCGATTCAACACCGGAAGGTGGCCCGGAATGGAGCCACGAAACAACGGCCGCTAGCTGTTGAGGTGGTGATGGACCAACACGGCATCCAATATCTCCTCCTCGTCGTCGGACGACGAATCGTCGGAGTCGCAAAGGAAATTGTGGAAAAAGAACTCATCAGCGGAGTCCATTTTCATACCTTGGAAAACTGTCGAACAACTTGCAGCGTCGAAGAAGGAGACGGCCGACGAGGGGAGTCACGGCGCGCACGGACCAGCTAGCTGCCCTGCCGACTTCCGACGAGTGGGCCGGCGTCCGACGAGCGTGCCAGTGAGGATCTGGCCGGCGCGGCGAGGCGGCCTCTTGGTCGCGGGCGGCTGTGCGGTTGGGGGAGCGGTGGTAGGAAATAGTTTGCTCCCCAGCGGCAAGACGACGGTGGCGGGGTAACGGGGGGAGTGAGCGGCATTGCTGGGCGGATGTGGAGGCGGCGGCAGCTGGCAGAGTCATCGACAAAAAAGGGCGTCGGCGTCGGCGATGAAGGAGGCGGGCGAGGGTTGCTGGGGGGATGGGGGGAGGCCAATGAGCCGCCGATCAGCAGGCCCTGGGAGAGGAGAAGGCGAGCGTGCGCGCGTCCGTCGCGTGTCCGTGCCGACACAAATCCGGCCCAAAAATGGGCCGAGAATGGGTCGCCTGCGGATGAAAAGCGAACGCCCGTCCGTTTGGGTCGGCGCATTTGGTCAATTTTTCTGTCCGCGCCGACCCAAACGGACAACAGTGGATGAAATGGGTTGCCCCATTGGAGTTGCTCTAATAGTCTGTGTGTATAGAATTATCGATTTCTGCCAGAGGATAGAGACGCGTTGAACCAAGGGGCACGTGGCAGCCGAGGGAGGAGGTTGACGCGAACGAAGAAATCATCCAGTAGAGTTTAAACATTTTCCATATACTAAATCATGATAACGCAACCACTAGCATGCATATGTCGAACATATTGGAAACACTAAATAGCATGAACAACAACATCAGTCGCCTAACCCTAGCCTGTTTGGTAAACACTTGGGCATGGGAATGGGAATTTGTACAAGGATGTTTATGGAGGGATTAGACATGGGAAGTAGATTTTTACTCCCATTCCCTTATTTGGCATATGATGGGAATTGGCGTGGGATAAAACTCTGCTCACGAATTAGAGCAACTCCAGCCGCGCCCCCAACAGGCCCCCCAGGCCACTTTTTCGGCGCCGACGCCAAAAAACGATCAGTCGCGCCCCTAGGACGACGAAAAGTGCCGGTTCGGCCTTTTTTTCCGCCCGGTGGCCGCAGGCTGAACCCGGCGCACTGGGGGCGATCGAGGGCTCTGGCTCAAGGGAAAAGCGCGGCTGGCCCACACCGTCAGGCGAAAAATCAAGATTTTCTTTCCCGACCCGCCTTCCACCCCCCGGGCCCTCGGCCGCCACTAGCTATATCCCGGCGCCGCCCGCCACCCGCCACCCTTCACCGCTAGATAGCCATTCCCCGCCGGACAAATAGCAGAGGTTCTCTGTGGCAGCCCCTCCAACAACAGCTGGGTGTTTCCGGCCACCGTTTTCGGCTGCGGAGGGGCAGTTCGATGGGTGCACGCCCACCGGGCACAAGGTGTTCGGCGATTTGCCTGCCTCGGCGATGGACTTGGATGACGAGGAAGCGCTCGCCGCACTGCTGGAGGAGGAAGCCGAGGCCGATGTTCAGGAAGAAGAGCATCTGATGGTGCTCGCCGCCCTCGCCCAGTTGCTGGCCAGCAATGAAAAGCCGCGGCGAGGTGGCTTGGCGCCGGGGCGGGTGAAATCAAAAAACCGGCATCGTCTCGAAGGCTACTGCATGCTCTACTCCAACTACTTCGTTGATGCTCCACTTCACGGCGACAAAACATTTCGGTGCCATTATCGGATGAGCCGAAAGCTCTTCCTCAGGATTGTGAATTCCATCCGGGAGTTTGACAACTACTTCAAGTGCAAGATGGATTGCACCGACAAACTTGGATTCACCTCGATCCAGAAGTGCACGGCAGCGATAATGCTTGCATACGGAGCTCCCGGTGATTCACTGGACAACTATGGGCGCATGGCCGAGTCCACCAGCATGGAGTGTTTCTACAAGTTCTGTCGGGCAATGGTGGCAGTGTTTGGACCGCAATACTTGAGAACACCCAATGCGGAAGACACTGCTCGGATCCTAGCACAGAATGCAGCAAGAGGATTTCCTGGGATGCTTGGAAGCATCGACTGCATGCATTGGAAATGAAAGAATTGCCCATTTGCTTGGCAGGGGATGTACAAAGGCGCCAAAGGCGGTTGCAGTGTGGTACTTGAGGCGGTGGCCACACAGGACCTCTGGATTTGGCACTCCTTCTTTGGTATGCCAGGAACTCACAATGACATCAACGTGTTGCAGTGCTCTTCTGTCTTTGCCAAACTTGTTGAAGGTCATTCTCCTCCGGTGAACTTCAAGATCAATGGGCGGCACTACAACAAGGGGTACTATCTAGCTGATGGCATCTATCCGAGATGGTCGACATTTGTGAAGACGATCTCAAACCCTGTTTCAGGAGGCAAGAACGCCTGGTTTGCGAAGATTCAGGAGGCTTGTAGGAAGGGAAAACTTTGTTTTTGCCACTCTAGCTTTTGCCCACTTTGCTTATGCCACTCTAGAATTTGACATTTCACTTTTGCCACTCTTAACTTTTGACAATATATCAATTTTGCCATTCAGTGGCAAAAGCAAAAAACTTAGAGTGGCAATTGTGATACATTGCAAAACCTAAGAGTGGCAAAAGTGAAATAAAAAATTATCGTTTTTGCCACTGAATGGCATTTGTGATGTATTGCCGAAAGCTAAGAGTGGCAAAAGTAAGATGTAAAATTCTAGAGTGGTATAAGCAAACTGGGCAAAAACTAGAGTGGCAAAAACAAAGTTTTCCCTTGTAGGAAGGATGTCGAGTGGGCATTTGGTGTGCTCCAATCTCGATTTGCTGTTGTCCGGTACCCCGCTCAGACCTGGTCGAAAGATCAAATGTGGGAGATTATGACTTGTTGTGTCATCTTGCACAACATGATCATCGAGAGCGAGCAAGAAGACCCAGTGTTTGACACTGAACCATACTATAGGCAGGGTCCTCTAGCCGAAGTTGATCACCAGCTACCGGCAACCTATCTCAGTATGCATCAGGAGATCCGAGACCCACAGGCGCATCATCAACTGCAACAAGATCTGATAGAGCACCTATGGAGGCTCAAGGGCGACGTTGGGCGTGACGTGTGATGAAATATGAGTTTTTATTTGTTGAACTATATAATTTATTGAACTATTTGTTGTTGTACTATTTTGTTGAAGTATTTGATATTTCTATGATGAAATATGTGATAAAAAAATTATGTGGATAATTGAACGCCGAATAACGACGAACTACGCCGAATATGAGCCTATTGTCGCTCATATGGGCCCTTTATTCGCCGAAATGGGGCTGAAAAGTGGGCCAATATCGGCACCCGGGGGCGACGACTGGGTGCAAAATCGCCCCCAGCGCCGATTGTATCGCCGGCTTGCCCCCAGGGGGCGATTTTTATGCGTCCTCGGGGGGCGAACGGCTAGAAATGCTCTTAATAGGGTACTCCCTGGTATGAAATCGGTGGGAATTGGCTTTCTCAACTCCCATTCCCCTTCCCACTTAAACTCCTATTTCCTCTAATCAAACAGAGGACTTTTAATCTCCTCACCCATCAACCCCCATTCCCCACCTCTAATTCCCCCAAACCAAACACGCTGTAAGCGACACGGGCGACGTCCCACTCGGCGCTGCCTCTGGCACCCCCACCTCCAGTTCCTCCCCTTATCGCCACCAATAACTACCACGACGAAGCCCGTGTTGTGGGGGCGGCACCGGGGTCTCCCTCCTTCGCGCGTGCGTCCCTCTAACTCGCAAACCAACGTTGTGGTTCCCCTGCGGTTGGCGGTGAGGGGTGGCGCGGCCCCTGGTCCAGCGGGGGCGGCCTCGCGCTGTGGCGCGCATCCCTCCCCTGGCATCAGATCTGCGGCAGTGGCATCCCGGTGTCTCCTCTGGTTGCATCCTATCGAGGATCCGGTGGTGCCCTTCTCTAGCCTCGTGGCGGCTCCGCCGGCTGCATCCTCCTCACTCCATTGCTGTCGTCACCGTCCTGCCGATGCAACACCTCCCCTCCCCGTGCTCCACCTACTCGAGCCCCCCCCAAGACTTTCACTTGCTTAGGCAACCCTATTGGTTGCTCCTAGTGGCTCAGTCCAGCAATGCCTCTCTCCTCTCTACTAGTTGTAGTGCTGTTGGTTGCGGCGGATTTGGGCATGCTCTTCCCAGATTTGGACCGTCATGGTTGGTGGCGGCTGGATGCCTGCGACAAGGTATCATTGTTGGTGGTTGTTGTAGCTGGTGGTGCGTCCGACGACTCCCATGTCACCTTCTTGTCTGGTGATCGGTACACTCTCCTTCCTAAAGTGGAGATTCCGACCAGCGATGTGGTTTTCTCCGATTCCTAATCCAACGACATTCGGGGTTGTTCTGTCAACGGAATTGCTTCTTGGATGATGCTTTTTACACGATCTTCCAATGATTACTCCTCCCCACTCAAATCTCATGCATGCTCGCGTGCTGTCGGGCTACCATGTAGGATCGTCCAGAAATCGGGCGCAAATCTATTGTGTATAGCAGCGCTGGCCCGTCAAAGGCTGAAGTGAAATCCCTGCTCAGCTTGCTGATGCTAGCAGTGGCGATAGCGGGTGTCGTCCCCTTCTTGAAGGCACCGCTATTGGAAATATGAGAAATTTAACATATGATTTAATTAATGGAAATAGTAGATAAAACATGACTACAATAACTAGATAAGACAAGTCATGAATCTAAGAGAATATGCAAATAGCATCTGAAGATGTGAATTTGAACATAACATATGCAGTGCAACCACTTGAACAAGGAACTCTAGCATGATCTTGAACAGAAGAGACATGAACACATACTGAGCAGTGGAGGAAGCATTGGCGTTGGAGTTTGTGTTGTCGCCCATGTCATCGAAGAGCGTGTTGACTTCGGGGAAGAAGTCATCGTTGGATAAGTGATTATTAACGTAGTGGTGGCGTCCGTGATGAAGAATCCAGTAGTCGCGCAGAGAGCTCCCTAAAATACCTTATCACCCTTCTCCCGTACATGACTCAAAATGGTGGGGGTTCGAAGGCCTACTGTCTCGACTTGCGGCATGCAGCAAGCCAGGATGGGAAAGAACCTTGCAATAGTAGTTCAGTGGTTTGGAACTCGGTGGTGTGAGGCAAGTGTTGTCTGCCGCGTCTCTCTTATAGGAAGAGGAGGAGGAGGAGGAGGAGGAGGCGAACTAGCAGCAGTTGCAGCGTTCATATTTAATCTCCACTAAAAAAATCCCAACTCCCGTGCGATCTTTCATATGCCAGTCATGCGGGGCAAAACGATAAGCAATGGCTCAGCTCATTCCCGCAACCTGCAGCGCGCATCGTGACGAGGCGTGGCGATGAAGAGCGCGCATGTATGTCTCTCTTCTTCCCATGCTCATACATGTGGAGAAACAACCTCGCTTATAAGGAGATCCAACTTCTACTCAACTAGCAATGTGGGACTAAATGATGAGTGTTATTTTTACACTCCTCTAACCTGAGTTCAAGCTGATATATTTGTGTTGATATTGCCACTAATGACTAATGAATGCATATCATTCCAAAATCCTTTCTTTATGACGTTTCCACTAGAAATAGGCTATTTATGGACGAAATCAAGTCAGAGCATGGAAAGGAGTAAAGGAGGAGATACAAGGAATCAAGTGGGAGGCGTAGTAGAAGCTCCAGAGCAAAAGACGATGTTCCATGCGCGCGCGCCCGCTCTCATGAGCGGTCGTATGGCGTGGAAACCGATTCTTCTCATCCACCTGAACATACTTTCTAAAGGGGTCGAGGCTGAAATGTCCACCGAGGAGCCGCAAAACCGCAAAATAGAGAGTTGCCTTCATCCCATCTTCATCAACCCTAGCCGCCGCCATTCCCCATCTCCATAGCCACCATTTCCATCTCCACCATAGTTCTTCCTCCTCTAGTCATACTTGTAATCGTGTATCACACACGACATCCATTGTAAGACATATTATCAATGAATCTACCTTCATTATGTGTTCTATGATGAGTTCTTCGTGTGACTCGATTTCCATGTGTGAGTTGTGCGGTAAGGTATGTGTTGAGCCAAGAGCCTTGCAACCCGATGTATTTGTTGGAAGGGCCAATGGAAGGGCTTTGAATTAACGTTCGTATGTGTGAAATGATTTTTTTAGTTGTCTCTTGTCTCATTCGCGTTCTTCTTCCCTGCATGTACACAGGATCATGGAGAACGAGGCACGGAGAGGCCAAAGGTAGGAAGACCGTGAATTATTATTCTAAACACCAGTGACAGACATGTTTAGTACAGTAACATGGATCCTATCTTTGGGGATTCAAGAGGTGTAGTCATTAAACACCCAATGCTTTTTGTCTGATTATTGCAATCTTAATTATCGTGGCAACTCCGTGAGACGGATAGGCCCTTCACTTGGAAAACTGACTCTTTATGTAGGACGCATACCAGCCCCCACTTCAGTTCGTAACAAGCACATCTTGAGGGGTGGCTTCCAACCCACAAATTAAGATCATATCTGGTCCCTTCACAAATATATAGTTGTAAGCATTAAGACCTCATACCTGTACCTATTTTCATTATAAGTGTTTGCATTGTCAAGTTTGATTTATGATTCGGTCAAAAGGTGGATCTTTTTGTGGGAAAGATGTAAGAATCCTTTAGCAAAAGCTTGTCTGAGACTAGCTTAAAGTGCATCATCTTTCGATGGGTTCGATAACTCAGGGTCACCTCTGGAGAAAAAAAAATGCAAGAATCCTTTTTGCCCCATTTCTGAATCACCAAAGGAAGTAATCATTAAACTTCAGTCCCACCTCTTGCCTTGCAAGAATGGACTAAGTGGGCCTCTAGGATTTATTAGGAATTTTAAAAAATAGTTATTGGGCTGGCCCTATTCGAACAATTGTTAAATCCACACCAAACATTTTTAAAATAAATGGTTAACATATTTTAAATGCACGCCAAAGATTTTTTTAAATACATGGTGAACATTTTTATATGTCAACATTTTCTAAGTACAGGGCAAACATTTTTTAAATACACAGCGAACACTTTATTAAATACATCATAAACATTTTTCATGTCATGAATATTTTTTTATAAAACATGCAATAATATTTTATTTTTTATGAACAGTTTTCCAAATGTTATTAAACATGTGAACATTTTTTAAATGTCATGGACACTATTTTGAATGGTACATTTAAAAACAATTATGAACAATTTTTTTAACGTGTAACATTTTTGAATGTTTTGAATATTTTTTGAATATGTAAGAATATTATTCATAAAATATCATGAAAGCTAAAAAACTAACAAGAATACAACGTTGAAAAACTAGCAAAAAAAAAGATACTACTGTATATAAGCGTCCCAACAACAAGTAAAATCGGTGCTACATTTTACTGGACCTGCACATTTCTGGTTGTCTTGAGACACCACGTTCTTCTGTCTCACTATAAGACCTACTGTTTGATGCTCTTTGCGCAAACAGGTGATTTGACGCACAAGGCGCTCCTCCGACTAGGCCGACCCATTGTGACTGTACCGGAGCAATTTGATAGAATAGCGAATTGGTGCGACTGTATGATTTCTTTTTCCGCTAACAAAAGCTGTATGATTTCTTTTTCTAGCCGTTTTTCTGTTTACATCGAATTTTATTATTGTTTCAAAAATTAAGGAATAAGATTTTTCCTTTTTTCCGAAATTTTCAGTGAAGTTTCTTAAAATATGTGAACATTTAAAAAAATACTAAACATTTTAAAAAAGTTTGTTCACATTTGTGAACTTGCAAACATTTTTTTGTTAACATTTTTAAACTAGTAAACATTTTTCTAACAAAATGCAAACATTTTTTTGAAACTTTCGTGATTGTTTTGGAAAATGGGATTTTTGAAATGTTTATGAACAGTTTTTGAAATATTTGAGTTTTTTAAGAATTTTGTGAATAAATTTTAAAGAAACACGTTTTTTGAAAATACAAGGACATTTTTTGACAAGATGAACATATATGAACATTTTGTCATTTGAATTACAAACATTTTTCTAGAACATATTGTTTTTGAAATTCTTAACATTTTTGAAAATTTGAACTATTTTAGTAATTATGAACATAATTTGAAATTTCTGAACTTTTTAAAAATGTGAAAAGCTACTGCAATTTTGAAAAATTGCTTTGTAAACCACGAAACATTTTTGGAATTTGTGAAGATTTTCATAAACAAAAACATTTTTTAAAGTTAGGAACATTTTTAGAAATTGGAGGAATAGTTTGTCAAAAATGTAATAGAACTAAAAAAGAAAATGGAAATTGAAGAAGATAAAACCTAAAATCTCTGAAAAAACAGAACATAAAAATTGAAAAATAAAAAAGAGACAGATCAAAACCTTTTAAAAGGTTCGTTAAACCAGAATCACCTCTGTGCATATGGTAGCTAGTGGGCTGTCCCAGTCGGCCTCTTGCTTTGATCCTCCTATGCGAGAAAAGAAATATATAGTGTACAAAATTGTCTACCGATAATAAACAGTTAAACACGAAAGGCAGGCTGAATTTTGGTTTTTTTTTTTGCGGGTGAGGCTGAATTTTGGTTAGCAAAGAGAATAACAGAACAGCTAAATTCTAAGATTATAGCCAGCTTGGAGAGTTTGTTTTGTCAGAAACATCGTAATGCAAGTGCCTCGGTAGCACAGGACAAGATGTTTGCCACTCATTGAACTGTGAATTCTACAAAAAAGTATTGTGCACGTAGGGCGGTTCAGACAGAGCGTGCAACGCATCTCTGTATCCAATCTGTCGATCTGGCCACTCAAAATTCTCCGATCTCTACCACACGTGCCGTTCATGGAAAGATCAACACTAGAACCGTCCGGAAGTTGTAACCGCGAGCTTTGCTGTCGAGGCAAGATTTTGCTGGAATCAGATTGATTCCTCTCTGCCGTTTGCTGCTGCTCTACCAGCTTCAGGTAGCAGCTGATGTGATTAGCACTTTGACGGCGACCGTTCCCTAAGGCCGGGCTTCGAATGGATGTATTTCAAAACGAAAGTGTATTACTTACACGTGTAACTGACTGGCCGCTGTGCAAATTCCAGTCGGAAGTGAAACGTCGGCCGCAGGTGTGTATTTTTTACAAGGGCATTGAAATGAGAAACGGTGATCCAAACAGAGCGTAACTGAAAAACATGGACCTATCTTCATACTAGAACGTTTAACTTTTTTTTTGAGCAGAACTAGAACGTTTAACTGGATGATATATGTGGAATAACGGGCCTCATTATTCGGGGAGAGTAGCACCCGCATGTAACACGGTGTGTTGTAAAACGATCTCTACTCTCTTCATAATTAATACTACATGAGGCAAAGCTTTCTTTTTTGCGAGGAATACTTTTTTTAGGGGGAAAAGCCTTTTATTACTCAAAGACCACAGAGTGTGGGATACAAATTTGGTCATGTGGCTGGCCAAGCCATACATGACGCCCTGAAAATAAAGACAAAGCGAATTTAACTAATTTATGGGCTTCAACATTCGCCTCACGATTTTCAAAAGTAAATTTACAGGTGGGTGGTGATCTCAGTCGGATTTCTCTGATTATAACGGCATATTCTCCCTGGCTTCCTGATGATCTTCAATCACCTGTTTGCAGTTTGAGGCCACTATATAGTGATGCTGGTTGAGATCCTCTGCGAATGCCATTGCCTCGCGACACGCCATAGCTTCGAGCGTAGGAGCGTCCCAAACTCCAGCGACCACAAGGGCTGAGCTACCCAGGAAAATGCCTTGGCTGTCACAGCATATCGCCACGGCCGAGCCTCCTCGCTGTCCCTGGACTCCAGCATCCACATGAATTTTTGAGAAATTCGTCGGAGGTACCTTGGGTCTCCGGCGAACTGAAGTCCCCATTGCCACCACGTTGCGTTGCTTCTTTGGCTTGCTGAGAACTTGAAGATCTTGTATGTACCTCTTGACAAAGGTTGTTATCGCATGTGGTGTCTGAAATATACCTTAGAGTATTGCCTTCCTCCGATAAGTCCACACGACCCACAATGTCACTGCCACGATGGTAAACTGCTCGTGTGAGAGGGACGCCAGCAGGTTGAAGATCCAGCTCTTGGCTCGGTTCTCACTCGTGGCCGCCAAGGTGCAGCCCAAATCTTCGTCAACAAGCGCCCAGGTGCATCTTGAGACGGTGCATTCTAGGAGGGAATGGCGCCATGAGTCCAGAGCGCCGCAAAAGCCACAAGTGCTAGTCGTCGACATCTTGCGATGCGCCCTCACATCTTTGGTTGGCAGTGACTGCTTCAATAGTCTCCACAAGAACATGCGAACTTTGGATGGGACCTTCGTCTTCCATAGCATCTTCCAGGAGCTGGAATCTGTTTGCGTTGTTGAAGATCCCGGAGCCCCTTCCAGCGAGGAATACATGAGGCAAATCTGTTGCTTTCGTTTCAAAATGGAAAACACGGGCCACACACATGCCCACGGGGCTTTGGAAGTGTGGTTTATAGCACATGGCCTGTTAACAGGGCAAAGCTAGAGACAAATAAACAAAAAATATGACCAAGGTATTTATGCCCGCGTGGCATTCTATTTCCGGCCAACTCATCCTGTCGGACGGCCCGGTCGATTAGCGACGTCATGCAAACGCTTAGTATCTACCATCAGTTTTTGCCATCGTCAACTTTTTAGTGCGGTTCATTCTGTAATATTTTGTAAAGTCTTATTTTTTTGCATTGTGTGACATGAATGTGGCGGTTCTATATATTTTACTCCGTAATGCAAGCACCCAGAGCAAACGCTTCAGGTAGCAGCTAATGTGCTTTGCAAGTCACTTCTAGTATCACCTAGCCTTGTTGGCTAGTACTGCAGAAATAACATTGTAAAAATAATATTATGAAATAATTTATTATGAGTCGAATGGTACCATTTTCTTATTACAAATCTAGATTATTTTTAACTTATTTAAAGTCGAAGCTGGAAAACGTGTCAAAGCGCTTCTAAGAATTCATCTATTTATGAACTGGGTATATTGTTATAAAATAACAACAAATGCAGATGGTACATCCCGATATTATCTCGTGTGTGATATGGTATGCTACTCCCTCTGTCCCATAAGTGTAAGGTACTCTCTCCGATCCAAAATAAATGTGCAACTTTAAACTGCTAGTTCAATCTTAGTTCAAAGCTGTGACATTTTTTTAGATCGGTGGAAGTAAGTAGTACTTGTTAATTTCACAAAAGTCAAACTTCCTAAAATTTGACTAAATTTATAGAGAAAGTCTATATCATCTTGAAATATATTTCATGAGGATTCTAAAAGTAGATTTGGTGTTCTAGTCATGGGCAAGTCAAAGTCTGCAAGTTTGTCTTGAAAAAAAAATATCTAATACATGCTACATTTCAGGACCGAGGAGTGAAAAATAATTTTCAATACAAAGACCAGAATGTCTTGCGCGGTACAAACAAAGGTAAAGGTGACAAACAGAAGGAGAGAATCAATTGCACGTCGCCACGACGTTTCTTGTGACCCGTAAAGTACAAGCTCCATTCCCTTGGTCAACTGTTTTCCTAGTAGCCAACAACGTTTTCCTCGTAGTTTCCCTTGTATAGCTAGCAAAAGCTATCGACGAACTAAATACTATTCCGGAGCAAGCACAGGATGTCAAAGATACGCCGGCCGGAACAATCTGATCTTGTGAACATTCTTTTTCGTGGACGGTGCGAGGCTACGGCAGGCCAACTGAAAAACAAAGGAAACAGTGGCCCGAAACGTCAACTGATAAACACGACAGGTAGGCTGTGTTGTGGTTAGCAAACAGGAGATCTAAACTCTAAGATCATAACCAGCTTGCTTATTAATTCTCTTGGTAAGCAGAGCTGTCACAGACGAACATCATAATGCAAGTGCATCTGGAGCACGGGACAAGATGTTTGCTGCTCCTAGACGGACGTGGAGTATTTGAGCTCGGGCTCAAATGAGCGCGCATGAACAATAAAATAAAAATAAAATAAAAAAGTTTAAAAATTCTAATTTTTTATGATGAAGTTTAACAAAAAAAAATTAAGTGCTTGCAAATTTTCATTATGAGGTCACATTCGAGGAAGGCATGATAAAAGAAAACAAAAACGATGTTCTGAAAATACTACTTTTGAAAGCATTTCAGAACACTGATTTTTTTTTTGCCATGCCTTCCACAAATGTGATCTCATGATGAAAATTTGTGAACAGTTAGCACATTTGTCAAAGTATACCACAAAAAATTCAGATTTTTTGATTTTTTATGAATTTACTGTTCATCCAGGCTCAAATGAGCTCGAGCTCAAAAGGATACTTTCCCACCTAGACCTGTAAATTTTACTTTTGAAAACACAGTACTGTGCACGTAGGACGGTTCAGTTCAGACAAAGCGTGCAATGCATAATCTCTGCGTCCAACCTGTCGGTCTGGCCACTCAACTTTTTCTTCAGGGTGAAATACTGTATTACTAAACTCACGAGATCCTTACAATCAATCTTAACTAGCTCCATAGCAACCGAAGGTCCTGAACCAAACCAAGTCATGGCTCTACCTTCTTAACGAGTAAATTTAGCTATGCTATCACTATCCTGGCCACTCAACTTTACTCGATCCCCATGGTAGGATCAACCTGTGTAACACACTAGCACGTGTCGTTCATGGTAGGGTCAAAAGAAATAAACTCCATAACCTGCCGGGCGTAGCAATCGCTTTGACGTGGGATCGGATTCCTTTTTGCCGTTTGCTGCTGTTCTACTAGCTTTCAGATACCAGTTCGAGCCAACGGCTTTACCAGCTTTGCAAGCAGCTTCCACTGTCAACCAGCCTTACTCCATTTAATTGGCTTTCACACTTTGACGGCGACCATTCACTGAAACGTTTAACTGGCTGGTATACGTGGAGTTTTCCTGTGGCCTGAGCGAGCACTTGTCACTATAGTTATTTTGATTGAAGCGCCAATCACAGCTCACTAACGTCAACACGGGCAGGCATACGCCCCCGCTTCAAGCAACCTCACGTTTTCCACCCGTCGTTGTACGCCGGGTCAGCCTCACGTATATGAGAAAGGGGAAAAAAATTGTGACTCACTCAACACCAGCTTCCAATTTCCGGGTCGAATAAGGGTTTTCTCATTCACTTGTGGAATTTCGCTCTCATATTCGGTTCATACGAGACGAGGCGAACGTGTGAATACTCAAAGCTGAGGAAGCGGCTGTGTGACTAACCTTCTCCTTCTTCACTGCCACTGCCAGTGGATATCGTGTTAGAAAGAAATAACTTTAAAATTGGAGGCTATTACTACTGAAAGTGATAGGGCCTAGCCTCTCCTGTGCCGCTGGCCACTCCAGCCGTGGCGGCCACCATCTCCCGACAGCGGCCACTCTGGCATTGTCGGCCAAGCATCTCCTTCGCCCAGGCTTCATTGTCTTGCCCCCATGGCTTTCTCGGATCTCAAGTTTGAACCAAGCCTGGCTTTTGAGGCTTACATCTGGAAGCAGTTCGGAGTACCAGTTAATCACGTTGAGGGTGACAGCCATCGGGAATTCTTTCCTGTGGTGGAGGTCTGCAGATCTAAGCTCCGTATCAACAGTTAATTGGTTAGTCTCATTCTTCGATCTTGCTTTGGTGGGCATGCTTCCTGCTTCAAGGTCTCCTGTCTTCAGAATTGATCATTCAAATTTAGTATTTCCTCTAAGGAAGTTGGTTTTGCGATTATCAAAGGGAGAAATTATGCGAATGATCTTTTCAACATGGGCTTCTTTCTCTGGGGACGTGGTGGTCCGGATTTCCGTAAAGAGTATCATTTGTACATGCAAGAATTGGACCAAGAATGGACCTTGGTTGATTGATCAAATGATCGTAGGTCCTATGCTGTTGCGGTTCAAACTCCTCGAATCTTTTCCTCCGTTGATCACACCTCCGAAGAACGTAATCCGTGCATTCTTCCTGCTTGCGAGCGTTTAGTGCAGTCAAGGCCTATCTTAACTATGATATTAACTTCTCTCAATAACATTGCTTTAGGCAGGGCCGGATCGTCGGCTATTCAAATTTCTGAGCCTTTGAGCAGCTCTCCTGAGGCCCATTGCAATCGTGCTGATTTCTGCATTCGTTGCCTTACTTCGGGCCACCTTCGGCCCAAGTGGACCAGTAGAATCCGTTGCAATGGCTGCAAGCGCTTCGGCCACATTCAGGCCAATTGCAGGTTTGGGGGCAAGGTTAACGCTCCCACTTCCCCTGTTAGGCTGGCTCCCTAATCGCCGTGTCCATCTTTGGTTGATCGCCGTGACAACCGCCCTTCGCCCGCAGGTGGCCCCACTAGCAGAGACACATCACCCTCCTTTGATCATTCAAATCGCTCTGACGAGCGCATTACAGCTCCTGCCGTCTCGCATTCCCACCTCCCACCACAACCTCTGCTGCAGCACTGCATCTCCACCTCCACGCCTAGGGTTTTCCCTGCTTCTGTTGCGGCTCCATCAATGGGCAACCTTCCCGTTTGACCCAACCCCTTTCCTCCCTGCTGGCTGCCATGCTATCGAGGTCGCCGGTCGGACGACCCGCCATCGTGTCATCCATGGAAAGATGGTTCCAGCCAATGAAGATCTCGCCATCGTCACTGTCATCCCAATGCCACAAGGTGAGGTTGCCTTTGCCACTGTCAGGGAAATCCTGCAAGAGTTCCTCCTCTCCAAGCACATGGGTGTGCTCTCTATTACTAGATGCCCTTTTGGTCAGGCTTTTGTCCGGCAGAATAGTGTTGCGGACCGTTGTCGGTGCCAAAACCGGCGAATCTCGGATAGGGGGTCCCGAACTATGCGTCTAAGGTTGATGGTAACAGGAGGCAGGGGACACGAAGTTTTACCCAGGTTCGGGCCCTCTTGATGGAGGTAATACCCTATGTCGATTGATATTAATGAATACGAGTATTACATGGGTTGATCTACCACGAGATCGTAATGGCTAAACCTGATAAGTCTCCGTCGTATCTACTTTTCCAAACACTTTTGCCCTTGTTTTGGACTCTAACTTGTATGATTTGAATGGAACTAACCCGGACTGACGCTGTTTTCACCAGAATTGCCATGATGTTGTTTTATGTGCAGAAAACAAAAGTTCTCGGAATGACCTGAAACTCCACGGAATATCTTACAATAAATAATAAAAAATCCTCACCAAAGATGAAGACCAAGGGGCCCACACCCTTGCCACGAGGGTGGGGGGCGCGCCTCCCCAGGGCGCGCCCCCTACCTCGTGGGCCCCCTGGAGACCTCCTGACAACAACTCCAACTCTATATAACTGCTTTTGGGAGAAAAAATAGGAGAGAAGAAATCATCGCGTTTTACGATACGGAGCCGCCGCCAAGCCCTAAAACCTCTCGGGAGGGCTGATCCGGAGTCCGTTCGGGGCTCCAGAGAGGGGGATTCGTCGCCGTCGTCATCATCAACCATCCTCCATCACCAATTTCATGATTCTCACCGCCGCGCGTGAGTAATTCCATCGTAGGCTTGTTGGACGGTGATGGGTTGGATGAGATTTATCATGCAATCGAGTTAGTTTTGTTAGGGTTTGATCCCTAGTATCCACTATGTTCTGAGATTGATGTTGCTATGACTTTGCTATGCTTAATGCTTGTCACTAGGGCCCGAATGCCATGATTTCAGATCCGAACCTATTATGTTTTCATCAATATATGAGAGTTCTTAATCCTATCTTGCAAGTCTATAGTCACCTGTTATGTGTTATGATCCATTAACCCCGAAGTGACAATAATCGGGATACTTACTGGTGATGACCGTAGTTTGAGGAGTTCATGTATTCACTATGTGCTAATGCTTTGTTCCGGTTCTCTTAGTTTCCATTAGGACCCCACTACCACGGGAGGGTAGGACAAAAGATGTCATGTAAGTTCTTTTCCATAAGCACGTATGACTATATTCGAAATACATGCCTACATTACATTGACGAATTGGAGCTAGTTCTGTGTCACCCTATGTTATGACTGTTACATGATGAACCGCATCCGGCATAATTATCCATCATTGATCCAATGCCTACGAGCTTTCCATATACTGGTTTACACTTATTTACTTTCCCATTGCTATTGTTACAATCACTACAAAATACCAAAAACATTACTTTGCTTTCGTTACTCTTTTGTTACCATTACCATCACTATCATATTACTTTGCTACTAAACACTTTGCTGCAGATACTAAGTTTCCAGGTGTGGTTGAATTGACAACTCAGCTGCTAATACTTGAGAATATTCTTTGACTCCCCTTGTGTCGAATCAATAAATTTGGGTTGAATACTCTACCCTCGAAAGCTGTTGCGATCCCCTATACTTGTGGGTTATCAAGACTAATTTCTGGCGCTGTTGCCGAGGAGCATATCTCTATTCTTTGAGTCACTTGGGATTTATATCTGCTGGACACTATGAAGAATTTGAAAGACGCTAAGACAACAATTTATCCCTCAACTACGAGGGGAGGTAAGGAACTGCCATCTAGCTCTGCACTTGATTCACCTTCTGTTATGAGGTAGCTTGTGACACCTAAACCTGCTTCTGCTATTCGTTCTGATATGTCGCATGTTATTGATGATGCCACTTCTGCTATACATGATACTTATGATGAAACTACCTCTATGCCTGATACTACTATGCCACTTAGTGATTTTCTCGAGGAACGACTTGCTAGGGCTAGAGAGATTGAAAATATTGAATCTGATTATGAAGATGAAAGTGATGATGAAGAATCACTTGTTATTCCCGAGGGTTATTTATTTGATCAAGAAGCTTCTTTAGCTATTTTAGCTTGCAAAGATAGATATGAACTTAAAAGGTTATTAGCTAAATGGAATAAGCAATCTCTAAATGCTAGGATGAGACCCGACCCTGCTTTTGCTACTTCACCTATCTGTGTTACTGATAAGAATTATGAATTCTCTGTTGATCCTGATATAATTACTTTGTTTGAATCTGATCCTTTTCATGGTTATGAATCTGAAACTGTTGTGGCACATCTTACTAAATTAAATGATATAGCCACACTGTTCACTAATGATGAGAGAACTCGCTACTTTTATATCCTTAAAATATTTGCGTTCTCATTAAAGGGTTATGCTAAAATATGGTTTAATTCTCTTGATCCTGGTTGTGTGCGTAGTCCCCAGGATATGATTTACTACTTCTCTGCTAAATATTTCCCTGCTCATAAGAAACAAGCTGCTTTAAAGGAAATATACAACTTTGTGCAAATTAAAGAAGAGAGTGTCCCACAAGCTTGGGGGAGGCTTCTCAAGTTACTCAATGCTTTGCTTGATCATCCTCTTAAGAAAAATGAAATACTTGATCTCTTTTATAATGGACTAATCGATGCTTCCAGAGATTACCTGGATAGTTATGCTGGTTCTCTTTTCAGGGAAAGAACACCGGATGAAGCTGAAATCTTATTGAATAATATGTTGACAAATGAAAATAATTGGGCACCTCCTGAGCGAGCTCCTGCTCCAATTAATGATCCTATTCCTAAACCAACTCCGAAGAAGAGAGGTGTTCTATTTCTCAGTTCTGAAGATATGCAAGAGGCAAAGAAATCTATGCAAGAAAAATGTATTAAAGCTGAAGATGTTAAGAATTTACCTCCCATTGAAGAAATACATGGTCTTAATTTACCGCCTGTCGAAGAAACATATGATCTTAATCCTTTATTTATTGAAGAACCTCCAGACCCCGATAATCCGACACAGGTAGTAAAGGTAAATTCTCTCTATAGATATGATAAAGCTGAAATCCCTCCTGCTAAAATTGCTAGTCAATGCTTGGATGAGTTTGATAATTTTATGTTTAAGCAAGAAGACTTCAATGCTTATTTTGGTAGACAATTAAAACAAGATGCTGATATGATTAAATACTTGGGTGACTATATGTCTAATATTAGAGGTGAACTTAAACTTGTTAGCAAACATGCTTCTATGGTTACCACTCAAGTAGAACAAGTACTTAAAGCTCAAAAGGAATTGCTCAATGAGATGAATAGTAAGAAAAACTATTATGCTGTTAAAGTGGCTACTAGAACTGGTAGAATGACTCAGGAACCTTTGTATCCTGAAGGCCACCCTAAGAGAATTGAGCAAGATTATCAGAGAAATAAAATTGATGCACCTAGTTCTTCTAAAAGGAAGAAAAAGAAAAATGATAGAACTGTGCAAACTTCTAGTGAACCTATTGCTGAACCACCTGATAATCCAAATGATATCTCTATGTCTGATGCTGAAACACAATCTGGCAATGAACATGAACCTAATGAAAATGTTAATGATGATGTTCATAATGATGCCCAACCTAGTAATGATAATGATGTAGAAATTGAACCTGCTGTTGATCTTGATAACCCACAATCAAAGAATCAACGTTATGATAAGAAAGACTTTATTGCTAGGAAACATGGTAAAGAAAGAGAGCCTTGAGTTCAGAAACCCATGCCTTTTCCTCCCAAACCATCCAAGAAAAAGGATGATGAGGATTTTGAGCGCTTTGCTGAAATGATTAGACCTATCTTTTTACGTATGCGATTAACTGATATGCTTAAAACAAATCCTTATGCTAAGTACATGAAAGATATTATTACAAATAAAAGAAAAATACCGGAAGCTGAAATTTCCACCATGCTTGCTAATTATACTTTTAAGGGTGGAATACCAAAGAAACTTGGAGATCCAGGAGTACCTACTATACCATGCTCCATTAAAAGAAACTATGTGTTAGTGTTATGCCTCTCTCTTTATATTGTAGACTTGACTTGAATAAGTTGACACCTACTGAAATATCTTTGCAAATGGCTGATAAATCAACTGCTATACCTGTCGGTATTTGTGAGGACGTGCCTGTTGTGGTTGCAAACGTTACTATTTTAACGGACTTTGTTATTCTTGATATTCCCGAGGACGATATTATGTCTATTATTCTTGGAAGACCTTTTCTTAATACTGCAGGGGCTGTTATTGATTGCAACAAAGGCAATGTCACTTTTCATGTTAATGGTAATGAGCATACTGTACACTTTCCGAGGAAACAACCTCAAGTTCATAGCATCAACTCTATTGGAAAAATTCCATCGATTATATTTGGAGGTTTTGAATTTCCTCTACCTACTGTCAAGAAGAAATATGATATACTTATTATTGGGGATGTGCATATCCCCGTTGAGGTAACCTAGTGTTATTCGAAATTTCTCCGGTTTCATGTTAATCGGAATGAGTTTGTTAACAAGACTTGAGCAACCTTGTTAGTGGATTCCTTTTGACGAGCATGAGATGGATGAAACTAGAAGCACAACCTTCTGTACCCCACTTTTACTTTCTATTATTTATATTAAATAAATAAAAATAAATAATTTTCTGTCTGTTATCTGATTATCCGTGCAATATAAAAATACCTCGAAAATAAAAGTCCTCAGAATGACATGCCAATTTAATATGATTTTTTGGGAATATTTGAGGATTTATGGAACAAAGAACACACCAGGGGGGCCAACCACCTTGCCACGAGGGTGGAGGGCGCGCCCACCCCTCTAGGGCACGCCCCTTGCCTCGTGGGCCCACGGTGGCCCTCCTCCACTTACTCCTGCACCCATCCTCTTCTTCTTCCTCCCATAAACACGAAAAACCAACTCAAGCACGAGTTCCAGCCCTCTTTGCTGCCATTTTCGATCTCCTTGCTCAAAGCACCTCTCACAAAACTGCTTGGGGAGATTGTTCCTTGGTATGTGACTCCTCCATTGGTCCAATTAGTTTTTGTTCTAGTCCTTTATTCATTGCAAATTTTTGCTGCTTAGGTGACCCTGTTCTTGAGCTTGCATGTCAAATTTATATGGTTAAAAGTAGTTTTGATGCATGATATAGGCCCCATGCACTTGTAGGAGTAGTTGCTATCAATATTATTGAGTTTGGTTCACTTTTATTTTCAAGTTACTAAAAATTTCAGAATTTTTCAGAAAATGATGAGGAGATTATTGAGGGGATCATCGAGCCAAAACTCGAAGGAAAAGGCACCGAAGCCTAAGTATAATTTGCCGCGCACCACGGAGGTTCGGGCGTGTGAATGGCCTTCCGAGGATTTCTTAAGAGCAGCCGGGATTTATGAAGATTTTCATGAGTTGGCTCATAATGCAGGCCTCACCGCTTTCCTCCACGACCAATGCGATCAGTATCTCTTACTCACAAATACCTTTGTGTAAAACTTTCATTTTCATTCTAGGAACTCACCACCTACGGTGGAGTTTTATTTATATGATGAGCATAAGGAGATGTCACTTTATGATTTTTGTCAGATTTATTTAGTCCCTTTTGAGGGCAAGACAGAAGAACCACATCGTGATGATGTGGAGGGATTTATTAATACTATCACTGTAGGGGAAACTAGGAAGGTTTCCGATGCACGAATCACTAGCATACATTTTCCTGTCTTACGTTACTTTGCATTATTTGCTAGTCGTTGCTTAATTGGTCGCGGAAACTGTGGAAACCTTAGTATCCCTGATATTATTATTTTGCTCCAAGGTTTATACAGTGATAACACTTTTAGTATGGGCGGCATTATTGCTAGATGGTTAAGTATGAACCGTACTAAGGGTCCCATCTTTGGAGGCATCTATGCTACACGCCTAGCTGCACATTTTAACATACCTATTAGGCATGCTGAGAAGGAAGAAAAAGTGCTGCCTCGTGTTTATTTAGATTATAAAAGTATGGTGGCACATGATTTTATTGTTAAGAATAGGGCAGGAGAGCTTAAATATCAATTGTTCTTTAATAAACATCATCCCGAGACTATTACCTTGCCTGCTCCTTCTTTGTTTGATTTGACAGTAGGCACGTACCTTGTTCCGTTGACGGCTATCCATGCCTAACGGAACCCTGCACCAGTTGAGGAGCCAGAATCGGAACCACAATTTGATCCTTCACGACAGTCTAACTATCAGTGGGATCCAGAGATGATTGCCAGCCAGTGGCAATCGGAGCCTTCTTCTTCCTCATCGCAGTACGACCCCAACAACTATTATTATGGATATCAGCCAAGCCAGCCGTGGCCATAGACCAACTTAGGCCAAAAGCCTAAGCTTGGGGGAGTACGTATTTCTCACCGACATTACATTTATGTTCACACACACTCATTGCTAGATGTCGGTGCTCATACTTTTTTATTGTATCATCCATGCTAGTTTATTTCCTTTTATGCTTTCTTCTTGTGTGTTTAATAAACCTTAAGAAAAAACCAAAAAATAGTTGTAGCTTTTAATTAATTTACTTTCCATGCTTGTAGTAGTAATTAAAAAGAAAACCCAAAAATATTTCCTGTTCTTCTTTTGCTTGTTGGGAGCATTCCCGTGTAAATAGTTTTATTTCTTTTCTTTTCTTTGGGGGTCAGTAGGAGAAGACCATGATTAAATTGTTGAAGTGGCTCTTATATGCTTTATTGTTGATTTAACTAAGAGCCCATATTGCTTTGTCTTCTCCTGTTTATTGAATGCTCACAGATTCTAGCTTAGTCCAATGAACATGCACTCTTATTATTATTCACATCGTTCAGTCATGCAAGTGAAAGGCAATTATGATGATATATGATGGACTGACTGAGATGAGAAAAGCTGGTACGAACTCTACCTCTTTTGTTTTTGTAAATATGATGAGTTCATCGTTCTTGATTCAGCTTGTTATGAATAAACATGTTTGCAATGACAATTAGAGATCATAGTTGCTTGTGACATGCTTGATTAGCTATGAGTTATAATGGTTTACCTTGCGTGCCAACATGCTATTAAAATGGTTATGATGTGGTATGATAGGGTGGTATCCTCCTCTGAATGATTTAAGTGACTTGACTTGGCACATGTTCACGCATGTAGTTGAAACAAATCAACATAGCCTTCACGATATTTATGTTCATGGTGGATTATATCCTACTCATGCTTGCATCCAATGTTTATTAATTTTAATGCATGTACATGGCTGTTGTCGCTCTCTAGTTGGTCGCTTCCCAGTCTTTTGCTAGCCTTCACTTGTACTAAGCGGGAATACTGCTTGTGCATCCAAACTCCTTAAACCCCGAAGTTATTCCACATGAGTCCACTATACCTTCATATATGCGGTATCTACCTGCCGTTCCAAGTAAATTTGTATGTGCCAAACTCTAAACCTTGAAATAATCATCCTGTTTTGTATGCTCGAATAGCTCATGTATCAACTAGGGTTGTCTGTATCTTCCATGTTAGGCGGGTTATTGTCAAGAGGAGTGGACTCCGCTCCTCACTCACGAGATAAATGGCTCGTCACCGGGATGCCCAGTCCCAAGCTTTATGCAAACTAAATCAAAATAATTGCAAACAAAACTCTCCTTGGGACCTGATGTATGTTGGAGGCACTTGTTGCTTCGAGCAAGCCATGGATTGATGTTTGTTGGTGGAGGGGGAGTATAAACTTTACCATTCTATTTGGGAACCGCCTATAATGTGTGTAGCATGGAAGATATCGCCATCTCTTGGTTGTTATGTTGACAATGAAAGTATACCGCTCAAAATATTATTCACCTCTATTTCAAAACCGAGCTCCGGCACCTCTACAAATCCCTGCTTCCCTCTGCGAAGGGCCTATCTATTTACTTTTATGTTGAGTCATCACCCTCTTATCAAAAGCACCAGCTGGAGAGCGCAGCTGTCATTTGCATTCATCACTGTTAATTTATATTATGTGTGACTATGATTGGATCTCTTTTACCATGAATTACAATGTCTAGTCAGTCCTTGATCTTTAAAGGTGCTTTGCATTTATGTTTTGCGGTCTCAGAAAGGGCTAGCGAGATACCATCTTGTTATATCATATTATGATTGTTTTGAGAAAGTGTTGTCATCCGAGATTTATTATTATGGCTTGCTAGTTGATTATGCTATTGATATGGGTAATCCTGAGACCTGAGAATTATTGCAAATGTGGTTAGTTACAATCTTTGCTGAAAACTTGAATGCTAGCTTGACATATTTATAACACCAAGAGCAAACGGAGTTTGTAAAAGTTTTTCTTTATTTCTTTCAGTTTGTCAACTGAATTGCTTGAGGACAAGCAAGGGTTTAAGCTTGGGGGAGTTGATACATCTCCGTCGTATCTACTTTTCCAAACACTTTTGCCCTTGTTTTGGACTCTAACTTGTACGATTTGAATGGAACTAACCCGGACTGACACTGTTTTCAGCAGAATTGCCATGATGTTGTTTTATGTGCAGAAAACAAAAGTTCTCGGAATGACCTGAAACTCCACGGAATATCTTACAATAAATAATAAAAAAATCCTCGCCAAGGATGAAGACCAGGGGGCCCACATCCTTGCCACGAGGGTGGGGGGCGCCCCCCCTGGGGCGCGCCCCCTACCTCGTGGGCCCCCTGGAGACCTCCCATCTCCAACTCCAACTCTATATAACTTCTTTCGGGGAGAAAAAAATAGGAGAGAAGAAATCATCGCGTTTTACGATAGGAGCCGCCGCCAAGCCCTAAAACCTCTCGGGAGGGCTGATCCGGCATCCGTTCGGGGCTCCGGAGAGGGGGATTCGTCGCCGTCATCATCATCAACCATCCTCCATCACCAATTTCATGATGCTCATCGCCGTGTGAGTAATTCCATCGTAGGCTTGCTGGACGGTGATGGGTTGGATGATATTTATCATGTAATTGAGTTAGTTTTGTTAGGGTTTGATCCCTAGTATCCACTATGTTCTGAGATTGATGTTGCTATGACTTTGCTATGCTTAATGCTTGTCACTAGGGCCCGAGTGCCATGATTTCAGATCTGAACCTATTATGTTTTCATCAATATATGAGAGTTCTTGATCCTATCTTGCAAGTCTATAGTCACCTATTATGTGTTATGATCCGTTAACCCCGAAGTGACAATAATCGGGATACTTACCGGTGATGACCGTAGGTTGAGGAGTTCATGTATTCACTATGTGCTAATGCTTTGTTCCGGTTCTCTATTAAAAGGAGGCCATAATATCCCTTAGTTTCCATTAGGACCCCGCTGCCACGGGAGGGTAGGACAAAAGATGTCATGCAAGTTCTTTTCCACAAGCACGTATGACTATATTCGGAATACATGCCTACATTACATTGACGAATTGGAGCTAGTTCTGTGTCACCCTATGTTATGACTGTTACATGATGAACCGCATCCGGCATAATTATCCATCATTGACCCAATGCCTACGAGCTTTCCATATACTGGTTTACGCTTATTTACTTTCCCATTGCTATTGTTACAATCACTACAAAATACCAAAAACATTACTTTGGTTTCGTTATTCTTTTGTTACCGTTACCATCACTATCATATTACTTTGCTACTAAACACTTTGCTGCAGATACTAAGTTTCCAGGTGTGGTTGAATTGACAACTCAGCTGCTAATACTTGAGAATATTCTTTGGCTCCCCTTGTGTCGAATCAATAAATTTGGGTTGAATACTCTACCCTCGAAAGCTGTTGCGATCCCCTATACTTGTGGGTTATCAAAACCCTAGAAGTCTAGCCTGTATGACTAAGGTATTGAGTATATCCTTTCTGGACTACACCCTCCGGTTTATATAGACGTCGGGGGATCTAGGGTTACATAGAGTCAGTTACATATGGGGGAATCTCCATAGTTGTTCGCCAAGCTTGCCTTCCATGCCAAGGAGAGTCCCATCCGGACACGGGTACAGTCTTCGGTCTTCATATCCTCACAGCCCATCAGTCCGGCCCATAGATAACAGGCCATACGCCCAAGGACCCCTTAGTCCAGGACTCCCTCAGTAGCCCCTGAACCTGGCTTCAATGAAAAGGTATCCGACGCGTAGTGCTGTTTTCGGCATTGCAAGGCGGGTTCCTCCTTCCGAACTCCCGAATAGTCTCCAGACGAATTGATCGTGTCCGGACCTGTAACACACACCGCAAACAACCGCAGAGAGAATATAATAACACACAAGTCCAATCTGTTGACAACTTTAGTAATGCGACATCACGCCTGTCCGGTCATAATTTTGAACCGTTTTCGCCCCACATTTCGAGACGCGGTTGTCATTGGCACGTCTTGTCAAAGCAGAGATCGTGTCCCCTTATTACGAGATTCTCATCAATACGGGCATGGGTAACCCAACCGCGCCGTTTACAAAACCCTTGGGAGCAGGCGAATTTTAAGGCAAATGGGGGGGGGGCGTTCGATATTCACCGCCCTTATAAGGAGATAAGATTCCCCTTACTTCTCCCACGCTTTCTCCCTGCCTCTCCGTTCTTGAGCTCCAACACCCAAGTCCTCATTCGTTCCCATTCAAACAAACACCCAACCATGTCCAGATCCGGAGCTGGCGGCAAGTGGATGGCCTGCTCTGTTAAGAGGAAAAATATAGAGGAGCTCCGAGAGGCCGGATACCTGGCCAAGGAGATCGTTTACCGACTTCCGACCAAGGGACAGATTGTCCCCACCCCCGAGCCTCATGAGAGAGTGGTGTTCCTCATGCATTTTGTCCGCGGATTGGGATTCCCTCTCCACCCATTTGTTCGCGGACTGATGTTTTATTATGTTCTAGATTTCCATGATCTAGCCGCCAACTTTATCCTCAACATCTCGGCATTTATAGTTGTGTGCGAGGCCTTTCTCCGCATCCCACCTCATTTCATCCTATGGTCGAGGACCATCAATGTGAAGCCGAAGGTGGTGGGCGGTTAACAGGCAGAGTGCGGCGGAGCTATGTTGGTAGGATGCCCAACGTCACCTGGCTCGAAGGTTCTTTTGTGGAATCGGTGAAGGGATGGCAGTCGGGGTGGTTCTACATCACCGAGCCGCGCGACACCAACTGGACGGCGGCCCCTGAATTCCGATCCGGAGCTCCGATGTGGCTCACCTCCTGGCAAGAGAAGGTCCTAACCTGGGGTTCTCCGGGCGAGCTGACAGGGCTCCAGACATGTGTCCAGAACATGATATCCAACATGATCAAGCTTGTCAATGTGATCCAAGTTATGCTCACCCGCCGGATCCTCCCGTGCTAACGTTGGACTTGCTATTTGTGGGAATTCAATTCGGCCAAGCACCAGACACTTCTAGAGCTCTTCGGCACAATGCACGAGGATATCTGGAAAGTGCTTTTTAAGGCCGGCGAGACGCCACCGCCTACAACCGAGGATCATGGGCTTAGCTCAAAGTGCCAAGCTAATTCGGTAAGTTCTTTCATGCTCTCAAGGCATAATCTTTACTAGCGCGTTGTGAGAAAGAAGTCTAAGCTCTCCTATCAATTTTTTCCTTAGGCCTAGACCGACATAGCGAGGCAGATTGGCTGTCCAGCCCCGCTACCCGAAGACGAAGATACCCCACTCTTGATTAAGATGTTGTTACCGGCGCCTTATGAAGTGCCAGAGAAGAAGACCAAGAAGGCGGCCAAGGGGACCAGGAGTGGCCTTCGGCGAAAGGATACTTCGGACCTGTCGTCTGAAGACGAGACTGACCCTTCGGTCGCTGAAGATGACGAGGAGGAGGAGGAAGAAGACAACTCCCCCCCTGAGGGGGGGGGGGGGTGGAAGAAAAGGGTGGCCTCCACGAACCTGGAGATGAAGGCACCCAAGAGGGGGAAGGGCTCTTTCGCAGATAACTCCGCGTGGGATGTCGATAGCAGTCTGGAACGAATGCCCCGGACCAAGCCTCGGGCCGCTTCGTGAGTACAAAAGACCTTATGTTCGTCCAAATGTATGGCCCTTCCCCTTTGCCATATTAATATGTTTAGTTTATACTATTGCAGTCCGGCCCGCGACAGTTCTCCGCAATCCTCGACAGAGGGATCCCTAGACTCGAAGGAGATGGCTAGCATGTCGTCGCCACCTGCTCACTCTGCCTCGCCCAAAGGAGATGACGAAGTGGTGTCCCAAAGGGCCTTTCCCGACCAAGGGGAGGCTACGGAGATCGTTAGGGCGGCGTCCAAGGATGACTCCACGACCGCCGGACACATGGGGGAAGAAACCCCCATGGGGACTGATGGTGGGGGCCGAGTTCCATTCGGCCCTTAGTTGGATATCATTCCGGAGACCTGCATGGCTCTGAAGTCCAACAAACGGCCTTCCCCGAAAGGAGGGGGTGTGCCTGTTCCGCTGGTGGCCTCCATCCAACCAGAGGCGTCGGATGATCTGCTGGAAGCACTGCGAGGTGCTTCCATTGTAGATGAACACCGTGTCCTCATGGGTACGGTGATAAAAAAGGTTCAGTCTGCCAAAAGCAGGCTGACCGAAGCCTGCACTAGCCTTTTAACAGGCTTTTAGGTAATAATAATTGTAGAAAGAATATCACAGCATAGACAGTAGCCCCTGATGCTTTGTTCGGTGTTCGGAAAGAAAGGCCGAATAGAGGATCAAAACAATTTTCGCAAGAGTCTAACATATGATGTCTATGTAAATAAGCAAGCGTCGCTGCTGGCTGTTGCCGCTCATACTGTGGAGGTCTCCGAACTAAAGCAGAGCCTGGAGCGGGTTGAGGAGGAGCTCAGCCTTATGAAGAAGCAGCTGGAGGACAGCCAAGGTATGCAGTAACTGATAACCCACAAGTATAGGGGATCACAACAATTTTTGAGGGTAGAGTATTCAACCCAAATTTATTGATTCGACAAAAGGGGAGCCAAAGAATATTCTCAAGTATTAGCAGCTGAGTTGTCAATTCAACCACACCTGGATAACTTAATATCTGCAGCAAGGTATTTAGTAGCAAAGTAATATGATAGTAGTGGTAACGGTGGCAAAAGGTAACGGTAGAAAAAGTAATATTTTTGGTGTTTTACAGTCATCGTAACAATAGCAACCGAAAAGTAAATAAGCGAAGAACAATATGTGAAAAGCTCGTAGGCATTGGATCGGTGATGGAGAATTATGTCGGATGTGGTTCATCATGTAACAGTCATAACATAGGGTGACACAGAACTAGCTCCAATTCATCAATGTAATGTAGGCATGTATTCTGAATATATTCATACGTGCTTATGGAAAAGAACTTGCATGACATCTTTTGTCCTACCCTCCCGTGGCAGCGGGGTCCTATTGGAAACTAAGGGATATTAAGGCCTCCTTTTAATAGAGTACTGGACCAAAGCATTAACACGTAGTGAATACATGAAATCCTCAAACTACGGTCATCACCGGGAGTGGTCCCAATTATTGTCACTTCGGGGTTGCCGGATCATAACACATAGTAGGTGACTATGGACTTGCAAGATAGGATCAAGAACTCACATATATTCATGAAAACATAATAGGTTCAGATCTGAAATCATGGCACTCGGGCCCTAGTGACAAGCATTGAGCATAGCAAAGTCATAGCAACATCAATCTCAGAACATAGTGGATACTAGGGATCAAACCCTAACAAAACTAACTCGTTTACATGATAAATCTCATCCAACCCATCACCGTCCAGCAAGCCTACGATGGAATTACTCACGCACGGCGGTGAGTATCATGAAATTGGTGATGGAGGATGGTTGATGATGACGACGGTGACGGATTCCCCTCTCCAGAGCCCCGAATGGACTCCAGATCAGCCCTCCCGAGAGAGTTTACGGCTTGGCGGCGGCTCCGTATCGTAAAAGGAGATGAATCCTTCTCTCTGATTTTTTTCTCCCCGAACACGAATATATGGAGTTGGAGTTGAGGTCGGTGGAGCTCCAGGGGTCCCACGAGGCAAGGGGGCGCACCCAGGGGCGGCAGGCGCGCCCCCACCCTCGTGGCTAGGGTGTGGGCCCCTGGCCTTGATTCTTTCGCCAGCATTTTTTTATTATTTCCAAAAATAATCTCCGTGGAGTCCGGGTTAGTTCCATTCAAATCATGCAAGTTAGAGTCCAAAACAAGGGCAAAAGTGTTTGGAAAAGTAGATACGACGAAGACGTATCAGTAACCTGTGCGTGTATGTTAGGAAGGATAAATACTTCGTGCTGACTAAAGTGTCATGGACTATGCTAGGGACCACGACCGAGGTGGTAGCCCTCAAGAAGGCATTAGCTGATGCCGAGGACAAAACAGCCAAGGAACACGCTGTACGCGAAAAGCACGAGGCCCGAGTCAGCGAGGTTCAGCAAGAGCTTCAGGATGCCGTCAAGAAGTACGAGTCCCTGGAGCGTGATTCTAAGACGCAGGCATCCGAACTTGCGAAGGCCCGCCAGAGCGCACAAGAGGCTCGAGCCGAGGCCCAGAGCGCCTTCAGGAACTCCAGGCGGCTAAGAAGATTGCGGCGGGTAAGGCTTTCATTATGCAAAACAATTCTGTGAAGGAAACACTCCTTTTACTTACCCGAATTTGGTGCTCTACAGGGGCGCTTACGGATTTGCCGCGCAGCGTATCCGATGCTGCTGAATTCTATTGAGCTGAGGAAGGGAGTTCGACAGAGAAGCTGTTCTGGTCTCAATATCTTGGACCAGAACATCCATAATCCTTCAGCGACCAGCTGAAACAGTTGGTCGAGCTACACACTGCGGCCGAGCTAGCCATGAGGGGCCTGATAGTTCGGCTATGGCCTGCCACGCCGGTACCCAGCAGCTACTTCGGGCTGTTGAAGCGACTTGTTAGTGCCTGCCCGCGGCTTGAGGTCGTAAAGTGGTCAGTCTGTATTGAGGGTGCCCGGATGGCCTTTGCTCGTTGCAAGATGTGGTGGGCGAAGATGGACGCTGTCGAGCTGACAAAGGGGCCGCCGAAGGGCAAGGAGCACCGTACACCCGAGCGCTATTTTGCAGATGTCCTAGACGGGTCTCGTATTGTACCAACGCAATGCGAGAAGGACATTATTTTCGAATGAATACACTCGTATTTTGTCTTGTATGATGACAACAAATCCGCTTTGTGATATAATTTATGTTTTGATTGTGTCCTCCTGTGCGGCCGTGTTATTTGAAATCTGAGGGTTGGCCAGTCGTCGGCTTCTGCCCTCACGTAGGTAGTACAGAGGTGTTCGGGATGGTATCTAAACAATCTTGATCCAATTGTATGGTCCTTGAAGGAGTTTTTTAGTGCACGAACCATGCAACCAGACTATACGGCTTGAACGCCCTCACTTAGCCATAGGAGTTTTATAATAAAACATAGGCGGAGCCCTTGTTATGTGAACTAGAGTGCTGTCAGCGTCTGATCAGGAAGTACGATCCTTCGTGAAATGCGGAAAAACCTCCAACAATTTGAGACCTTCGAACAGCTGACCGCTCTCGCCGCATCATGACAGTTAGTTTTTGGCTTTCTCTACTGAGGTGCTCATCCGGTTTAGACCAGGGCACAATTGCAGTAGTTCTCCCTTTACTACCCTAGCCGATGTAGCGGAATGTAGGATAACAAGCACAAGAGCCTGGCAACCCAACTATTGACCAAAGACATGATTTGGAGCCAATGCATATAATGCTAAATTCGGGGTGCCGAACTATACTTACAAGAAGTGTTCAGACTTTTGTTGCCATAATGTGGGTGCTATAAAGCCCCTGGCAAACATCAAAACGTACCATAGTGTATGGGTGCTACCTGATGGGGTTATCCATAGGGAAACTGAAAATAAAGAAAAGAGAGAAAAGAAAACAGAAAAGGTGTAAAGGTAAAAAGCTGGGGTCCTACAGCTCCAGCTACAAACTATTTTCATTGTAATGTAATTAGTATGTCAAGGCGCATTGATACAAGTAGTGCAATAAGAAACAGGCTATTTAATATGCCGAAACCAGGGAAGAGCTGCATGTGGGTCCTGGAAGACAGGTAGAGTTATCGTTAGCGGAATCACCTAAAATGTCCCCGTATGTCTACGCTCCTCGCCATCTTGGTGTGTTTATCCTTCAAGAGGACCGATAACTAGACCACCCGATGGGGTCTGTGGGATTAAAACCCGAAATAAAACAAGCAAAAGTGAAAGTATGTGTGTATCCGATGTCGGTTGAGCCGTGCCGTGGATCACAAGCTAGCTATGCCTCCGTCGATGCCCATGGAATTTTGAGTGCATAGTTATGTATGCGTGGCACGCATGCCGCCGCTTGATCGGGACTGAGACGGAGGCCGGATTGCTAGTCGAGCTCCTGACGAGCCGAGCTCTCCTGCTGCAGAGTAGTCCGGACCCTCTTAACGGTGTCCGAGGGCTCGGCAGCCAAATGGAGGTTCTGCTTGAGAAGGCCGTTTTGTACTTCTGCTGCTAGGGCAGCTGTGTGCTCTTCTGTACGGAGAGAGCGTTCCGTATTGCCATTGACTGTTATGACGCCGCGTGGGCCGAGCATCTTGAGCTTGAGATAAGCATAGTGTGGCACTGCGTTGAATCGAGCAAACGCAGTTTGTCTGAGCAGTGCATGATAGCCGCTACGGAATGGGACGATATCGAAGACTAACTCCTCGCTTCGGAAGTTGTCCGAAGATCCGAAGACAACCTCTAATGTGATTGAGCCCGTACAACGGGCCTCTACGCCTGGAATGGCTCCTTTAAAGGTGGTTTTTGTAGGCTTGATCCTTGATGGGTTAATGCCCATTTTTTGCACGGTATCTTGATAGAGCAGATTGAGGCTGCTACCGCCGTCCATGAGGACACGAGTCAGGTGGAACCCATCAATTATTGGGTCTAAGACCAGTGCGACTGAGCCTCCATGATGGATGCTGGTCGGGTGATCCCGGCGATCAAAGGTGATCGGGCATGACGACCATGGATTGAATTTTGGGGCGACTGGCTCTATCGCGTAGACGTCCCAGAGCGCACGCTTGCGCTCCCCCTTGGGGATGTGGGTAGCATATATCATGTTCACTGTTTTGACCTAAGGAGGAAACTTCTTATGTCCCCCTGACTTCGGTTGTCGTGGCTCTTCGTCATCGTCCTCGTTTTGCGATCCCTTTTCCCTGTTCTCAGCGTTTAATTTGCCGGCTTGCTTGAAAACCCAACACTCTTTATTTGTATGATTAGGAGGCTTGTCGGGGGTGCCGTGAATCTGGCACGGACGATCAAGTATGCGGTCCAAGCTGGATGGGCCCGAATTGTTCTTTTGGAATGGCTTCTTCTGCTGACCGGACTTAGAGCCACTAAATCCAGCGTTGACCGCCGTATCATCGGTGTTGTCACTGTTGTTTCGGCGGTTGTATCTATTGCGCCGAGACTTGTCTTTGTTGCTTTGAACTTCAGGGGTGCCGGCGTCGCTTGCATTGTTTTTGCTACGGGCCAACCAACTATCCTCGCCCGCAAAAAAGCGGGTCATGAGTGCTGTGAGGGCTGCCATGGATTTTGGCTTTTCTTGGCCGAGGTGGCGAGCGAGCCATTCGTCGCGAATGCTATGCTTAAAAGCTGCTAGAGCTTCGGCATTCAGACAGTCGACAATTTGGTTCTTTTTAGTTAAGAACCTTGTCCAGAATTTCCTGGCGGACTCTCCGGGCTGTTGAACTATATGGCTTAAGTCATTAGCGTCCGGAGGTCGAACATATGTACCTTGGAATTTATCGAGGAAAGCCTCTTCCAAGTCCTCCCATCTACCAATGGAATTTTCAGGCAGACTGTTTAGCCAATGGCGAGCTGGCCCTTTGAGTTTTAGAGGGAGGTATTTTATGGCATGGAGGTCATCTCCGCGGGCCATATGGATGTGGAGAATGAAGTCCTCGATCCATACCACGGGGTCCGTGGTCTATGTTCACGGGCTTGACTCCTTCTGGGAATTCGTGATCCAGGATCTCATCAGTGAAGCAATGAGGATGTGCGGGGCCTTTGTATCGGGCCGTATCGTGGCACGGCTCTGATAGAGTCCGTCTGCGGTGTTCAGCCCGCCCATGACTGGGTTTGTCACGTCCGAATAGGTGGCCGTGGTCACGTGTCGAGGCGCGTCCTCGCGATCCATAGGTTGATCTTGTATGTCCTGCCTTATTATTCAGGTTCTGCCAGAGGTCATATGTGTGGCCGTGGGCTAATTTACCTCTGCCTGAGTGATGAGGCGGGACAGGTTGGTGTTCGGCATGAGTTGCCGTTTTGTCCCAACCACGTGGTGGTCGATCAGCCATATTGTGCGATGGTGGTATGTACTCCGACGCCTCCTCGTCGAACTGAGGTAGCAATTTGTGCTTTGGGTAGCTTTTGGTTGGGCGCTCGAGGCCGTATTCTTCGGCTGATAGGACATTCGTCCATTTATCATTGAGCAGATCCTGATCAGCTTGAAGCTGCTGCTGCTTCTTTTTCAGGCTCCTTGCCGTGGCTATTAGCTGGCACTTGAAGCGCTCCTGCTCAAGAGGTTCCTCGGGCACGATGAAACCTTCGGTGCCGAGGCTCACCTCATCTTCGGAGAGCGGGACGTAATTATCGTCCTCCGAATCTTTGTGCGTGGCCTGTTTAACAGGGCTAACCTGCTCATCTTCCCATTCATCTTATTCGTTTGCTTTATCGACGGGGTCTTCGTTGTCTTCGGCACCTTCCGGAGTGTCATCTTCTCCTGTGCCGATGTTGTTGTCTTTACTGCGGCGTGACTTAGAGCGGCGCCGCTGACGACGACACTATGACTGTATTTTGGAAGGTTTATCCTCAACTGGGTCTTCCTTATCGTTGCCGCTGTGCTCCTTTGGTGCATCCACCATGTATATGTCATACAAGGAAGTGGCTGTCCAGCATCCGGTGAACGGAAGGTTCTGGGCCTCCTCTTCTCCGGCATCGTCGTCCATACCGTCGATGTCCTCGGAGTCGTAATCAAGTTCGTCGTTCAAATCCTCGATCGTGGCTATAAAGTGGGTGGCGGGTGGGACGTAAAATTGTCCATTGTCAGCCCCTAGTTCAAGCCGGATATAGTTTGGCTGTGGGTCCTCCGCTAAGGACATGTTTTTTAATGAGTTCAGCACATCGCCCAAAGGCGAGTGCTGGAAGATGTCTACGTCACTGAATTTGAAGATCGATAAACGATCAAGCTCGGCGTTCGCGGGCTCGCGCGGTTCAGAACTTGCGGCCGGAGGCGAGTACGGCGTTCTGGTGGCATAGGCCTCGTGTGAGACCAGGTCCATGTACGGCTCCAACGCGATGGAATATGCGGTCTCCGAGGTGGGGTTAATCCTTCCATTTCCGGATGGCGCGGCCTGCTCCGGCTCTAGGGCCAGAGCGTTTACAGGAGCGATCTCCTGGGTGCTGCCTGATGACAAATTTAGGTCATGATCATCGGGGTGACCGGGAGCGGCCACCATGGAATCGAATCCGGTGAAGATCAAGTTTCCACGGATGTCTGTGACATAGTTCAAGCTCCCGAATCTGACCTGATGGCCAGAGGCGTAGCTTTCGATCTGCTTCAGATGGACAATTGAGTTGGCCCGCAGTGCGAAGCCGCCGAACACGAAGATCTACTTGGGTAGGAAAGTTTCTCCGCAGACAGCGTCATTATTGACGATTCAAGGGGCCATCGAACCTTTCAGTGACAGCACAGAGGAACTCTCAATGAAAGCACCAATGTCGGTGTCAAAACCGGCGGATCTCGGGTAGGGGGTCCCGAACTGTGCGTCTAAGGTTGATGGTAACAGGAGGCAGGGGACACGAAGTTTTACCCAGGTTCGGGCCCTCTTGATAGAGGTAATACCCTACGTCCTTCTTGATTGATATTAATGAATACGAGTATTACAAGAGTTGATCTGTCACGTGATCATAATGGCTAAACCCTAGATATCTAGCCTATATGACTAAGGTATTGAGTATATCCTTTCCGGACTACACCCTCCGGTTTATATAGACACTGGGGGGGATCTAGGGTTACATAGAGTCGGTTACATAAGAGGGAATCTCCATAGTTGTTCGCCAAGCTTGCCTTCCACGCCAAGGAGAGTCCCATCCGGACACGGGTATAGTCTTCGGTCTTCATATCCTCACAGCCCATCAGTCCGGCCCATAGATAACAGGTCGGACGCCCGAGGACCCCTTAGTCCAGGACTCCCTCAACCGTGATTTCTTAGTCAGCAATGGTCCTCACCAATATGATTATACACTTTGTATTCCAAAAACACAATGAGGGCATGAACTGGAAGAACTTCTCTCTGAGCAGAGATGTTTGGCTGCTGCTAGTTGGTTTTCCTGCTGACCTCAGATTGTTTCATGAGCTATCCAATGGCACTTCTAGTTTTGGTCAGTTAAAAGTCTGGGATAGAAACAAATCTAGTGATGTTGCAGTTGTTGTTAAGGTTAAGATTGATGCCCTCAAAGATGTTCCTGCTAGCATTTTGGTTTCTAGAGCTCATAGTTTCAGTGGACAGCGACCTGTCCTGTAGTGATTTTTCAAGACATTCCTTCTGGTGGTCCACCTCCTGATGAAGACCCAGTTCCAGAAGATGGCAACTCCCATCCAAGGCCACCAGAACAATTCCATCACCCAATCGAAACAATTTATCTATGGTACCTCACTACAAAAAAAAGACACATCCGTGACATTTTGAGCCGAACGAATTTTTTTTTCTGTCATACATATGACACTTCTATGACGATAATTGTGACAAAACCTGGTATCATCATAGATGTGGTGGGCTCCTACTTCTATGACAAAAAATCATGACAGAAAATAGGCTTTTCGTCCTGGGCGGGCCGGAGACGCAGGTGCATGACATTCTTTGGGCCGTCCATGATGGAAAAAACTGTGGTAGAAGCGAGGGGGAGGAAAATTTCGGGGAGTTCCCGGTTACGGTGGGAGGTTGGGGCCCAAGGATGCGCGTTTCTCTTGTACACGTACGCGCGTGTGTGCGAGGCGTTGGCTTTAACTGAACCCGGGCGAGGCGTTGGGCTCTAACTGAACCCGAGCGATTGCACTGTAGGCTACACGTTACTGGACCCGAGCGATCGATCGATGGATGTTAACTGAACCCGATCGAGCGATTCCTTCGCTACTGCTGCTAACTGAAACCGATCGATGCTGCCTCTGGGATGAACAGTGAGCGTTGCGAGGGGGGGGGTTGGATGAACAGTGAGCGGTGGCGTTGCCTCTGGATGAACATGACCCCGTGGTGTGGTGGAGGGCTGGATAAACAGTAGACGGTGGAGGGGTGCTCGTGGAGGGGTGGTTGAACAGGACCCCGTGATGTGGAGGGCTGGATGAACAGTAGACGGTGGAGGGGTGCCCGTGCAGGGATGGTTGAACAGTAGCCGGTGGAGTAGTGCGCGGTGGAGTAGCACGCGGTGGAGTAGCGCGCGGTGGAGTAGCGCGCGGTGGAGTTTGGATGAACAGGAGCCCGTGGAGACTTGAGGAGGTCGACGGTGGAGATGAACAGTATCCCGTGGAGTCCCGTTTTGCGGTATGCCACACCCCTCCTGATGAACAGGACCCCCGTTTCGACCGTAGCGCTCCAACACAAGTCCGTTTCGTCCGTTTTGCGGTACACCACAGCCCTCCCGATCAACAGGACCCCCGTTTCGACCGTAGGAGGTCTGTTTCCTCCGTTTTGCGGTACGCCACACCCCTCCCGATGAATAGGATCCCGTTTCGAACGTGGCCGGTCAAACACAAGGTCGTTTCCTTCGTTTTGCGGTATGCCAGGCCTTGTTTCCATCGCCTGTTCCGTCCAAGCCCTCCCGATGAACACGACCACGCATTCTGTTCCGACCCAGCCGGTTGGCTCCCACGCGTTCCGTTGCCTCCCGATGAACACGACGCATTGTGTTGCCTCCCCATGAACACAACGCATTCCATTGACTCCCCATGAACACGACGATGACGCTGTTTCTCCGTTCCGACCCAGCCATGTACACGAGCCCTCGCCGTACGTATGCGCGAGTAGGCATTCGAGACCCCGCCCGTATGTACACATACATGGCCGTATTTTCTTTCTTGCACCCTGGCCGCTGTACGTACATGTACATGCTACGTGCGCGCCTCTACTACGACACGTACGCGCCTCTACTATGACACGTGCGCGCCTCTACATCCACCAGTATATATGTACGTACACGTTCGCGACCAGAATGACAACGCTACGTACGCTTCGACCAGGTGGGTCCCGACTATCAGACACTTCCTTGCGTGCGAAGATGTAGCTGGTGGGTCCCAGCAGTCAGGGGGGCGAATCGTTTTTTTGCCCGGACGCACTTGCGTGCGAAGATGTAGCTGGTGGGTCCTAGCAGTCAGGGGGAAACATTTTTTTCATGAAATACAGTGGCCCGTCCGGTGGGTCCCCGCTGTCAGGTGGAGGAATCATTATTTTGTGCGTAATAAGGAGGCACTTCCTTACTGCGGCCGTGGACCCAGCTGCCAGCCTCTCCACGTACAGTCCACGTCCGATGGAAGTCGTTCCTTAACCATGTTGACCACGCCGCGTTGAGAGCACCACGGCGGTGGACGACGGCGAGGACTAGGAAGGGGACGACTCGGAGCCGGGGAAGACGCAAAAGTGGATGCCCACGCGAAGAGGAGTACGAGGGTTCACTGGTTCGGCTGCGGTGTGAGGCTGCTGTCGCCGCAGAATAACAGGGGGTGTGGGTGAGTAGAGGGATGGCGTGGCCAGCGGTGGGAGTAGTAGGGGGCGGTGAGGCCTCCGCGGCATCACAGCCGGCCACGGGAGGCAGGAGCATGCGGCACGACCGACGCTGGTTTGGGCGGCTGGAGCAAGAAGACCAGAGGTTGAAGAAGCACTACGGCCGTTGGATGAACATCATACGGTAACAGGAGCTAGAATCGTTCATATTGACTAAGTTGACAAAGCCCTCCGCCCCGTCAACTTGGTAGGCCCACAAGTCAGCCTCCCACTATGCTGGGTTCCAGCTGGCAGGGGGAATATTCATTTTTTTGTGCGTAATAAGGAGGCACTTCCTTGCATGCGAAGATAGCTGGTGGGTCCGACATGTCAGCGGGGGGCACGTTATTTTCGTGAAATACAGAGGCCCTTCCGGTGGGCCCCAGATGTCAGGTGGAGGAATCATTATTTTGCACGTAATAAGGAGGCATTTCCTTGTGTGCGGCCGTGGACCCAGCTGTCAGCCTCTCCACGCACAGTCTACTTCCGATGGTGTCGTTCGCTGACCACATTGACCATGCCACGCCGAGCGCATCCAAGGTGGTGGACAACGGCGAGGCCCCGGACAGCAATGAGCCGGAGATGGGAAGATGCGGGAGTAGAGTCGCAGACGGAGAGGTGTACGAGGGTTAACTGGTTCTAGTGCGGTGTGGTTCGGCAGTTGGTGGAGAAGAATAGGAGGTGTGGAGGGGTGGAGGGATGGCCTGTCCAACGATGGAGTAGCGCTTCATAGCGAAGCGTGCTAAGCAGAGCTGCTAGCAGCAGGAGGCGGGAGGTGATCCCGGCGGCGCTGGAGGAAGAAGACGAGAGATTGAAGATGGATGCCGGTCATTGGATGTAAATCCAACGGCTAACATGTCAGAATCATTTGTTGACTAAATTGACAACGACTTGCGTTGGCTTCGACCTATTGGCCCACATTTCAGCCTCCAAAAATGTGACACGTATTCAACCCATTTTTTCGGAATTTATAGTCTTTTTTTGCGCGGTAGAATTTATAGTCAATTTGATCTTTTTTTTGAATTACAACCATTAGCTGGGCTGGGTGAACAAATAATGTAGCGTCCATGCGGCCCATTTATTTTATTTCCTAAAAAATTACAGACCATTTGTACTTTCTCAAAATACACGATTTTGCTGGGCTGATTCTAATTATAATGTTGGGTTGGGCCAGCAATGTTATCAAAAAATAAAAAGGGGCTGAGCTTTTTTTATAAATATATTTAAATAATAAGTGATATTATTACATTCGTCCTTAAATCTTACCAAGTTTTTGTACACAATCACTAGGATTTTCGTGCCAAAACAATCCAGGATTTTATTTGTTAAGAAATTATTTTTATAAGTTAATAAGATGTGGGTATTGTTTTCTTACATATGTAAGTATCTGTTAAATATATGATGACAATAAAAATAATATATAATAACATATAAAATATTTTTTTAGAAAAACAGGGAGCATCTCCCTGGTTCCATTGCTGAGAACGAAACCATAACATATTCTAATACAGTAGCTCAAAGAGCAGTTCGAAAGCAAAGGTAGAAAAGCTACAAACTAGAGGGGGTGGATGAACAAGTTCTCTGAATAACACAAATCACCCGAGCGGTGCCAAAGGCAGAGCAGATAGAGCACTCAAATGACACAAGGAGGGTCCAGCGAAGCCTTTATAGTCTTCAGCCGAGGGGCCGTGTCAGCCTGCGGCGACCAGTAAGCAAGCGGAGACACCGGGCTAGAAGGCATAGCATGGTTGATGTCCCTCTTTTTCGGCGCCAGGTGCCCATCATCTTCATCAGAGATCTTGAGACGAGCCCACGGGTCCAGCCCCAGAGCAGGTCGAGCCTTGTTCAACCACAAGTGATTGCCAACGGTTTCTAGAGGGATCTTGTTAGGGTTTCCATGAAGCTCATCAACTTGTCCTTGTCCGATCCGGAGGAGAGAATCGCCCAGTTCCTCATCATGTTCTTGATCAACCTCAAGACTCGCGAAATGGAAATCCAGGAGGTGTTACTGAAAATCATAGCATTTCTATATTTTCAGAGGCACCAAAGGACAGCTGAGCTAACAGTATTTAAAATTGAGCACTTTTTGGTAGCAATCCAGAATCTGGCGACAGATTCGAAGGATGAGCCAATCTGACTAGAGAAATATTCCTCAATGTGGGCCCAGAGATTTTTAGCAACTATACATTCAAAAAATAGGTGAGAACAAGACTCTTGTTACAAGCAGTAAACACAATCAAGGGGTTTGATGATGTGTCTCTTCCTAAGGTTATCCCTAGTCATCAATTTGTTTTTGGAGAGAAGCCAGAGAAATACATGAATTTTAGGGGGAACTCTCAATTTCCAGACAGTAGGGATAAACACGGGCTGAACCCCTCTAAAGTTGATAACATGATAGAGGGAGCTGGAGGAATACTTCCCCTTATTGTCCAGCTGCCAAATCAGGGCATCCGACTCGGCAGTAAAGGTAATGCTTTTGGCAATTTCCTCCAACTGGAATCATTGTTCCATGAGACTATCACTAAAGTTCCTTCTAAAAAAGAGTTTTAGGCATTGACCGTCCCAAACTTCATTGACACTTTTGTTAAGATCATTGCAGACAGAGTAAATAGGCCAAAATTGGACTGCTAGGGGGGATGTGCCAAACCAAGTATCTTCCCAGAACCTGGTTCTGCTCCCATCCCCTATGTTCCATATGTAGCCAAATTTCACAGCATGCATAATAGATTTTAATCCTTTCCAGAATCTAGAGGTCTTAGGGTTGGAGGAAGGGACAAAAATATTAGGTTTATTTCCTAGGTATTTATGGGCAATAAGAAGCTTCCAGGGTTTCAGGTCTTCCTCATAGAATCTTTTAATCCAAGACCCTAGAAGACAGATGTTAATTTCTTGGAGGTTAGGTATGCCTAGGCCTCCAAAATCTTTTTTCATAGAGACTAGGGCCCAATTAGCAAGGTGTAGCTTCCTATTTCCCTCAAGCAATGAGACATTTGAGAATTGATGAGGTTCACTGCCCATTTAGGGAACTTGAAGAAGGAGAGGAGATACATTGGAATGCTAGCCAAACAAGCTTGTATGAGGATCAATCTACCTCTGTAAGAGAGAAGTTTGCCCCTCCACCCAGCAATCCTTTTAATGATTTTATCCAGAAGGGGTTGGATATCCTCTCTCCTCAGTTTATCATAGTGGAGAGGGATACCTAGGTACTTAATGGGGAAGTTACCTTTATTACAGACTAGAATAGAGAGGAAGTCAGCTAACTCCTGATCATCCATGTTGATAGGGATGAGTTCACTTTTAGATTAGTTGTTTCTCATGCCTGAGACTTGTTCAAAACAGGTTAGAACAATTTTCAGATTACTAGCATGTGTGGAGTCATTGTCTAAGAAAAGGATGGTATCATCTGCATATTGAAGGCAGATGATGCCACCAGGGCAGACCTCAGGACAGAGCCCTGCAATCAGACTATGATCAGCAGCTTTGCTCAGCATTTTAGTAAGAATGTCCACTACTAAATTAAACAAAAGCGGGAAGATGGGGTCACCTTGCCTAAGGCCTTTACCAGCAAGGAAAAAATCACTTTCATAGTTATTTAACTTGACCCCAACAGACCCCCATGAGTAAGTTGCTGGATCCAACTAGTCCATTTACCCCCAAAACCTCTAAGCTCCAGGAGTTTCATAAGGAAATCAAGGTCAACTTTATCGAAGGCAGTCTAAACTAAAACTACCATCTAGAGAAAAATTCTCACAAACAGAGCCTTCAGATCTGTTTTGGTGAGGGTAAATAAAGGAAGAGCATTCAATGCCATCATTAAGAAAAGTAATATCTACACCAATCTTAGCAGCAATGGCATTGAAGAATCATTAAAGTTGGAGAATGAAGTGTGTTTCATACCCTGGGGTTTTTGCACTTCCAGGTTCTGAACCTCTTTGAGCTATTGAGCCTTTTCAATAATGGTTCTCTTGTCACCAGCTACCCTGACACTGGTTCTGGTGGCTTGAACAGGACCCCATTTGGGAAGGTGCTTCTCCTTAGAAAGGGCAGGGAAGTCAGAGTTGTATTTTGAGTCCAAATTGTCTGGGAGTTCAGTTGTTTCAACAAGTGCCTCTTGATCCTCTTATAGATCTAGATAACCTTCTAATTCCATCAGATCATCATCTTTCAGGAGCTCCATTTCCCTGAGGAGGTTGAATCCATCAGTTTCATCAAGCACATAATTCAAGATCTTTTCCTGGATGCTGAGTTGAGGAGTGTATGGAGAATCAGGGAGCTGTGTCTTGAGGACTGGAGTGGGTGTAGTTTCTCCAAGCATCTGATTGTGGCCAAAAGACTGTCCTTTGATGTTAGGGGCCCCAGAATTGGCAGCAGGCCCTTTATCTGATTCAGATCTAGAGCTCCTGTTGGATTCAGCATCTTCAGTAAGATTGGTACCAGTTTCAGCTGCAGAGACATATGTACCAGCAGAGAGGTCGGTGGAGGTGCCAGTTTCAGTGGGGGTTAAGGACTCCACCTCAATGAGTAGCCTGTAGATTTTGTTCCCAACTCCAAAAAGCCTTTCAGCAGGGATTTTGGAGGGATCTTTACATAAGATTTTGACCCTAACAGTTTCATAGAATGACTTGAAATTATGCTGTCAATCCACATCCAGTAAGACCCCCAAAGTGGAAGTGATTTGATCCAGCATAGTCCAGTCACACCACTTGGGGGTTCAATTTCCTGATCTTCATCCAAGTTTCCTGGAGGTCCTCTTCAGCCTCAATCCTGCCTTTCCAGACTTCAACATTGACTACAACATTGTCTTTTTTGAGACCAAAACAGGGGTATCCAACAACTTGAACTACATCTATTTCAGGAGGGAATTTGACCAAGAATGTCCACTCATCTAGGGCATTGATTGGCCAGGGCCAGTTGGTTTTGTAAATGTCTGCAAACTCAGTGGCAAGTTCCTTCTTGGTCACTTCACCAGCTTCTACCAGAACAATCCCCACATTCTTCAGGGAGCCATGATACTGAGCATTTTCATCAGGTGGGTCTATGTGGTAGAACCCTAATCCTGGAGCAGCACTTCCAACATATCTAGTAGAACTGTGGGTTTTCCTTCTGACAGGGCAATTCTCAACTTTATGAGTAACCATTTTGCAGATAAAACAACTCTTGGGCTTGACATATTTATCCAAATGATGCCCTGGTTCCCCACAGTTGTAGTAGATCACCTCAGAGTATGCCATAAGGCCCGAAGCAGGGGCAGGAGCAGTTTTCTGGATGTCCTGTCTCTTCTTTTGCTGATTCTTGCCTTGAGATTTCCCACTGATTGGGAGTCAGAACCACCAACAGATTGATCTTGGGGAATTACAGGAGCCTGCCCAGATCGTGCCCCCATTTGGGGCGGAGGTGGGCCATACCACTGCCCAACCGGCGCTCCCCCCATTGTGATAGGGGAAATTCATCGGAGTTCCTGGTTCCTTCTCATCCTCTAGCCAGATGTTGTCTCTCGGGAAGCAGAAATAACCACCAGATAGCTCAATTGAAGCAGATTGCAAGCCTAATTTCAATATTCTGCAGGTTTGGGGAAGAGGTAAGGTTGGGGATCCACCTGCTCTGGCTCAGATGGCGTGCTAGTGGGCATGAGTCCAGTCAAGCATTCCCATCTCGCAGCACGGCGTGGATCTCCTGAATTCACTTCTCCTTTCGCCCATCGAACGAACGCAATCGGCGGCTCCCTAGGGTGGGGCATCCTGTGCTTCTCCGAGAAATCTCCTTCGAAGTAGATCCGTAGGGCTAGATTTAGCAGCTCCCAATCCACATGATCCTTGCACATCCGAGCATACCCGCGCGAGTGAGAGAATGGATTCGGTCCCTCCTCGGCTTCCTCCCTTGCATCTTCCTCCTATGCTTCCCTCCATTCACGCGTGCACTGGGTCTAGGAGAGAGCGTCGTTGTGGATCCGCATCGCCCGCTCCCTCCATCTCCTCCCTCGAGTCTCCCACAGCACCGCCGGCGCAACGGAGTTGAGCGGCTGGAGCATCCGCGGGAAGGCTTTGTAGACATGTGGGAGATGCATCTTGTACATATGCCTGTCTTCCAGCCATTCCCCCGTGGATATGGCCGGCGACTCCATGGGGCGCGCGAGCGGACTTGCTGAGGGGGGCAAGCGCGCCTGGAGTTAGGAGGCGGGGGGTGGTGGCGAGATCTACGGCGGCGGCGAGGGTGGAGGTAGTGGTGGGGGCGGCGGCGAGGGTGGAGGTGGTGGCGGGGGCAAAGGGGATCGTGAGAGCGGTCATCTATTTGCCAATTATGTGAACTAAACAGTCAACATATAAAATAATTTAAATATATATAATATAGTTAGAAGGGAAACATAAGTTGGACCTGGCGTTCCTATTCTTATATAGAAAAATAGAACAGACCTCTGCGTTTTCTTCAAAAAAATACATAAATTGGGCTGCCAAAAATAAAACCTCGGATGGGAGGTCCATAGGCCGGTCGATACATGACGGCCCTAAGAAAATACAAACAGGCCTATGGACCTCCCATCCGAGGTCGTGGGTGGCGCATGTTAAAAATGAAAGCCTAGACGGGGCAGCCCAAAACCATGTCCAACACTTGCCAAAACTTCATCCCTCGTTTTCTCTGTGTTTCGCACACTCGACATTGTGTGGGCATTTTGACTGTGCATCATATGAAGATGTGCTATGCATGAATGTTGATCAGCATGATGTTAACTGGCTGTAGTTCCATTTTCGACCATGAATAAAACTTCCAACATGATGTTAACCCTGTTTGAAAAGGCCGTGTTAATATAAATGCTCTGCCTCTGAAAGTTGTAGTTTCTTATTTGAAACTGAACTTGCAGTTTCTTATCTGAAACTGAAACTTGAGTTTCTTCTCTGAGAATCACATTGTTTGCACTTTTATACTCCTATGAAACTACATTTTTTTAAGTGCTAAAAATAGATATCTAGAATTCATAAAATACTTTATATGCTCAATACTGCAAATCTGAAATTCAAAAGACATTCATATCTGAAAGTACTCTCAAAATACACAACACAAAACACAATTCAGAACCTGCAAATACTGACAACCCTAAACTCCTCCCGACAATTCACAACCTGCCTGACTTTTGGGCTGGGGGGGACAACCCCCTCCTATTCCTCGGCGGCAGACAACCGCCTCGTGAGACGATGTGAACGGCGAGGGAGACGATGGCGGGGAAGCGTCGTCGGGCCAAGTGCTTTTCTCCTCTTGCAGTTGGGTTCGGTCGACGAAAACTCCACCGGCTCGCTCTGGTAGGACACCCTCACAAACGGCACCCTGTAGATGCTCGATCCTTCAATCTCTGGTGGATGCTCCATCTGGGATCGATACCCCCACCACCGCTCCCTCACGATCGGATTCGGTGAATCTGTTTGCTCCATGGCCCAGAGGAGCAGCTCTATGTACTTCGGCGCGACTCCCTCCGGGAGTATCGCCGCCTTTTCGCTCTGTTGCAGATATTTGGCCATGGATGTCGCCGTCGCTGCTAGTTGGTCCTTGTTGTCAAACCAAGACTGTATCTCCAACATCCTAGCTAGCTTCACAGGGTCACCGTCTGCAATCCTCACGTAACGGTTGTACTCCTCCATCGATCTACTTCTCCATAGCACCTTCACTCGCCGGCGGTTGTTTTTGAATGGAAGAGGAGAGGAGCAGCGCTGGTTTTGGATTATAACAGGAGAGGAGCGACGCTGGTTTTGGACTGGAACAGGAGAGGAGGGGTGGTGGTTTTGAAATGGAAGAGGAGAGGAGTGGCGCTGCATTTAGATTGGAACAGGGGAGGAGCCGCGGTGGTTTAAGAGGAGAAGAGAGGAAGAGCGGCGCTGGTCTTGGTAGTATTTTTTTGTTGTTTTGCGTATTTTGGGTCAAAGTTTGACCACATACTGTATTTGACAAGCAAAATGTGAATGCATGTCACCAAAAATTGTATCGTTTGGTTCGTATCTGAATGTACTTTCAAATTATATTATTTTTACAATGTATAACATATATTTTATGTGCGAAAATCATGGTCAATTATGACCCAGAATAAAAGGGAGACTAGTTAATGTGGAGTCGCTTTCTTAATTGAAGGGTAAATTGATTTTGATTTTGATCCAGTCACAGCGCTCCGGCCCTCTCGTCCAATCCTAAATCGCTGCCGCACGCTCCTCTCCCTCTTCTCCATTGCAAAACCACCTCCTCTCCTCTCCATCATCTCCATTCCAAAACCACCTTCTCGCCTCTCCCTCTTCTGATCTTCTTGATTGCAAAACCGCCTCCTCTCCTCTCCATCATCTCCATTCCAAAACCACCGTCTCGCCTCTCCCTCTTCTCTATTGCAAGACCACCGTCTCTCCTCCGTTTTCTAGACGCTTTGCTCCATGGCGCAGGCGCAATCCATGGATACAAAATTAGTATACTGTATACTATTTAAAAGTCGAGGGCGGGGCTTTTCCTGCGCGGTAGGCGGTGGGGCAGTTCCACCTAGTCGGTTCGACCGAGACGCGAGAAGACGAGGGAGTAGGCTGCTGCATACGTAAGGCTGTGTGATTTGACAACGAGTTACTGCTGGATAGGCGGGGCCCCGTGATTTGACTTGCCATCATCATTTTAACTGCGGTGCTACGACCGGCGTGAGTCTCCCGGTTCCTGACCACCTCCATACAGGTGCCTCTCCCAATGCTCCACCATGTAGTAGAGGCTGGCTCTTGCATGAGAGCCCACTTCTCCACTTTTTCCTTGCCTCTCTTTCCTCCACATATGCAAAAATGCCATGTAAAGCGCACTATTGTACTTACTTTTACTTGCTCCTACAGGTGCTTAAGCTTGCCGCATAGGCATAAAGTCTGATGTGGCAAGTTAATCAAGAAGAGAGAGACTAGTTTGGTTACCCAAGGAAGAAACGGTGCTAAGTGCGTGTACCTAGGTGAAAAGACAATTTTGAGTCTATAGCTAATTAAATGAAGCAAACTTAGCAACAACATTTCATTGGAAGAGGTCACTCCTTGGCAAATGCAATAAATACTAGTACTCCCTGTGTCCCATAATATAAGAACGTTTTTGGCACTACACTAGTGTCAAAAACATTCTTATATTATGGGACGGAGGGAGTACGAAGAAAGAGATAGAGAGGAGTAAAAAATGCACTTATAGCCAACCTTGTTGTAGTATGAGTGACTAAGTGATGACTATGTATGACATGCCAACATCAGATAGCCTAACACACCGTGTTAAATCTCCAAGGGCGCGACCGCGTGAGCGACGCGACGGTCGTGGTAGGCGCGACCATGATACGGGCTGCTGACAGCCCTTGGATCTAAGATCAAACGGTCGCATGCTAAGTTGCTGAAAATTTGTAGAATAACCCTCCAGGATAGGATATTCACCCATAGGTCTAGAATCACGCCATGCAACCGTTCGATCTCAGATCCAAGGGCTCTTGGAAGCCCGTATCATGGGAGAATGGAAAGCCACTACCCTGCCGTTCGCACGCTGGCAGTTTGCTCCTACTCGTCCCCGCACGTCCTTCAATACTATGGCGGTTCACTCCTAGTCGTCCTGTCCATTCACATTACAGCAGTTCCACCAATCCTAACCCTCCTCCCAAATCCATGGCGTCCCAAATCTCCATGATCGGCGGTGAGTACAAGGTTATAACCGTCACCGGCGATGAGTTTGACGTCATCTACACCCGTTCTTCCGCGACGGTGAAAGGATGCCTTTCTCGCTTCAGACGCATGTTCGAAAACTTAGATGATGAGTGGGTCGCTGGGCTAGATGTTGAGTACACCACAGTCCTGGCACCAGATAGGATCTAGAGGACGAAGAGAGGAAGAAGCCCGTCGTGATCTAGGTTTGTGTACATAATGTTTGCTTGGTCTACCACATATGCCATGCCGACGTTAGTGCCAGAATTTTAAGAACTTCCTCAAGGACAAAACAGTGAAATTAATTATTGTAGACTTTAAGAATGACAGGGATGTCCTGCGTCGGATAGGTCTTGTTGTAGGCAACCCCTTCGACCTCCAGAAGAATCGGCTGGTGTCCTCTCGTCAGCCTTCAATGCTGACCCTGGCAGGAGCCATGGTTCATCCTTCGTATGGTAAACTGGAGAAACCTCCATACACGTTTCATCGTCATGCATGGCAGCGGAATGTACTAGATATAGACCACATCCACTATGCTGCAATGGATGGCTACCTTTGTTTCAATATCTACAAGGGTTGGATGAAGAGCAACAACCAAGTGTGTGGTTCAAGCAAAGAAGTATCAGCCAAGAGGAAGAGGGACAAGGACAAAGTCGAGGACGTGGATGAGGACTCCGAGTAAGGTGGCAGTGTCGTTGCTCATGGTGGTTCTAATGCAGTATCTACCGGAATAGTTGCAAAGTTTAATTTCAGGTGTGCTTAATTTAATTTGAGGGGTGTGTTGTGCTGAGCCCCCAGCAGAACTATGTTATGTTTCTTCTCGTTACTTTAACTCTTCAGTACGTACATACTAGTATTTCTTACATTTCATCTTTTAGTTGGTATAGTACTACCACTCGTTTCTTCACATTATATACGTACAATATATATGGCCAACATCATATAGCCAGCAGTTTAGTTGTCAAAGAATTTCAGGGTGCTTAGTTTTGTCAAAAAATTCCAGGATGCTTAGAGGGTGCTTGGATCCAAGGGACTTATTTTAGTCTGACTAAAAATAGTCTCTTTAAGAGGCTAAAGTTCCAAGCACCCCCGACTTAAGAGGGGCTAAAACTAGTCTTGAGACTAATTTTTTTTAGTCAGGGGTACCCCTACTAAAATGTGGATTAGTCCTCTCTCTACTCATTTAAATCATCTTCTTTAACATAGGCGAGTTCTGGATTGGAGGGTTTGGAGGATAATAAATGCTCATTAACTTGATTTTAGCCTTTTTAGTATTTGGATCCAAGCATGAGTGAGGCTAGCGTGTTTTAGTCCCACTACTTTTAGTCATGGGACTAAAACGTATCCAAGCACCCTCTTAGTTTTATTTGAGGGGTGGGTTGTGCTGGACACCATTATTATGACTAGCCTTTTTAATAGTACTATATGCATAATTTGGCGACGAGCGCTCTCTATATGTACCACCTTTTTTTAATTTCAAGTTTTGCTCCATGGCGCAATCCATCGATACTACTGCTGTACAAAAGTATACATTTTTTAAAAGGCTAGAGGGTGGGGCAGTCTAGCTTGGTCGGTTTCACGAGAGGCGAGGGCCTTTGTGATTTGACGGCTCATTACTACTGGAAGGCGGGGCCTTGTGATTTGACTGCTCGTATAAATGCGTCGATGACCTGATCGAGGAGGAGCAAAGAACCGTGCGCTATACTCAAGTTTTCCACTGGAGTAGTACTGCGATGGAGGAGCACGAAACACGGCAGCCCAGTGCCATATGGCGATAAAAATGATCTAATTTGCTAGTCATCTCATTGTTGGCATTGTTCTATTCATTCCCTAAAAAAACCATTATTCTATTCATGCCTCGCAGAGAACATGACACGTGCGGCGAAACACCCGAAGCAAAATATGAAACACAGGAGCAAAAGAAGAAGGAAGATTATGACCCCAAATGATCTAATTCGACGTGGAGTCGTAACCGCTTCTACATCTCCTCCACGACCTCCATCTCCTTGCGCGTCTCCTGCGCCATCTTTTTCATTCTGTCCATGACGCGGGATTTCTCGACACGAGCCTTCATCATCTGTTCCACGGCCGCATTATGTACCTTGACAGCAGCCGGGTGCTTGATGTGGAGCTTCGCCAACTCCTCCTTCTGTTCCATGATGAGGGCCTGCAACATCTTCATCGAGGAACTACTATTCTCATGCAGCTTCTTCCGGTCTACGTTCTTCTCCTTCAACAGGTCGAACTCGTGGCAGAGCTTTGCCTTGTCCTCCTGAAGTCGTAGGATTTTGCCAGTCGCCTTCTTCTCCGAGGCAATGCTCTTCTTCAGCAGCATCACCATGCCGGCGGTCAACTCCCCCTGCTGATTGAGCTCAGCGGGCATATCGTGGAGGCTCTCCTTCAGCAACTCCATCAAGCCTTAGATGAGCTCCTTCTGCTTATTGAGGTGCTTATTGAGCTGATCGGGCATGCCGTTGAGGGATAACGACTCCAGCTCCGCCGGCTCGGCATGTTCGCCTCCGCAGCTAGGGCGCTCCTGGGAGCCATCGCCTGCCCGTGAGAGATCTTTCGAGGTCTCTGCGTGGCGGGAGCCCTCTCTTTTTTTCGCAGCCTTGTTTACCGCTCCCTTGTTACAAGTAGTTCTCAACCTAGAGCTCTGCTCACCGGCCATGGCAACGACGGACGAAGAAGAAGCACTTATGAGGAGGAAAGGTAGAGTAATTTTCGGTTAGGTAGTTCCCCTTTTTATAACCTAAGTACTAGCACTAGTACTAATACCTGCATAGTGGGAACACGTTTAGGTTTGGTACGTACTAGTAGGTGTGAGCATGCTTTTGAATGTGATGGGAACAAGGTAAAGATTAATTGATGGTTTTGATTTCGAGGCCCGAAACGGCTCCTGATGAGTTTAGCGGAACATAAATTTCAAGTACTACACTGCTCAAATGCGTAAATATTATATTACTGTCAAAAATTGGCACAAAATACGAAGGAGACCAATGGAAGTACTACTAGCAACCCATGATTTAACTACTCACATGCGCAGTGGAGTAATAATGTCTTTCTTCCGCCCTCACGTCCACTCAATTTGCATGCACTGTATTAATTGACCATCAATGAAGTGAACGACTTTACACGCGTCAAATTATCACATGGGGTGGATCTTGGTACAAAATTGCGTCCGCCCGTGTACCCACGTGTGCATGCGAGGGAATGAGTGTGTGCGTGGCGTGCGTGCACATCTTCGCTTCGTGCATGTACCGCCAGTATGGCTCTGGGAGGACGAGTACATTCTTCTGGAACCACCAACACGTCACTGTGATCAATCCACGCAAGGAGGTCGCGACAACGCCTCCACATATGCCACGTGGCTTCATGAACTGTAAGAGAGACACTGTGTAGCGTGCCATTGGTATTCTAATTTACGTGTTTTGCACATACTCGAAGTACTAGTAAGGTACACGTGCATTGCACACATCAGATTTTGCAACCAAATTATGAATAAATACCACACTATAGCATGTAAGCTCTGAATCATATATGCCTGATGTAGCCCTTCGTTTAATTCTTATAGTCCATCTCATTCAAAATCAATTAGTTTTTATAAAAAAGCTAAGAACACGGGAATAGGAAAAACATGGGATTATAGTGGAATGTCGTCTTGAATCCTACAGGATTGTACGAGTGTTTGATTGTGCATAGAAAAAACGCAGAATTCTTTCAAAGAGGTTTGAGTGGATGGGATGTTTCCTATGAAATCTAGTGCAAATGAATCATATGGAAAAATTCCTATGGTTTACAATCCTACGAATCAAACAACCAAGATAGGAAAAATTCCTAATGATTAGAATCCTCCAAAATTCCTTTGAGAATCCTTTGAATCAAAGAAGCCCTTAATCTATTTTATGATTCATGGAATTGTGCGTTGTAAAGCATAAAGTAAAAACAAATAATGGCAATTTAACTAGAAAAAAAGTTTGGGTAGTTATGATACGGAAGATTCTAGAACAAAAGCGAACCACTGTTGTTTTGAGGTTTGTGCATTATGCTTAAGTTCAACCATGGAGTCTGCTAGATTGTACATGTGGCAAAATCCGATGGGGGGCTAGAAGATGGTGCTAGGGGCCGAGTGGAGGGGGACTATGAAGGAATGCACAAGTGCGAGATCGATATTTAGAGAGAGGGGGCGAACACGTGCGCTGTTGCGCGCAGTGGCAGAGCCATGAAAAATAAATGAGCTAGGGGGCCAAGCATTGCTAATCCTTTACGAGGAGGGTCAATTCATGAACTTAAACCATTTTTAGCAGCAATTGTCTAATGATCACATTCTTATTAGCCTCGATATATAGTGATGTTAGGGGGGAGGGGGGCAGGGCCCTTACTGCCCCTGTCTTCGCCATTGTGCACGCGTCTGAGAGATGAAGGGAAGACATGGATGATGAGAGGGGGACGTTCGATATATAATTAATGTGGGTGTATTAGCTATATATGTTAATCCTATATAGAGAGGTATAGATTGATCGACGTGGACGTGGGAAAGAGGGTGAGACCTCACTGGATATATCGATTGATCGGTTTGTGTGGAAAACTATGAAAGACCTAGCTATATACACACATACATAGAGGAACATCGATCGTTGCGCATGCACGCGTGAGAGATAAAGAATGCCCGATATGATGGAGAGTGGGATGCTGTGGGTGTGTGCCTTCATGGGAGACCGACCTGAAGAAAAAGATTGCATGCGTGCGATGGATAATGCCGACTGGTAGTGTGTGTGCATGCATGCACGAGAGAAAGTTAGTGGTACAATTATAAAGAGAAGACTACTGTGTGGGTGTAAAAGAATATGTGAGGTCATAATCAATGTAAAGTTGAATTCAAATATTTGAATAAGAGATCCTGATGTTTGAAACCCATGCATGCATGAATATAAGGGAGATCTGCGCGGTGTGGTTTGGAAACGAGCATGTTGTAATGTATACACATTGAACAAGGTCAGACTGATTTGAATTTGAGATACCGATGGCAGACATCATTTCGCCACATCGCATCCGTGCATGGACACACTATTCTAATTGGAGACATCATTTGGCCACATCACATATCTATATCTATACCCATATATATATATATATATTAATTTTTATATTTTTTTATATTGTGTGCGGGTAACTTTAACTTTGAAAGATGGTCGTTCGATGAGGCGAATCCGATGGTCCAAAGATGGCAAATTTGAGCACTACTGGTCATTGGATATCATCTAGATTCCACCCGATTTCGGCACATGTATAATCTAGAAGACTCCATGGTTGAACTTAAGCATAATGCACAAACATCAAAACACAAGCACTTCTTATTTGTTCTAGAATCTTCTGTATCAGAATTGCCCAAGTGTTTTTATACATGATTTGCCATTATTTGTTTTTACTTTATGTCTTACTACGCACAATTCCATGAATCTTAAAATAGATTAGCTTTCTTATAAAAACTAGATGATTTTGAATGAAATGAACTATAATAATTAAATGAACATCTACATCATGCATATGTGACTCAAAGCTTGCATGCTATAATGTGGTATTTATTCATAATTTGGTTGCCAAATCTCATGCATGCAATGCACGTGTACCTTAGTCTAGTCTAAATGGTGTTTGTGTGTGTGTTGTGCGTGTTGAGGTGCAAATTGTCTATTTTTTGGGCACACGTTAAGCTTGTTCTTCCGAAATTTCAAGCCGCGCCTTGTTATGGCGAAAAGTCAAGCTAGCGTCTCTGTCTATCGTGCTGCGAAACTCCCGCCTCTTCAACCCGCACCTTGTTAACCCGAAATATTTAAGATATATCTTTGTCTCGTTGTGCTCCGAAAACTCCCTCCATCTCAACTCGCGCCTTGCTATTCCGAAATTACAACGCGCGCGAAAACTCCCACCTCTTGTGAAATCCCGACACGCGAAATGCCCGTGGTACCCCTGAACCGAAAGAACCGCCTCAAATCGGTGGGGCTACTTTCGTAACTTACCCCACATTTCAGACAAGCGCGTCTCTAAGCCATGGTTCCCCACTGCCATCCCATCCGCCCACCCATTCGTATAGCGAGGCCGCGAAAACCCACGACAAAACCCCACACCCTGCTCCGTCCGCCACCCAGCCGGAGCCTCTTCCCCGACGACGTCGTCCACAGCAACACCTCGACGTCCCTTATCCACCGTACCGGATGAGGATCCGTCGTCGATCTCATCGTCCCGCCGGTTCAGCCACCCCGTCCTCCACCTCCAAGGAGCTGCCCCGATGTTCCCCTCGTCTTTCGCGCCACCTCCATTCCCACACCGCCGTCTTCACCTGCACCACCGGAAGAGCATCATCATCACCGTTTCCTCGGATGAAGCTGCAGCCTAATCGGCGCCACCAAAGAGGTTGTACACTAATCACCGCATTTTCTTCTTGATTCGATCTCATGGTGCTGCCGGTGCTCGGTCCTGAGCCGACACGACGCGACTCCATCCACGGCGGCGTCGCCGGCCACTTCCTCCACGGCGTCGCTCCCTCGGCGGTGACGTCCACATCAGTAGGAGCTGCTGCTCTGCTCTTGCTCTCGGTCCCCTACCTGGTCTGCTCTTGCTATTGCTCTTGCTCGCGCTGCTGCTCTCGCTCTTGCTCTTGCTTGCGATGCTGCTCCGATTTAGCTACACTTCAGTCGACTGAATCG
>NC_041380.1:123118887-123156314 GCF_002162155.2 Triticum dicoccoides | reverse complement strand
CTATCTAACTTAGGGTTCAGGATGGGGGCAGTGGTCGCCGGCGGTGGCGGGGCATTGGCGTGGCGGTGGCATGGGGATCGCCAAAGAAAAAGCTCGGCACGGGGGAGGGGGGCTAGAGGGATGGCCGGGGCGGCGGCGGACCGGCGGTGGGGAGTGTTTTCGGGGCGGGCGGGGCGGCGCACCGCTGGCCGCGGGTGGCGGGGGGCTGCTGTTTGGCCGGTGGTGGCTGGCAGCTCAGGGGGTGGAGGTTGAAGTTGAACCGCAGGCCCTAGATTTCGTATCCAACGGTTGCAAAATCAACTGACCAGAGATGAAAAAGTCAGTCGACCAACGTGTAGCCTCACCTTGCTAGTGCGTTCAGTTTCGACAGCAAAATTCAGTTTCGACAGTTAAGTTTAGTTTCGATAGTTAAGTTCAGTTTCGACAGTTAAATTCAGTTTCGACAGTTAAGTTCAAAGATGAGCGGCTGATGTATTTTACATCTAGCACTTTGTGGTTATGTATTTTATGTCATGTATTGGAGATGCTATTAGAATTCCACTCAGGTTAACATTGTTCGTTGTCTCTCTTGTCCCGCTTCAGCCTCGGCGTCGTACAACTCACCGGAGCTGCTCCAACGACGAAACCCTCCATCACAGCGGAGCAGTACCTCGGGCTCCATCTCCAGATGCCTATGATTTTCTTCCCCTCCTCCGACAGCCAAGTCAGCCGGAGCATCCTCACCGGCCAACCCAATCACGCTGAGATCGACATGGCTTCGCCAAAGAGGTTGTACACTTGTTGCATCTTTTTTTTTACTCTACATGTTATATATATTGTCCACCGAGCACTCGTAGTAACAGGAAATACGATTATTTTATCCTACTATATGACAAGTAGTGAGGTACCAGGCAACTTAGCTATCCGTGATGGACTCTCTTGAACGCCATCATTATTTATCTCTGCGCGTTTGAGCTGTGCATTTGTTGATGGGCCTGTGAGTTGAGCTAGTATGGCAGTGGCCTGGGTCCAAAGTAATAGAAGTAGCACAAAAACATTTTTTTAGTGTAGGATTTTCCTTGCTCAAGCCTGCCTACTAGAATCGCCAGTGCTTGAAAGGAAAAGTGAATGAAAAACATCGGAATTGAAAAGTTTCCTATGGTACCACTTTTCATGAATTTGGTGCAAAGGAATGGAGCAAAGGAAAACTGTAGGATTTGTTCCTTTAGCGTCTCCTTGAAAGAAAAACCGTAGGAATTCTAATTTCCACTTCTCCTCCTTTTCATATTCCTATTTATCAAGCACACGACTAAGAGATAGTAGCATAATAGCATTATAACCGTACATTTTCTTGTGGTTTGACTTAATCTCACCATGCTTTTTTGCATCCTATGATCTTCCAATTGTTGTGAATCAAACACCCAGATTGGCAGAAATCCCGTGTTTTTAAATTCTCCGTTTTGCACGTGCATTCCTATCATATTCCTGTCTATTTTCTATCCCTGCATTCTTAGAATCCTCAAATTCAAACAAGCCCTTACTCAATTACTTCTGTTACAGATATGTGTCAAAGAAAACCTTGTGTGGTTTGTCCTGCTCCTGCGGCGCTGTGTTCCACCCTAGCTCAGCTGCTCCAACGACGGAAGGGTTCAGCACAGCAGGGATCCGCTCTCCAGACTGTCTTTCGCCGCCTCAGATCTTCTTCCCCGCCGCCGGCAGCCACGGCAACTGCATTACCATCATCAATTGAGCAGATGACCTTGAGGAATACACGGGTCCGCAAGAGAGGTCGCACTCTTCCGTGTGTGCTTATGTTATGCGTCGCTTAATATGATGACATGCTACATTATCGTCGTGTTCACCTATTAGACTCCGAGTCAGGTCCAAACTAATGCTGAAACTTGAGTTTTCAAATGGTTGTGGGGTACATATTGGGGCAGCAATAAGTACTATCTATCTACTATCTGGTTAATCTCTGGTGTCTACTATGAGTTTCATGTTGGGTGCAAACAAACATTAAAGGAGCCATTATCTGTATTTTTTAACTAAAGCTATTATCTGCCCGCTATCATTGGTTTTGGGTCGATCCACAGTTTGCTACCATCACTCTGGATTTGTGCATGCAATCCTTACATAATCTCACTATTTTTTTTCCTATGCATGCCAGTTATTGTACACAATGGAACTGATCATGTAGAGAAAAAGAGACGAGCCTTACTTGGCAATAAAATTTCATGCAGACGTCGTTCCATGGTGGGCGCAAAGGCAGCCCCCCTCCACCCATTTCGGATCGTAATCAAGAGGAAGGTAACTATTCTAAGGGGGATTCAGAAGGAGAAGACCACTCCTATTTACCCCATGAGGTCTTCGCTCTAACTTGGCATGCTGATGTTGGTAATATCATGCATATGGTGCCTTGCATTGCTTACTGTATACATTAAAGATGTCATCTGCTTAGTTTAGACATGCTTTGTGTCAATGCCATCTGTTTAGTTTCTTTATATGTGAATCATGCAATGCCATCTTGTCTAGCCAGGCATCATATATGTGAATTTTGCAATGCCACCCTGGTTAGCCAGTCATCTTATATGTGAATTATATCATGCCATCATTTTTTATTACGTGTTAAATTTGTCAACAATTTTAGTACATTCAATTACTCTTCCTGTGCATCAGCCATTCGACACGGTCATGGAAAAATCTGGAGTGGAAACAAGGTCTTCAGAGCAGACAATGCTATCTGACGAAGTGCATGTCTTGCTGGTTATTGATAGCTCCTCAAAGGAGGATTCAGAGACAGATGACCGGTCATATTTCCCCCCTGAGGTGCATGCTCTAACTTGGCAGGGTTATGTTTCTCATATCGTGTGTATGGTATCTTGCATTGCTATGTCATTTGCTTAGTTTAGACATGCTTTGTGTGAATGTCACCTGTTTAGTGTCTAATTACCATATATGTGAATTATGCAATGCCATCTTGTTGCAAGACATTACATATGTGAATTATGCAATGTTATCTTGTTGCAAGGCACTATGTATGTGAATTATGCAATGCCATGCTGTTTAGGCAAGCGTCATATATGTGAATTATATCATGCCGTCCTTTTTTTGTATTCCTCATTGATTTTGTCGACAATGTTTGTATATTCAACTGCTCTTCCTGTGCATCAGCCATTTGAATTGGTGATGGAGAAATCTGGAGTGAAAACAAGGTCTTCAGAGCAGACAATGCTACCTGTAGATAGCTCTTCAGAGGAGGATTCAGAGGCAGATGACCAGTCCTATTATCCCCCTGAGGTGTATGCTCAAACTTGGCAGGGTTATATTACTCATATAATGCATATGTTGTATTGCAATGCTTAGTTTTTACATCATATACACAATATTGAATGCCATCTCCTTAGTTGACACATCATAAATGTGATTCCCCTCTGCTCACTTCCTTAGTATATAAATCATATATTTGAATTATGTCATGCCATGATGTTTACATAGACAGCATGTATCTGAATTATGGCATGCCAACCCATTTTCTAAAGACATAATATAGTTATATCATCTCATCCTATTTACATATTCATCATATTTTAAATTATGTCATTCTATCCGTGAATTATATCATGCCATCATGTTTCCATTGACGGCATGTTTGTGATTTATGGCATGCCAACCACTTTAATAGACACATCGTATAGTTATATCATGTCATCCTGTTTACATAGTCATCATATTTTGAAGTATGTCATTCTATCCTGTTTAGTTAGCCATCATACATGTGAAATTGTGTCATGCTATCCTGTTTAATTAGCCATCATATATGTGAAATTATGTCCTGCTATTTTGTTTGCTTAGACAACATAAATGTGAATTATTTCATGCCCTGTTCTCTTCCCTACTATCCATTGCACCTGTCTATCTTACAATGTCTGTACATTCAATTACTTTTCTTGTTTATTAGCCATTTCAATTGGAGGGAGTGATGGCGGTATCTGTGGGAGTAAAAACACGGTCTTCAGAAAAGATCGTGCTACCTGTCGATGCAGATAGAACCACGATTGTACTTGCCCAAGAACCAGCCCCACCACACATAACCCACACTCATGCAGATTGTACCGCTACCTAGTTGGACAGAGAACCAGCTACACCCCAGCCTTCTAACCACAACCCCAGCAGATAGACACCCAGTTCCCATTGACACAGCACCGTCTCCACCACAGAGCACCCAAACACGAGCAGTTAGTAAGGCAATTGCAGTGCCCAAATCATGAGGACCACCACTCCGAACCCGAAGTCAACGCTTAAAGCAGAAGAAGAATTGTTCTCAGGTCAGGTTCCGTAGCTATGGTTCACACTACTTTGCTCTTGCATCACTGTATTTACTGATACCAACTAATTTCAAATTTGAAGGATGCAATTGAAACTCCAATGGCGCAACAGGTATGTTTTAAACCTGTTTCTTCAACGTGTTTAGCTATTTGCTGTTGTAACTTGCTCTGCGTTGATTTCAGTTTCAATTGAATAAACAATTATGTTCTCATGCCATGCACATTACAAGTGTTGTTATTACCGTGTAGTTTCTCACACTTATATTCTATCTATGCTGCTTTGTCTTAAATAGATATGATTCGAACTGTATCTATCTTGATTTGGCAACATAAACTGGAATGATATAGACCATACAGTGACCATACTACATAGATATATGTTTGTTTCATGCTGTTATTCTGTCCACCTTACTACTGAACTGGTTTACCAAAATGAGTTTCATATACTACATTGTAAACCTGAGATGTGTTTGTTTGTTTCTCTTTTAGAATGCGGATAAAATATTGGAGAAGAGTACCCTGTTATGCAATGGTAAAGGAAGTAATGCAGATAAGGTTCAAGATAGTGAGACATCCCTGTTGGTCTCCAAGAAAGCTGATAAAAACTATATTGAAGACACTGAGACAACCCCAAAGTCATGTCTTGATGTAGTGTTCGAGTTACTGGCTACCACTACTGGCACCAGCTCTTCGAACTCGTTGCCTGAATCAGTTCGGCTTCTTGAGTCTCAACTTCAAGTTGAAAGACATCGATCAGATGTTATGCGATATGCTGCTTTGTTCCCTATATTTTCATTGGTGACGAACTTTGATGCCCAGTGGATGTAATATGTGTAATAGCCGTGATAGCCTAGTGTAAGTTGCTTGCTTATTTATTTATTTATTTCCTTGTTGTCTTGTTTATTTGTTTGCTTGTAGTCAGTGCAGTTCTTTTTCTGTGGTTTGCTAGTGGCTACAATAACCTATTTTTTAAAACTAGGCCCCAATAACCATGGGCTAAGATTTACTGTAGTGACACTGGGCCTCCTACGGGCCGTAGAAACAGTGGGCCTTCTATGGGCCGTATAAACAATGGGCCTTCTACGGGCCGTAGAAACAGTGGGTCTTCTACGGGCCATAGAAACAATGGGCCTTCTACGGGCCGTAGAAACAATGGGCCTTCTACGGGCCGTATCATCAATGGGCCTTATACGTGCCGTATGATTGATTGGCCAAACATGGGCCAAACAGACCGCATTCTGGCCGTAAATGGTCTAGAGTTGGAATCGTCCGTTCATGGGCCGACCATAACAGGCCATCGTTAATAGGCCATATTTGATGACGTTATGAAAATGGCCCAACGTATTAACGGACCACAAACGGGCCGACTGTAACCACGGGCTGAATTTGGCCCACAAGCAAAAAAATGATAGTAACGGGCCGTAAGTAAAAGAATGCTGGAAAATAGCCCAAGAATAAATAGGCTCTGAGAAGGCCGAAAGATAACATGGGCTGGAAATGGCCCAATGGAATAACAGGCCGTTAATGGGTATAAAGTGATACACTGTTCTTTACGGGCCAGTTTCACCACGGGCCGTTAATGGGTGTAAAGTGATACACTGTTCATTACGGGCCAGCTTCACCACGGGCCGTTAATAGGCCAAGAGTTACATAGGGCCTCATATGGGCCGAAGGACGTCATGGGCCATACATGGGCCAGAAGTGAAAATGGGCTGAAATCATATTGGATGGCCCAGATGATGCTACTGGGCCTAATTCGAATAGGGCGTTCACCACGGGCCGTTAATAGGCCAAGAGTTACATAGGGCCTCATATGGGCCGAAGGACGTCATGGGCCATACATGGGCCAAAAGTGAAAACGGGCTGGAATCATATTGGATGGCCCAGATGATGCTACTAGGCCTAATTCGAATAGGGCGTAACGGGCCTTGGGTTAGCGGGCTGTAAATGGGCTATCTGCGAATAGGCCATTAACAGGCTTTCCATGGGCCGGCCCGCCACCTTTTGACCAAGTCAAACGGGCCGGCCTTTTCACAGGAATGGGCCTCTGTTGGGCCGTGCCACGTGTTGACGTATCATAGGCGCCTTCTGTCCAATGAGTGGATGACACCTGTCCCAGCGATGAGCCAACACGTGTTTCCTCCAGCCAATGATGATTTTACACGCGGAAAATCCCTATTGGTCGGGGTTGTTAACATGTTATCGGATCCAAAACCCGACCCGATAGCTTAACGGCGCTCCGTTACGGTGGATGCCACGTGTCGGTCACCCTTGACGAAAGCACTTCTGTGACGCGCGATTTATCGTCATGGAAGTGGACACTTTCATGATGATAATTTTGGTAATGTCATGGAACACTTCTACGACAGCACATGTATGACTATCTTGATTCTGTCATAAATTTGTCATGGATGTACATGCATGACAGAAAACGGGACCTACTGTCACAAACACGTATCATCATAGAAGTGTATTTTTTTGTAGTGCCCGTGGCCTTTCACCTGATTCAACAAGACAATGCTCAAGATAATCATGTAGACAATGCAGAACCACAAGAAGAGGAAGGTTGGGGCCATTGGGCTATGCCTTAAGAGAAAGTTGATGTGGAACTACATGCATGAGAGTTCTTAGAACTTAATGATCAGGTTGGTCCTTTGGATGTGGACATGCCTCAACCTGAAGCTAAGGAGGACAGTGGTTTAACCCTCTCTCCGGGTTTACAAATTTCAGACAATGGCTCTCTCAATTCTGTGGGTGGAGGCCCTAATTTGCAGGAACTGAATGAATTGCTTGCTCCTTTGGATATGCCTGTTCCCCCACCTGTTGTCAATGTAGGGGGAGAAATGAATATGCTTCAGTTTTACAATCTAGCAAATTTTGACCTTAACATTCTAGTCTTTGCACCAAAGGAGGTCAACCCTCTGATATTTCCTCTACACCTAGAGTTTCAGCCTGTTGCTGCTGTTGCTTTGGTAGAGGAGACTGCTACAGTACCACAGATTGAACCCCCTGTGTTGCAAGATCCCTTTGTTCCACCTACTAATAATGATGTGTTGCAAGAGGCAGTTCCACACCATCAAGAGAATTTTCTGTTGCAAGAGGCAGAGCCCACCACTCTTGAGATCGTTGCCCCTTCTGTTGATACCTTGGCTTTTAACATGGAAATTGTGTCTGTTCACACCTCTCAAACTTCAATCAATGTAAGCCAAGCAACTCATCATAAGCTAGCCCTGACAAAATTGGAAAATCAAGACTCAGAGGCTTATGCAGTAAACTCTGAAGGTAACAACATGGAAGCTCCCACTGGATTCCCTTTGCCAATTTTCAGATCCAATGTTACTATCAACTCCAAGGTAATACCAGAGCAGTCTAATACTTTTATTTCAAATCTCAAACAGAAATTTTCTTTGGTAGGTGATGGTGCTAGATTCCTCTCCAAGGAAAGACTTGAGCTCTGTAATAAATTTTCTGCTCCTTCTGATGAGACCATGACATTTATTCAGGTACCTGCAGAATGGTTTAACTTTATTACTCTTGCCCTATCAAGTCCTGATAATTTTGACTTGGCCAAGTCTCTGCTGAGTTCTTAATTGTGGAAATATCTAATTGAAGGATCAAATTGCAAATCCTGCTTTCCTTTTGTCTTACCTCCAACATGTCCCCTTGGTCTTAATTATGTATGCCAACAGGTGGCTGTGGAACAACAAGCATCATCAGTCCCAACCAGCAACACTCCAAATGCTTCAAGTATTACATAGTATCATGTGCTGGCCTCAGCTACCACCTCAGCAATTCATGCTTAGAGGAAAAGGAAAGAGAAATCCCTAGTTGTGGAATCAGAGGTAAGAAGAAGCTGCAGACTTCAGCAACTTAATAAGGGTTTTAAAAAACAGACTTGTCCAGACAAAAGTTGTTTCTCTTGCACCACTAGTCCACCTACCATTGCAACAAAAATCATTAAAAACCTTTCTATCTCATTTTGCAAGGCTACTGCCAAAGACTGCACCGGTGAAATGCTACACCAGCCCAAGAAGTAGAAAGATGGTCAAGCTGCTGCAAATGGAGCAATGAAGAAGGATGCTAGTGCTACCTCTTGAGCACTGTGTTGGTTTTCCCTTGAAGAGGAAAGGGTGATGCGGCAAAGTAGCATACGTATTTCCCTCAGTTTTTGAGAACCAAGGTATCAATCCAGTAGGAGACCACGCACGAGTCACCTCGTACCTACACAAACAAATAAGAACCTCGCACCCAACATGAAAAAGGGGTTGTCAATCCCTTCACGGCCACTTGCAAGAGTGAGATCTGATAGAGATAATAATAATAAGATAAATATTTTTGGTATTTTTATGATATAGATTGAAAGTAAAGATTGCAAAAATAAAATAGATTAGAAACTTGTACGATGGAAAATAGACCCGGGGGCCATAGGTTTCACTAGTGGCTTCTCTCAACATAGCATAAGTATTACGCTGGGTGAACAAATTATTGTCGAGCAATTGATAGAAAAACGAATAATTACGAGAATATCTAGGTATGATCATGTATATAGGCATCACGTTCGTGACAAGTAGACCGACTCCTGCTTGCATCTACTACTATTACTGCACACATCGACCGCTATCCAGCATGCATCTAGAGTATTAAGTTCATAAGAACAGAGTAACGCCTTAAGCAAGATGACATGATGTAGAGGGATAAACTCATGCAATATGATATAAACCCCATCTTTTTATCCACGATGGCAACAATACAATATGTGTTGTTTCCCTTTCTATCACTAGGATCGAGCACCGCAAGATTGAACCCGAAGCTAAGCACTTCTCCCATTGCAAGAAAGATCAATCTAGTAGGCCAAACCAAACTGATAATTCAAAGAGACTTGCAAATATAAACCAATCATACATACAAGAATTCAGAGACGATTCAAATATTGTTCATAGATAAACTTGATCATAAACCCACAATTCATCGGATCTCGACAAACACACCGCAAAAGAAGATTACACCGAATAGATCTCCAGAGAATCGAGGAGAACTTTGTATTGAGATCCAAAGAGAGAGAAGAAGCCATCTAGCTACTAGCTATGGACCCAAAGGTCTGACGTAAACTACTCACACATCATCGGAGGGGCCATGGAGTTAATGTAGAGGCCCTCCATGATCAATGCCCCCTCCGGCGGAGCTCTGGAAAAGGCCCCAAGATGGGATCTCTTCGGTACAAAAGGTTGCGGAGGTGGAAATAGGGTTTCGTGGTGCTCCTGGATGTTTGCGAGGTATATGAATATATATAGGAGGAAGAAGTAGGTCGGTGGACCAACGAGGGGCCCACGAGGGTGGAGGGCGCGCCCCCTGCCTCGTGGCCTCCTTGTTGATTGCCTGACGTCCACTCCAAGTCCTCTGGATCACGTTTGTTCCAAAAATCATGCTCCCGAAGGTTTCATTCCGTTTGGACTCCGTTTGATATTCTTTTTCTATGAAACACTCAAATAGGCAAAAAAACCAGCAATTTGGACTGGGCCTCTGGTTAATAGGTTAATCCCAAAAATAATATAAAAGTGTATAAATAAGCCCATTAAACATCCAAAACAGAATATATAATAGCATGGAACAATAAAAAATTATAGATACGTTGGAGACGTATCAAGCATCCCCAAGCTTAATTCCTGCTCGTCCTCGAGTAGGTAAATGATAAAAACAAAATTTTTGATGTGGAATGCTTCCTAACATATTTCTCAATGTAATTTTCTTTATTGTGGCATGAATGTTCAGATCTGAAAGATTCAAGATAAAAGTTTAATATTAACATAAAAATAATAATACTTCAAACATACTAACTAAGCAATCATGTCTTCTCAAAATAACATGGCCAAAGAAAGTTCATCCCTACAAAATCATATAGTTTGGTCATGCTCCATTTTCTTCACACAAGAATGCTCTCATCATGCACAGCCCCGATGACATGCCAAGCAATTGTTTCATACTTTAGTAATCTCAAACTTTTTTCAACTTTCACGCAATACATAAGCGTGAGCCATGGATATATCACTATGGGTGGAATAGAATATAATGAAGGGGGTTATGTGGAGAAGACAAAAAAGGAGAAAGTCTCACATTGACGCGGCTAATCAATGGGCTAGGGAGATGCCCATCAATTGATGTCAATGCAAGGAGTAGGGATTGCCATGCAACGGATGCACTAGAGCTATAAATGTATGAAATCTCAACAAAAGAAACTAAGTGTGTGTGCATCCAACTTGCTTGCTCACGAAGACCTAGGGCACTTGAGGAGGCCCATTGTTGGAATATACAAGCCAAGTTCTATAATGAAAAATTCCCACTATTATATGGAAATGACAAAACAAGAGACTCTCTATCATAAAGATCATGGTGCTACTTTGAAGCACAAGTGTGGAAAAAGGATAGTAGCATTGCCCCTTTTTTTGGGCCTTCTCTTTTTTGGCCTTTTTTGGGACAATGCTCTATTAATGATGATCATCACACTTCTATTATTTACAACTCAATGATTACAACTCGATACTACAACAAGATATGACTCTATATGAATGCCTCCGGCGGTGTACCGAGATGTGCAATGACTCATGAGTGACATGTATGAAAGAATTATGAATGGTGGCTTTGCCACAAATACGATGTCAACTACATGATCGTGCAAGGCAATATGACAATGATGATGCGTGTCATAATAAACGGAACAGTGGAAAGTTGCATGGCAATATATCTCGGAATGGCTATGGAAATGCCATAATAGGTAGGTATGGTGGCTGTTTTGAGGAAGATATAAGGAGGTTTATGTGTGATAGAGCATATAGTATCACAGGGTTTGGATGCACCGGCGAAGTTTGCATCAATTCTCAAGGTGAGAAAGGGCAATGCACGGTACTGAAGAGGCTAGCAATGATGGAAGGGTGAGAGTGCATATAATCCATGGACTCAACATTAGTCATAAAGAACTCAAGTATTACGCGCATGCTCCTAGGGGGATAGATTGGTAGGAAAATACCATCGCTCGTCCCCGACCGCCACTCATAAGGAAGACAATCAAATAACACCTCATGTTTCAAATTTGTTACACAACATTTACCATACGTGCATGCTACGGGACTTGCAGACTTCAACACAAGTATTCCTCAAATTCATAACTACTCAACCAACACAACTTTGATATCACTATCTCCATATCTCAAAACAATCATCAAGTATCAAACTTCTCTTAGTATTCAATGCACTTATATGAAAGTTTTTATTATGCCTAAAAGCAAATTTCCATGTTGTTATAAAGGACTCTCAAAATAATATAAGTGAAGCATGAGAGATCAATTATTTCTATGAAATAAAACCAACACCGTTCTCTAAAAGATATAAGTGAAGCACTAGAGCAAAAACTATATAGCTCAAAAGATATAAGTGAAGCACATAGAGTATTCTAATAAATTCCAATTCATGCGTGTCTCTCTCAAAAGGTGTGTACAGCAAGGATGATTTTGGTAAACTAAAAATCAAAGACTCAAATCATACAAGACGCTCCAAGCAAAACACATATCATGTGGCGAATAAAAATATAGCTCCAAGTAAAGTTACCGATGAACGAAGACAAAAGAGGGGATGCATTCTGGGGCATCCCCAAGCTTAGGATTTTTGGTGTCCTTCAATTTTCCTTGGGGTGCCTTTGGAATCCCCAATCTTAGGCTCTTGCCATTCCTTGTTCCATAATCCATCAAATCTTTACCCAAAACTTGAAAACTTCACAACACAAAACTTAACAGAAAATCTCGTGAGCTCCGTTAGAGAAAAAAACAAAACACTACTTCAAGGTACTGTAATGAACTCATTCTTTATTTGTATTGGTGTTAAACCTACTTTATTCCAACTTTTCTATGGTTTATAAACTCTATTACTAGCCATAGATTCATCAAAATAAGCAAACAACACACGGAAAACAGAATATGTCAAAAACAGAATAGTCTATAGTAATCTGTAACTAACGCAAACTTATGGAACCCCAAAAATTCTAAAATAAATTGCTGGACGTGAGGAACTTATCTATTAATCATCTTCAAAAATAATTAACTAAATATCACTTTACAATAAAAATTGGCAGCAATTCTCGTGAGCGCTAAAGTTTCTGTTTTTTACAGCAAGATTAAAAAGACTTTCCCCAAGTCTTCCCAACGGTTCTACTTGGCACAAACACTAATTAAACACAAAAAACACAACCAAAACAGAGTCTAGATAAATTATTTATTACTAAACAGGAAAAAAAGTAAGGAACAAAAATAAAATTGGGCTGCCTCCCAACAAGCGCTATCGTTTAACGCCCCTAGATAGGCATAAAAGCGAAGATAGATCTAGGTATTGCCATCTTTGGTAGGCAATCCATAAGTGGCTCTCATAATAGATTCATATGGTAATTTAATTTTCTTTCTAGGAAAGTGGTCCATCCCTTTCCTTAACGGAATTGGAATCTAATATTCCCTTCCTTCATATCAATAATTGCACCAATCATTCTAAGGAAAGGTCTATCAAGAATAATAGGACATGAAGGATTGCAATATATATCAAGAACAATGAAATCTACGGGCACATAATTCCTATTTGCAACAATAAGAACATCATTAATCTTTCCCATATGTTTCTTAATAGTGGAATCCGCAAGGTGCAAGTTTAAAGAACAATCATCAAATTCACGGAAACCTAGCAAATCACACAAAGTTTTTGGGATCGTGGAAACACTAGCACCCAAATCACACAAAGCATAGCATTCATGATCTTTAATTTTAATTTTAATTGTAGGTTTCCACTCATCATAAAGTTTTCTAGGGATATAAACTCCCAAGTCAAGTTTTTCTTCATAAGATTGCATCAAAGCATCAACTATATGTTCAGTAAAAGCTTTATTTTGACTATAAGCATGAGGAGAATTTAGCACAGATTGCAACAAGGAAATACAATCTATCAAAGAGCAATTATCATAATTAAATTCCTTGAAATCCAAGATAGTGGGTTCGGTGCTATCTAAAGTTTTAACCTCTCCAATTCCACTTTTATCAATTTTTAAATCAAGATCTAAAAACTCTGAATTTTTGGGACGCCTTCTAACTAAAGTTGACTCATATCCAGTATAATCATTATCAAGATTCATATTGCAAAACAAAGATTTAATAGGGGACACATCAATCACTTTTATATCTTCATTTTATCATCATGAAGCTTTTATGAAGCAATCTTTTTTAGCACGCATCATAGCGGTTCTTTCTTTGCACTCATCAATGGAAATTCTCATGGCTTTGAGAGACTCATTGATATCATGCTTAGGTGGAATAGATATAAGTTTCAAAGAATCAACATCAAGAGAAATTCTATCCACGTTCCTATCCAATTCATCAATCTTAAGCATTTTTTCTTCAATCAAAACATTGAAACTCTTTTGCGAACCAATAATTTCTTTAATACTAGATTCAAAATCAGAGGGCATCTTATTATAATTTACATAAGAATTTTTGTAGGAATTACCATAATTATTAGAGGAATTACTAGGAAACGACCTAGGATTAAAATTACCTCTATACGCGTTATTACCAAAATTGTTCCTACTAACAAAATTCGCATCCATAGTTTCATTATTATTCTCAATCAAAGTAGACAAAGGCATATCATTAGGATCAGTAGGAGCACTCTTATTAGCAAACAATTTCATAAGTTCATCCATCTTTCCACTCAAAACATTAATCTCTTCAATTGCATGCACCTTTTTACTAGTAGATTTTTCAGTGTGCCATTGAGAATAATTAACCATAATATCATCTAGGAGTTTGAGAGCTTCTCCTAAAGTGATTTCCATAAAAGTGCCTCCCGCGGCTGAATCTAAAAGATTTCTAGAAGCAAAATTCAATCCGGCATAAATTTTTTGTATAATCATCCATAAATTCAAACCATGTGTAGGGCAATTACGTATCATTAATTTCATCCTCTCCCAAGATTGTGCAACATGCTCATGATCAAGTGGCTTAAAATTCATAATATCGTTTCTAAGAGAGACGATCTTAGTGGCAGGAAAATACTTAGAGATAAAAGCATCTCTGCACTTATTCCATGAATCAATACTATTTTAGGCAAAGACGAAAACCAAGCTTTAGCATGATCTCTAAGCGAAAACGTAAATAGCTTAAGTTTAGCAATATCATTATCAACACCTTTCTTCTTTTGCATATCACACAAATCAACAAAGTTGTTTAGATGGGTAGCGACATCTTCACTAGGAAGGCCAGAAAATGGATCTTTCATGACAAGATTCAGCAAAGCAGTATTAATTTCACAAGATTCAGCATCGGTAAGAGGAGCAATAGGAGTGCTAATAAAATCATTATTGTTGGTATGGGCAAAGTCACAAAATTTAGTACTATCTTGAGCCATCGTGACACGCAAGCAATCCAACACACAAGCAAACAAGAAACAAGCAAAAGAGGCAAACTGGAAAAGAGAAGGGGAACGGAAAAAGAGGGCGAATAAAACGGCAAGGGTGAAGTGGGGGAGAGGAAAACAAGAGGCAAATGGCAAATAATGTAACGCAAAGGGTAAGAGTTGTTATGGGTACTTGGTATGTCTTGACTTGGCGTAGATCTCCCCGGCAACGGCACCAGAAATCCTTCTTGCTACCTCTTGAGCACTGCGTTGGTTTTCCCTTGAAGAGGAAAGGGTGATGCAGCAAAGTAGCATAAGTGTTCCCTCAGTTTTTGAGAACCAAGGTATCAATCCAGTAGGAGACCACGCGCGAGTCACCTCGTACCTACACAAACAAATAAGAACCTCGCAACCAACGCGATAAAGGGGTTGTCAATCCCTTCACGGCCACTTGCAAGAGTGAGATTTGATAGAGATAATAATAATAAGTTAAATATTTTTGGTATTTTATGATATAGATTGAAAGTAAAGATTGCAAAATTGAATAGATTAGAAACTTGTATGATGGAAAATAGACTCGGGGGCCATATGTTTCACTAGTGGCTTCTCTCAAGATAGCATAAGTATTACAGTTGGTGAACAAATTACTGTCGAGCAATTGATAGAAAAGCGAATAATTATGAGAATATCTAGGTATGATCATGTATATAGGCATCACGTCCGTGACAAGTAGACCGACCCCTGCCTGCATCTACTACTATTACTCCACACATCGACCGCTGTCCAGCATGCATCTAGAGTATTAAGTTCATAAGAATAGAGTAACGCCTTAAGCAAGATGACATGATGTAGAGGGATAAACTCATGCAATATGATATAAAACCCATCTTTTTATCCTCGATGGCAACAATACAATACGTGTCGTTTCCTTTTCTGTCACTGGGATCGAGCACCGCAAGATTGAACCCAAAGCTAAGAACTTCTCCCATTGCAAGAAAGATCAATCTAGTAGGCCAAACCAAACTGATAATTTGAAGAGACTTGCAAAGATAAACCAATCATACATAAAAGAAATCAGAGAAGATTCAAATATTGTTCATAGATAAACTTGATCATAAACCCACAATTCATCGGATCTCGACAAACACACCACAAAAGAAGATAAAATCGAATAGATCTCCAAGAGAATCGAGGAGAACTTTGTATTGAGATCCAAAGAGAGAGAAGAAGCCATCTAACTACTAGCTATGGCCCGAAGGTCTGAGGTAAAATACTGATACGTCTCCAACATATCTACTTTTCCAAACACTTCTGCCCTTGTTTTGGACTCTAAGTTGCATGATTTGAATGGAACTAACCCAGACTGACGCTGTTTTCAGCAGAATTACCATGGTGTTATTTATGTGCAGGAACAAATGTTCTCGGAATGACCCGAAACTTAGCGGAGCAACTTTTCAGAAAATATGAAAAATACCTGCAAAAGATGAAGGCCAGGGGCCCACCACCTCTCCACGAGGGTGGGGGCGTGCCTGCCCCCCTAGGGCGCGCCCCTACCTCGTGGGCCCACTGTTGCCTCTCCGACTCCAACTCCAACTCCATATATTGTGTTTCGGGGAGAAAAAATTAGAGAGAATAAATCATCGCGTTTTACGATACGGAGCCGCCGCCAAGCCCTAAAACCTCTCGGGAGGGCTGGTCTGGAGTCCGTTCGGGGCTCCGGAGAGGGAAATCCGTCGCCATCGTCATCATCAACCATCCTCCATCACCAATTTCATGATGCTCACCACCGTCTGTGAGTCATTCCATCGTAGGCTTGCTGGACGGTGATGGGTTGGATGGGATCTATCATGTAATCGAGTTAGTTTTGTTAGGGTTTGATCCCTAGTGTCCACTATGTTCTGAGATTGATGTTGCTATGACTTTGCTATGCTTAATGCTTGTCACTAGGGCCCGAGTGCCAGGATTTCAGATCTGAACCTATTATGTTTTCATCAATATATGAGTGTTCTTGATCCTATCTTGCAAGTCTATAGTCACCTATTATGTGTTATGATCTGTTAACCCCAAAGTGACAATAATCGGGATACTCACCGGTGATGACCGTAGCTTGAGGAGTTCATGTATTCACTATGTGTTAATGCTTTGTTCCGGTTCTCTATTAAAAGGAGGCCTTAATATCCCTTAGTTTCCGTAAGGACCCCGCTGCCACGGGAGGGTAGGACAAAAGATGTCATGCAAGTTCTTTTCCATAAGCACGTATGACTATATGCGGAATACATGACTACATTACATTGACGAACTGGAGCTAGTTCTGTGTCACCCTAGGTTATGACTGTTACCTGATGAACCGCATCCAGCATAATTCTCCATCACAGATCCATTGCCTATGAGCTTTCCATATATTGTTCTTCGCTTATTTACTTTCCGTTGCTATTGCTATCATCACTACAAAATACCAAAAAATTACTTTTACTACTGTTACCTTTTGCTACCATTACCACTACTATCATATTACTTTGCTACTAAATACTTTGCTACAGATATTAAGTTTCCAGGTGTGGTTGAATTGACAACTTAGCTGCTAATACTTGAGAGTATTCTTTGGCTCCCCTTGTGTCGAATCAATAAATTTGGGTTGAATACTCTACCCTCGAAAACTGTTGCGATCCCCTATACTCGTGGGTTATCAAGACTATTTTCTGGCGCTGTTGCCGGGGAGCATAGCTCTATTCTTTGAGTCACTTGGGATTTATATCTACTTATCATTATGAAGAACTTGAAAGATCCAAGAACCAAGATTTATCCCTCAACTACGAGGGGAGGTAAGGAACTGCCATCTAGCTCTGCACTTGATTCACCTTCTGTTTTGAGTAAGCTTGCGACACCTACACCTGCTTCTGCTATTCATTCTGATATGTCGCATGTTATTGATGATGCCACTTCTGCTATGCATGATACTTATGATGAAACTACCTCTATGCCTGATACTACTATGCCACTTGGTAAATTTCTTGATGAACAACTTGCTAGAGCTAGAGAAATTGAAAATATTGAATCTGATGATACTGATGAAAGTGATGATGAAGAATCACTTCTTATTCCTAAGGGTTATGTTTTTGATCAAGAAGCTTCTTTAGCTATTTTAGCTTGCAAAAATAGAAATGAACTCAAAAGGTTATTAGCTAAATGGAGTAAGCAATCTCTAAATGCTAGAATGAAACCTGACCCTGCTTTTGCTACTTCACCTATCTTTGTTACTGATAAGGATTATGAATTCTTTGTTGATCCTGATATAATTACTTTGGTTGAATCTGATCCTTTTCATGGATATGAATCTGAAACTGTTGTGGCACATCTTACTAAATTGAATGATATAGCCACACTGTTCACTAAAGATGAGAGAACTCGTTACTTTTACATTCTTAAAATATTTCCGTTCTCATTAAAGGGTGATGCTAAGATATGGTTTAATTCTCTTGATCCTGGTTGTGTGCGTAGTCCCCAGGATATGATTTATTACTTCTCTGCTAAATATTTCCCTGCTCATAAGAAACAAGCTGCTTTAAGGGATATATATAATTTTGTGCAAATTGAAGAAGAGAGTCTCCCACAAGCTTGGGGGAGGCTTCTCCAATTACTTAATGCTTTGCCTGATCATCCTCTTAAGAAAAATGAAATACTTGATATCTTTTATAATGGACTAACCGATGCTTCCAGAGATTACTTGGATAGTTGTGCTGGTTCTGTTTTCAGGGAAAGAACACCGGATGAAGCTGAAATCCTATTGAATAATATGTTGAAAAATGAAAATAATTGGACACCTCCGGAGCCAATTCCTGAGCCTATTCCTAAACCAACTCCGAAGAAAAGGGGTATTCTATTTCTCAGTCCTCAAGATATGCAAGAGGCAAAGAAATCTATGAAAGAAAAAGGTATTAAAGCTGAAGATGTTAAGAATTTACCTCCTATTGAAGAAATACATGGTCTTAATTTACCGCATGTTGAAGAAACACATGATCTTAATCCTTTACCTATTGAAGAAACTCATGATCTTGATAACCCGACACAGGTAGTAAAGGTAAATTCTCTCTACATATATGATAAAGCTGAAATCCAATTTACTAAATTTGCTAGCCCATGCTTAGATGAGTTTGATAAATTTATGGCTAAGCAAGAAGACTTCAATGCTTATTTTGGTAGACAATTGAAATACAATTCAAATATGCTTGAACACTTGGGTGATTATATGGCTAATGTCAAAGGTGAACTTAAACTTATTAGTAAACATGCTTCTATGGTTACCACTCAAGTAGAACAAGTACTTAAAGCTCAAAATGATTTGCTCAATGAATTGAATAGTAAAGATAATGATAATGCTGTTAGAGTGGCTACTAGAACAGGTCGAATGACTCAGGAACCTTTGTATCCTGAAGGCCACCCTAAGAGAATTGAGCAAGATTCTCAAAGAAATAATATAGATGTACCTAGTTCTTCTAAAAAGAAGAAAAGAAAAATGATAGGACTTTTCATGCTTCTAGTGATCCTATTGTTGAAACACCTGAGAATCCAAATGATATTTCTATTTGTGATGCTGAAACTCAATCTGGTAATGAACCTGAAACTAGTAATAATGTTAATGATAATGTTCATGATGATGCTCAACCTAGTAATGATAATGATATAGAAATTGAACCTGCTGTTGATCTTGATAACCCACAATCAAAGAATCAACGTTATGATAAGAAAGACTTTGTTGCTAGGAAACATGGTAAAGAAAGAGAGCCTTGGGTTCAGAAACCCATACCTTTTCCTCCCAAACCATCCAAGAAAAAGGATGATGAGGATTTTGAGCGCTTCACTGAAATGATTAGACCTATCTTTTTGCGTATGCGATTAACTGATATACTCAAAACCAATCCTTATGCTAAGTACATGAAAGATATTATTACAAATAAAAGAAAGATACCAGAAGCTGAAATTTCCACCATGCTTGCTAATTATACTCTTAAGGGTGGAATACCAAAGAAACTTGAAGATCCAGGAGTACCCACTATACCATGCTCTATTAAAAGAAACTATGTTAAAACTGCTTTATGTGATCTTGGAGCCGGTGTTAGTGTTATGCCTCTCTCTTTATATCGTAGACTTGATTTGAATAAGTTGACTCCTACTGAAATATCTTTGCAAATGGCAGATAAATCAACTGCTATACCTGTCGGTATTTGTGAGGATGTGCCTGTTGTGGTTGCAAACGTTATTATTTTAACGGACTTTGTTATTCTTCATATTCCCGAGGACGATAGTATGTCTATTATTCTTGGAAGACCCTTTTTGAATACTGTAGGGGCTGTTATTGATTGCACTAAAGGCAATGTCACTATTCATGCTAATGGTAATGAGCATACGGTACACTTTCCGAGGAAACAACCTCAAGTTTATAGTATCAACTCTATTGGAAAAATTCCATCGATTATATTTGGAGGTTTTGAATTTCCTCTTTCTACTGTCAAGAAGAAATATGATATTCTTATTATTGGGGATGTGCATATCCCCGTTGAGGTAACATAGTGTTATTCGAAATTTCTCCGGTTCCATGTTATTCGGAATGAGTTCGTTAACAAGACTTGATCAACCTTGTTAGTGGATTCCTTTTGATGATCATGAGATGGATGAAACTAGAAGGCACAACCTGCTGTACCCTCCTTTTACTTTCTGTTATTTATATTAAATAAAATAAAAATGAATATTTTTCTGTCTGTTATCTGATTATCCGTGCAATATAAAAATACCTCGAAAATAAAATTTCTCCAAATGCCCTGAAATTTAAATATGATTTTTTCTAGAATATTTGAGAATATTTGGCACTGAGAACACAGCAAGGGCTGCCCACGAGGGTGGAGGGTGCGCCCTACCCCCTGGGCGCGCCCCCTGCCTCATGGGCCCATGGTGGCCCTCCTCCACTTATCCTTTCACCCATACACTTATTCTTCCTCCCACAAACACGAATAGCCAGCTCAAACCCGAGTCCAAGCTCATTTTGCTGCCATTTTCGATCTCCTTGTTCAAAGCACCTCTCACAAAACTACTTGGGGAGATTGTTCCTTGGTATGTGACTCCTCCATTGGTTCAATTAGTTTTTGTTCTAGTGTTTTATTCATTGCAAATTTTTGCTGCTTAGGTGACCCTATTCTTGAGCTTGCATGTCAAATTTATATGGTCAAAAGTAGTTTTGATGCATGATATAGGCTCTAGGCACTTGTAGGAGTAGTTGCTATCTATATTATTGAGTTTGGTTTACTTTTATTTTGAAGTTACTAAAAAAATTCAGAATTTTTCAGAGGAAGAAATATGCTTAGGAAAATGTTCCAAGGTGGTTCTTCAAGGAAGCAAGGACCCAGGCTTGCAATGCATGATGCTGATGACGAGCCACCAAGAGACGCTCCAGTGCGTCCTTGTGAATGGCCTTCTGAGAACTTTATGGATCGAGCAGGAATTAAGGAAGAATTCAATGCATATTTGCGTAATGCTGATCTCGTGAGCTTCGAGGAAGAGAAGTGCAGCCAGTATCACAACCTCACCAGTACCTTTGTGAGGAGGTTTGAATTTTCAACTTCACGTAATTCTCCAACTGTCATGTTTGATCTTTATGATAATTCTTACACTATGGACTTAGAGGATTTTACCACTGCATGCAAACTTCCACAATGGGGTAGTATAAGGGATCCTCGCAATTCTGAATTTAGAGATTTTTTTGCTAGCATAACTGTGGGAGAATCTAGAGATATTACACAGGCTACCATAGGGAGCATTCACTTTCTTGCTATACATTACTTTGCTCTCTTCATAGGTAGATGCATTAATGGTAAAGATGAGGCATGTCACATGTGTGTCCCTGACCTCAGTATTCTTAGGAGTGCTGTGTTAGGAGACAAATCTTATAATTTGGGAGCCATTATTGCACATAGGTTGCATCTTAATAGATTTAATGGAGATTTCTTTGGTGGAATTTATGCAACCCGCATAGCTAATTTTCTTGGTGTAGCCATACGCGAAGATGATATCGAATTACCTCCTACTTATCTAGATTTTAATGCTATGGTTCACCACCAGTTTATCGAGAGGAACGAATCACCTTTCCAGTATCGACTAATCTTTGACAGACACCGTGCTGTCCGTATTACTCTCCCTGCTCCTGCCTTCTTTTATTACCAGGCAAGAGGAAGATATACTATTACCATAGAGGAGGCAGATGAGTATGAGAGGAGAGAGAAGGCCGCTCGTCGCCACGCTACAGCTCAGCAGGCGATAGCCGCCGCGTCGTAGTACGACCCCAACTACTATTATGGATATCCGCCAGGCCAGCCGTGGCCATAGACCAACTTAGGCCAAAAGCCCAAGCTTGGGGGAGTATGTATTTCCCACCGACATTACATTTATGCTCACACACTCATTGCTAGATGTCGGTGCTCATACTTTTTTATTGTATCATCCATGCTAGTTTATTTCCCTTTTTATGCTTTCTTCTTGTGTGTTTAATAAACCTTAAGAAAAACAAAAAAAATTTAGTTGAAGCTTTTAATCAGTTTAATTTCCATGCTTGTAGTAGTAATTAAAAAGAAAACCCAAAAAGATTTCCTGTTCTTCTTTTGCTTGTTGGGAGCTCTCCTGCGTAAATAGTTTTATTTCTTTTCTTTTCCTCGGGGGTCGATAGGATAAGACCTTAATTAAATTGTTGAAGTGGCTCTTATATGCATTATTGTTTATCTGACAAAAGAGCCCATATTGCCTTCTCTTCTCCTGTTTATTGAATGCCTGCAGATTCCAGCTTAGTCCAATGCACGTGCACTATTATTATTATTCACATCATTCGATCGTGCAAGTGAAAGGCAATTATGACGATACATGATGGACTAGCTGAGATGAGAAAAGCTGGTATGAACTCGACCTCTTTTGTTTATGTAAATATGATTAGTTCATCGTTCCCGATTCAGACTATTATGAATAAACATGTTTGCAATGACAATTAGAGATCATAGTTTCTAGTGCCATGCTTGATTAGCTATGAGTTATAATTGTTTACCTTGCGTGCCAACATGCTATTGAGATAGTTATGATGTGGTATGATATGGTAGTATCCTCCTCTGAATGATTTAAGTGACTTGACTTGGCACATGTTCACGCATGTGGTTGAAATAAAATCAACATAGCCTTCACGATATTTATGTTCATGGTGGATTATATCCTACTCATGCTTGCATTCGGTGTTGACAAATTTTAATGCATGTTCATGACTGTTGTCGCTCTCTAGCTAGTCGCTTCCCAGTCTTTTGCTAGCCTTCACCTGTACTAAGCGGGAATACTACTTGTGCATCCAATCCCTTAAACCCCAAAGTTATTCCACATGAGTCCACTATACCTACCTATATACGGTATCTACCTGCCGTTCGAAGTAAATTTGTATGTGCCAAACTCTAAACCTTCAAATAAATATCCTATTTTGTATGCTCGAATAGCTCATGTATCAACTAGGGCTGTCTGTATCTTCCATTTTAGGCGGGTTATTCTCAAGAGGAGTGGACTAAATCAACTCCGCTCCTCACTCATGAGATAAATGGCTGGTCACTGAGATGCCCAGTCACATGCTTTATGCAAACTAAATCAAAATAATTGCAAACAAAACTCCGCCTGTGACTCTTGTTAGTTGGAGGCACTCGTTGTTTCGAGCAAGCCATGGATTGATGCTTGTTGGTGGAAGGGGAGTATAAACTTTACCATTCTGTTTGGGAACCGCCTATAATGTGTGTAGCATGGAAGATATCGCCATCTCTTGGTTGTTATGTTGACAATGAAAGTATACCGCTCAAAATATTATTCACCTCTATTTCAAAACCAAGCTCTGGCACCTCTACAAATCCCTGCTTCCCTCTGTGAAGGGCATATCTATTTACTTTTATGCTGAGTCATCATCCTCTAATTAAAAAGCACCAGTTGGAGAGCACCGCTGTCATTTGCATTCATTATTGTTAATTTACATTGAGTATGACTTGACTGGATCTCTTTTACCATGAATTATAATGTCTAGTCAATCCTTGGTCTTTAAAGGTGCTCTGCATTTATGTTTTGCGGTCTCAGAAAGGGCTAGTGAGATATCACCTTGTTATATCATATTATGATTGTTTTGAGAAAGTGTTGTCATCCGAGATTTATTATTATGGCTCACTAGTTGATTATGCTATTGATATGAGTAAACTTGAGACCTATGCATTATTGCAAAATGTGGTTAGTTATAATCTTTGCTGAAAACTTGAAGGCTGGCTTTACATATTTACAACAACAAGAGCAAACAAAGTTTGTAAAAGTTTTTCTTTATCACTTTCAGTTTGTCAACTGAATTGCTTGAGGACAAGCAAAGGTTTAAGCTTGGGGGAGTTGATACGTCTCCAACGTATCTACTTTTCCAAACACTTTTGCCCTTGTTTTGGACTCTAACTTGCATGATTTGAATGGAACTAACCCGGACTGACGATGTTTTCAGCAGAATTACCATGGTGTTATTTATGTGCAGGAACAAACGTTCTCGGAATGACCTGAAACTTCATGGAGCAACTTTTCAGAAAATATGAAAAATACCTGCAAAAGATGAAGGCCAGGGGGCCCACCACCTCTCCATGAGGGTGGGGGGCGCGCCCCTACCTCATGGCCCCCCCTGTTGCCTCTCCGACTCCAAATCCAATTCCATATATTGTGTTTCGGGGAGAAAAAAATCACAGAGAAGAAATCATCGCGTTTTATGATACAGAGCCACCGCCAAGCCCTAAAACCTCTCGGGAGGGCTGATTTGGAGTCCGTTCGGGGCTCCGGAGAGGGGAATCTGTCGCCATCGTCAACATCAACCATCCTCCATCACCAGTTTCATGATGCTCACCACCGTGCGTGAGTAATTCCATCGTAGGCTTGCTGGACGGTGATGGGTTGGATGGGATCTATCATGTAACCGAGTTAGTTTGTTTAGGGTTTGATCCCTAGTGTCCACTATGTTCTGAGATTGATGTTGATATGACTTTGCTATACTTAATGCTTGTCACTAGGGCCCGAGTGCCATGATTTCAGATCTGAACCTATTATGTTTTCATCAATATATGAGTGTTCTTGATCCTATCTTGCTAGTCTATAGTCACCTATTATGTGTTATGATCCGTTAACCCCGAAGTGACAATAATCGGGATACTTACCGGTGATGACCGTAGTTTGAGGAGTTCATGTATTCACTATGTGTTAATGCTTTGTTCCGGTTCTCTATTAAAAGGAGGTCTTAATATCCCTTAGTTTCCGTAAGGACGCCGCTGCCACGGGAGGGTAGGACAAAAGATGGCATGCAAGTTCTTTTCCATAAGTACGTATGACTATATTCGGAATACATGCCTACATTACATTGATGAACTGGAGCTAGTTCTGTGTCACCCTAGGTTATGAATGTTACATGATGAACCACATCCGGCATAATTCTCCATCACCGATCCATTGCCTACGAGCTTTCCATATATTGTTCTTCGCTTATTTACTTTCCCGTTGCTATTGCTATCATCACTACAAAATACCAAAAACATTACTTTTACTACTGTTATCTTTTGCTACCGTTACCACTACTATCATATTACTTTTCTACTAAATACTTTGCTGCAGATATTAAGTTTACAGGTGTGGTTGAATTGACAACTCAGCTGCTAATACTTGAGAGTATTCTTTGGCTCCCCTTGCGTCGAATCAATAAATTTGGGTTGAATACTCTACCCTCGAAAACTGTTGCGATCCCCTATACTTGTAGGTTATCAACTACTGACACATCATCGGAGGGTCCATGGAGTTGATGTAGAGGCCCTCTGTGATCAATGCCCCCTCCGGCGGAGCTTCGAAAAGGCCCCAAGATGGGATCTCTTGGGTACAGAAGGTTGCGGCGGTGGAAATAGGTTTTCGTGGTGCTCCTGGATGTTTGCCGGGTATATGAATATATATATAGGAGGAAGAAGTAGGTCGGTGGAGCAATGAGGGGCCCACGAGGGTGGAGGGCGCGCCCCCTACCTCGTGGCCTCCTCGTTGATTGCTTGATGTCCACTCCAAGTCATGTGGATGACATTTGTTCCAAAATCACGCTCCCGAAGGTTTCATTCCATTTGGAATCCGTTTGATATTCTTTATCTGCGAAACACTGAAATAGGTAAAAAAACAACAATTTGGGCTGGGCCTCCGGTTAATAGGTTAGTCCCAAAAATAATATAAAAGTGTACAAATAAGCCCATTAAACATCCAAAACAGAATATATAATAGCATGGAACAATCAAACATTATAGATACGTTGGAGACGTATCAACTAGCTTGCCTCGGGAAAGAGACTGGGTCCAAGAACTAGTGAGGACCATGTCAGAACTACTTATGGCACACATCACTTTTTTCCGCTGCTTATTGGTTTGTGGATGTTAATTTAGTGCAAATCTGCTTTCCTCAGCTTATTCATTGAGATGCCAGAGATGTGTTTCGTTGCTGTGATGCTACTGTGTTGTCTTCCTGTGATTAATGTTAATTCCTTCTATGTCAGTCTGAGCTTGTACCTGCATCTCATTCTTTTTGCCTGGAATTGCTCAAAGGAGCGCCTTCTTACGGTGGCTCACATGGCCCTAAAGCAGACTCGCCTTTTCATATGAACAGAGACTGGAATATTCTTAATTGGAACATCAGGGGGATTAATGTCACTAATAAGTGGCTGGCACTAAGAAATAATATTTCTGAAGCCAATGCAGATATCATTTGCTTGCAGGAAACAAAGAGATAATCATTTGATAGCAGATATCTTCAGAATTTCTAGCCAAGAAGAATTAACAAATTTGATTTCTTACCCTCCATACGAGCAACTAAAGGTTTGCTTATGGCTTGGAATGACTCTCTATTTGAAGGAGAAACTCTTTTCCTTAATGAATATTCACTCTCCATTAGATTTATCTCAAAACCGTCAGGAGATTCTTGGATTCTTTCCAATATCTGTGGCCCTTGCCAAGGGGAAGGCAGAGTTAAATTTCTTGAGTGGTTCAAAGACATCCAAATGCCCGATGATACTAAATGGATCATAATGGGGGATTTTAATTATATCATATATCCTCATAACATAAATAGAGAGGGATGCAACTTTGTAGACATGTTGAAATTGAATGATGCAATCAATTCTCTGGTACTTGTGGAAATTCCTCTTAAAGGAAGAAACTTTACTTGGAGCAATATGCAGGTGGCACCCTGCTTGAAAAACTCGACTGGGTTTTCACTTCAGAAGCTTGGTCTACTTATTTCCCCAATACTATAGTTGTACCCCTTGTCAAACATGTGTCTAACCACACTCCTTTTCTTATTAAAATTGGCACTCATATTCCAAAGGCAAGATTTTTCAGATTTGAGAATTTCTGGTTACAAATTCAAGGTTTTAAAGACATTGTTAGAGCCAGCTGGGAACATATGCATATTACAGATAGTGCCAAGAAGATTACTGCCAAATTCAAGAGATTAATAGAATGTTTGAAACATTGGGCTAAATCTATTTCACAGCTCTCCAACTCAATTAAGGCCACAAATGAAGTGATCTTTTTCTTTGACAACATTGAAGAATTCATGCCGTTGACTGATGCTGAATGGAATGGTAGGGGTTTCTTGAAAAAGCATCTATTATATCTATTAGAGATGCATAGGATCTATTGAAAGCAAGGGGCCACAATCAGATGGGTCAATTTTGGAGAAGCCAATTCTAAGTATTTTGAGGCCAAAGCTACTCTCAAATATAGAGTTAACCACATTGATAGTTTGCAGGATGACAATGGTAATATTCATAGGGATCACAGCTCCATGGCAAATATTCTTCTCAAGGATTTCAAAGACAGGCTTTGCACCTTTGTCCCAACTTTTGATATCTCAATCTGGATGGCCCCATCAACAGATTCCCTACTTTATCAAATTTAGAAGAACCTTTTTCTAAGGAAGAAATTGACACTGTGGTTAGAGAGCTTCCTTCAGACAAAGCATGTGGGCCAGATGTTTTCAACACTCATTTTGTCAAATTCTGTTGGGACATTATTGCACCTGATATTTAGGCCCTCATTGAGGATTTCTTTCATGGAAAAATCTGATTGCAAAGTATCAACTCTTCTTCTATCACTCTGATTCTAAAGGTTGATGTCCGGCAACCCCAAATGACTACAGACCCATCTCCCTCCTTAATTGCTCAATCAAGATTATTACCAAGGTGCTTGCCAACATATTACAGAAGGTTATTTTGAAACTGGTCCATAAAAATCAATATGGATTTATTAAGAACAGATCCATTCAAGACTACTTGGCATGGGCATATGAGTATATCAGTCAATGCAATTCCTCTGATAGAGAATCATTGTACTGAAGCTAGATTTTCAAAAGGCTTTTGATCTCATTGAGCATAACACCATAAAGGAGATTCTTATTGCTAGGGGGTTTTGGTCCCAAGTGGCTTATGTGGATGGATATGACCTTCACCTCTGGTTTTTCTTTGTGCTTCTCAATGGTGTCCCAGAAAAGCAATCTCAATGCAAGAGAGGGGTTAGACAACTTTGTCTCCTCTTCTTTTTGTCTTAGCAGCTGATCTACTACGGTCAATTATGAATGAGGCCATGCACAATAACCTCCTTCAGAAACCCCTGGAAGCTCACCCCTGTCCTGACTTTCCAGTTATCCAATATGCTGATGACACAGTCCTCCTGATGCCAGCTTGCACAGTTCAAGTGGAACAACTTTAAAATCTTTTGTTGCACCTCTCCACATGTACAAGGCTAAGAATCAACTATGAGAAATCAGTAATAGTTCCAACCAACACCAGTCCTGCAAAAATGGAACTCTTGGCCAATTCTATGGGCTGCAGCATTGGTGCTTTTCCTTTCACATACGTGGGACTGACTCTCAGCCTAGTTAAGCCTAGACCAGAAGATTTTGTGCCTGTTGTTAAGAGAATTTATAAGAGATTAGCTGGATGCTCAACTCTGCTATCATATGGAGACAAGCTCACCTTGATCGAATCAGTTTGCACAAGCCTGCCTACTTTTTTCATTAGCACCCTCATGCTGGCTGGTAGCATTGTGGAACAGATCAACAAATACATGACACATTGTTTTTGGAGGAAATATGGTATGGAATACAAAGGTAACCGCTCTTATTTCCTGGGACAAAGTTTGTATCCCTAAAGACCAAGGAGGATTGGGAGTAATTCACATTGCAACTCACAACAAATGTCTTCTCATGAAATATCAGCATAAATTTCTACATCACCATGATCTTCCATGGGTGCAATTAATCTAGGAATCCTACTATCCTTAAGGAGTGATTGTTTTTAGACCTCTGAGATCCTTCTGGTGGAAAAGCATTCTCAAATTGCTACCACAATTCAAAAGCTACACCAGAGGAATCATTGGACAAGGCAATACTATATCATTATGTGAAGACAATTGGGGCTTTGGTTCTGTTAAGCAAAAATACCCTGAGCTATTCTCATTCTCCTGCAAGACAAATTTGACAATGAAAGACTATCTGCTAAGTGAGAACACTTTGGAATTTTTTGACACTCCCCTCTCCTCACAAGCATATCCTCTACTCATGACATACAAGTGAATGACAATACTGACAAGTGGATATACCCCTGGGGATCTGATTTCTCTTCCACTAAGATGTAAAAGATGTTGAAGTAAGGAGATCAGGCACCCCCTCTCATCAATAATTTGGAAGAATGCCACTATGCTAAGATATAAGATTTTCTTCTGGCTGCTCCTACATGATAGAGTCAATACACGGAATCTTCTCAACAGAAAATCCTTCCACCTACCTTCATACAACTATGAACTATGTACTGCTCAGACCGAAGAAACTGTTCTACATCTGTTCTGGGACTGTAATTAACTTTGCCTTAAGCTGTTGGGAATCCATTTTGGGAACAAGACATAGAGGCATTTCTGTCTATGATGAAGTCCTGCTCTTAACTCAGGCACTACTAAGCTCCATTTCTATGGAAATTATAATCATGGGCTGCTGGAACATTTGGATCCAACGAAATGGAAAAATCTTCAAATCCAAACATTTTCGCTTCAATCCTGGAAGGGCATGCTGAGGAATGATCTTCTCTTGCTCAAGCACATGATCAAGAATAAATTTGAGGCGCGTCTTACAAGCTGGATTGATCAAGTCCTGAACTTCAATTGTTTTACCATGTTGGGTTTTGCTAGAGCAAGAATTGGATAGATTTTTCTCTCTTCTCCTTTGTTAATGCTTTTCATCGGTACATACCCACACGCTTTATTTTTAATATACACATACCGTAGTGTTCTACGGGTTTTGGTTCAAAAAAAACGCACGAAGCTCAACAACTATGAAAGGAAGTAGTACCTCCACGCCAAAATATATGCTAGTTTAGCCTACCTAAACGTCACATACTATGGCACCGAGGTAGTATTATGCATGTGTGGATGCTCTCGTATGCTCTTCAAGGCCGCATCCTTCTTCTCGCTATGTTTCTTGTTCATTTTTTCCCTGTAATTAGTGCACAAACTGATTACATGATGCGGGTTCATAGAGTGGCATGACTGCTCGACGACGCCATATGTCTGCGTGAATTGTTCAGAGATGTTCAGGATATAGTATATAGGCTGGAGGCAGGAGGCTGAGGTTGCTACACAGTCAAGTGATTTAAAAGAATACATAATTAAATTGCATGATATGTTAGATGAAAGAGATGATGTTGTTGTATGCCATGATTATCTTTCTGCTAGGTTTAGTTGCACGGGAAACCACAAAAAAAGGTTTAGTTGCACGGATGATGTTATCGTAGTTGGTGTCCTAGTGTTGCAATGTAATGAATTTGAATCATGTTGTAGTGTAATTCCATTTTCAAATTTGCTCACGGAATACTGGGTATGCTGACAGTTTTCTTTGAGTTGTCCATTTAAAAAAACGAAGGCAAAAGATTTGCCTCGTCGATTAATCAAGACAAACATAATTATCTAGTTAATTAATGGAAAACCGCTTGACGCAGTATAACATGAAATTAGAAAATCAGTGTGACAACAAGTATGCAGTAAGAAAAAAAGAACAAGTATGCAATAAGAGAAAAGGAAAATATTTGTAGGCTGAATTCAGGTTAGCAAACAGAGCATCTATAAACTCTTAGATTATACTATACTCCATCCGTTGCTAATTAATTGAAGTTCGAGATTTATCCTTGCTCTATCTTGTTTAACTCTGACCAAGCCTATGAAAAAAAATATTTCAACATCTACAACATAAAATATATATAGTGTGGAAATACATTTGATATTGAAACTAATTTGGTGTTACAGATTTCAATATACTTGGTCGAATATAAGCAAGTTTAACTTGAACAACGATATAACTTTGAATATAACATAGAATGGAGGGAGCAGCCAGTTGCTTATTAATTTTTCTCACAAACACCATTATTGCAAATGCCTCTGCAGGAGAAGACAAGTTGACAAGTTGTTTGCCACTAATTTAGCTGTAAATTCTACTCCCTCTGTAAACTAATATAAGAGCGTTTAGATCACTATTTTACCAAAAAAGGCTCGCGCCCCGCTTTATATATAAAGCAAATGCCAAAGCCAACATCCAACAAGGTTCACACAAACACAAAGCCCACACGCACACAAAGTCCAAGCACAAGCAAGCAACAAGGGTTACTGCTGAGGGCACAGCTCAACAAGCCCAACACACACACACAAAAAGGCACAAGCGCCAGGAGCCAGGAGGGAAACATCCTCTAGTCGGGCTCCGGTGGTGGCGGCGGGAGCGGAGGCGCCAGGCGAAAGGCCAACGAACGGAGGTCGGTGAGGAATCTGTCGATGGCGTCCCGGTCCTGCGGGCGGCTAAGCGGCCGCCAGAGCTGCAAGTAACCACACATTTTAAAGATGGAGTCAGTCGCACACCGAAGGGGCACCTTCTGAATGACAAGCTTATTGCGAACCGTCCACAGGGTCCAGGCTAGAACCCCGACGCACAACCATCTAATATGTCTGTAGCGAGGGGGGAGGCTTGAATTTCCGCAAGCAGGTCAGGGAAGTTGGTGTTGCACCACTGTCCCCCAACCGTTTCGCGGAAACAAGACCAAAGGAACTGTGCCGTGTAGCACAGGAAGAAGATGTGATTAGCGTCCTCTACCGTGCCACACAGGGGGCACATTCCATCGCCAGGACCATGGCGCTTAAGAACCTCAACGCCGGTCGGGAGGCGGCCGCGGATCCATTGCCAAAGAAAGATCCGAATCTTAAGTGGGAGGCGGATGTCCCAGATAAGACCAAAGGGCTCCGGGGCTGACGAAGGGGCAATGGCCGCATAGAGGGATTTGGTGGAGAAGCGGCCGGAGGGGTCTAGGCGCCAGGAGATGGAGTCCGGAGAATCTGCCACGTCCATAGGTAGCAGGGTGATGTCCTGGAGGAGGACATCCCAGGCAGCCACCTCAGCGGGGCCAAAAGGGCGGCGGAACGCGAGGCGCCCTAAGTCAATAAGGGCCGCCTCGACTGAGACCCGAGGGTCAACTACAATGTCGAAGAGGATGGGGAACCGGGCGGCTAGAGGGGAGCCTCCGAGCCACCTGTCCAGCCAGAACAAGGTCGAAGCTCCAGAGCCCACAGAGATGGAAGTGCCTATACGTAAGACCGGAAGCAGCCGGACGACGGCCTGCCAAAACTGGGAACCGCCCGAGTGTTGGCAGAACGCCAGTGGCTGTCCACGCAGGTACTTGTTCTGGATGATAGTAAGCCAGAGGCCACCGTCCCCATTGGCGATGCGCCAGAGCCAGCGGGTCAAGAGGGCGATGTTCATGCGCCGAGAGGACAGAATTCCAAGACCGCCCTGGTCTTTGGGTTTGCAGATGTCTGGCCAGATGACCATGTGGTATTTCTGCTTGCCCTCCTCCCCAGCCCAGAAGAATCTGGACTGGTATTTGGCGACCTCCTGATGGAGTGTTTCATGAAGGCTATAGAAGCTCATAAGGAACCACAGGAGGCTGGCTAGCGATGAGTTGATAAGGATCACGCGCGCCGCCTTCGATAGCCAACGCCCTTTCCAGAGCTCTACGCGATGTTGCATACGGGTCACCGTGGGGCGGAGGTCCGCCACGGTGAGGCGCGAGTCACTAATGGGGATCCCCAGATAGGTCGTGGGAAAAGAACCCAGCCGACAGTTAAGCCGGTCGGCAATGGACTGTGCGTCCTCAGAGGGGTAACCGAGCACCATCACTTCGCTCTTATCAAAGTTGATGGTGAGGCCCGACATTTGTTGGAAGCACAGAAGAAGGAACTTCAGGTTGGAGATCTCTAAGGCAGACCCCTCGACCATAATAATGGTGTCATCCGCGTATTGTAGAAGGAAGACCCCTCCCCCTCCAACAAGGTGCGGGACAAGGCCTCTAATATGCCCAGCAGCCTTGGCCTTATCCAAGATGGCGGCCAAGGCATCCACAACCATGTTGAACAAGAACAGCGAGAAAGGATCTCCCTGCCGGACCCCGCAGAGGGTAGGGAAGAAGGGCCCAATGTCGTCGTTGATGTTCACCGCAGTCCGACCACAAGAGACGAGCTGCATGACTCGGGTCACCCAACGGTCATCGAAGCCCTTGCGAAGAAGGACTTCCCTCAGGAACGGCCAGTGCACCGTGTCGTAGGCTTTGTGGAAGTCCAACTTGGGAAAGACCGCCCTATGGCGCTTCAGGCGGACCTCGTGGAGCACTTCGTGGAACACCAACACCCCATCCAGGATAAATCGGCCTTGAATGAAGGCGGATTGGCTCGGGTGGGTGATAGTGTTCGCAAGGAGGGTCACCCTATTGGCGTACCCCTTAGCCAGGATCCGAAAAATCACATTAATCACTGTGATGGGGCGGAACTGACGAATATCGGAGGCGCCCGGGACCTTGGGGATGAGGGTCACCACCCCATAATTAAGGCGACCTAGGTCCATGGAGCCCGAGTAGAATTCCTCAAAGAGAGCCATGAACTCCAGCTTGATGGTCGGCCAGAACGTCTTGAAGAAAGCCACTAGAAGACCGTCAGGTCTCGGGGCCGAGGAGGGGTTCATCCCCTTAATGGCAGCGAGGACCTCCTCCTCGCTGAAGGGGGCAACCAAAGCCGCATTGGCTTCAGCCGAGACTACGTGCGCGCCCGACCAAATGTCGGGGGCGAGACTAGCCCCACCGCGCGGGGTGGGGGTAAATAAGGCCCTATAGAAGCCATCCACATGACAACGGATGGCCGCTGGAAGAACTAACGGCGAGTCTCCATCCCACAGGCAGTGGATGGAGTTGCGACGGCGCCGGCCGTTCGCGACCGCCTGGAAATAGGCGGTGTTGGCATCGCCCTGTAGCACCCACCTCTGGGTACCACGCAAGCGCCAGTACGCCTCCTCATCCGTGTAGATGGTGGAGAGCTGGTCCTCCAGGTCGTAACGAATCAGCCACTCGTCCGAGGAGAGCCCGGTCGAGTCTGCGCGAGCATCCAGGGTTTGAATAGCAATCAGGATGGACTTCTTGTGCTCTCTAAGGTCCCGGCCAAGATTAGCCCCCCAACCCTTCATGAACTGGCGGGCTAGCTTGGCACAAAAGTGCCATGAATCGACCGCGGACATGGAGCGATGGGGTGCCGACCTAGCGAAAATCCAGCGGGCGACGACGGCCTCCCGGAAGCCGGTCTGATTGAGCCAGAAGAGCTCGAACCGGAACCGCGGCGGGGAGGGGGGCGCTCGTCGGCGGTGGAGAGGAGAAGGGGGACATGATCGGAGCCAATCCGGGTGACCGCCCAGAGCGATGCCAAGGGGCATCGCAATTCCCACTCCAGGGAAACTAGGACACGATCCAGCACGGATTGTGTCGGTACAGCTTGCCGGTTGGTCCAAGTGAATCTGGCACCTGACCGGTCAAGCTCACGGAGCCCCAGCTCCGCGATCCAATCGTTGAATAATTGCATCCGGGGGAAATTAATCCGGGAATTATTCTTCTCATCCGGGGATCGGATGAGATTGAAGTCACCCCCCACTAAAACTGGGAGGGGAGAGCTAGAGATCTTCAGCTGCAGCTCGTCAAGGAACACCGGGGAGCGGCGGTGGTCCGCCGGTCCGTAGACAACAAGGACCTCCCATTTGAAGTTCAGGGCCCGCTCGAAGATCTCCATACTAACGAAAAATTCCCCTCTATCCATGCCTCCCACCTCAAATGTGGTATCCTTAACCCCTAAGAGGATGCCACCCGAGTGGCCTGAGGTCCCACTAGAAGGGAGCCAGTGCCACGCGAAGAGGTGGGGGCTCAGATGTTCAAGTTCCTGCAGGGTGAACTCAGAGCGGAGGGTTTCTTGGATGGCCACAATGTCAATATGTTCATCCCGGATGTACTCGATGAGCTGGCGGCGACGACCATCATGGCCGAAGCCGCGGAGGTTCCAGAAAAGGGCCCGCATCTAAACCCCCATCTGGGGGCTGCTTGACCCCAGAACACGAGAGGCGCTTTGCGCGCGAAGGGCAGCCGTGCGAGACCGAGTGCGTCCACGGATAATCCCGTCGGCCACCGGAGGAGCCGGAGCCGCGGGCCGCAGCAGGCGGGCACGAGTCTCAGCCAGCCTGCCGTCGAGGATCTCCCGGGCCCTAATGGCCGCGATCTGTTCTAAGGGGGGACCGACCTCCCCCCTGAAGACAATGGCCGAGTCATTGGCCACCTTAGCGAGGTGGCCGAGGGGGGCGGCCTCGAGAGCAGAGAAGGAGCAACGAGAAGAACTGGGAGGGGCGGGATCCACACCTGACTCGAGGTTCCGGACCGTGGCGCGGAGCTCCGCCCGCTCGGCGACAGAAGGCACAGGAGAGTCGCCCGGCCGCGACGCCTCCAGGCGGGCACTGCGGCGAGAGGACGTCACCGGCGTCGAGGTGGAGCGGGGCCTCCTGGCGTACGCCACCGTCGGAGGGGGGTGCGCGGAGGCCGGGGAGGAGACCTCCACTTCCACCGAGGCGTCAGGAGAGGCCGGCGAGGCGAGATGGGAGCTGGACGGCACCGCCGCGGGGTGAGGATCGGCCGACCCCAGCGCCGCCCCGACCGCGGCCCCCGAGGGTGGAGGAGATGGGGCAGACGGGGCAAGGGCGACGGGCTCCTCAACACCACCAACCCCGGAAGACACCGGGGAAAGTGAGTCGGCGGAGGGCGTGGGCGCAGCCCCTGGTGGCGTGAGGCGGCGGGCAGAGGCGGCGTCGGGGGAGCGGGGTGACGATGGAGGGGCGACGAGGAGACTCACGCTGGACATGACGCCGGTCGACGCCGACGAAGACGGGGAGGGAACCAGAGGGGTGGCCAGGCGGAGGGCCACCGCGAGATCGGTGGCCGACAGCCGGGTACGCCCCGCCCCCGACCCGCCCCGACCCGCAGGAGGGTTGGGGGGTCCCGAGACGGGGAGCGAGAGTGCTCCGACTCATCCTCATCCTCGGCCGGGTCATCGAAGCGGGAGGAGCGCGAGCGGCGGTGGTGAGAGTCGTCAGCATCAGCAGAGCCCCCCCCCTTAAGAGGCCTCCAGCAGAGAGGCGGGGGCGGCCGACGTGGGACGGAGGCTCGGGGCGGATCTTGAGGTCATAGCCGTCATCGTTGAAGAAGACACGGAACGTGACGTGGAGCTTGGAGGAGTCCAGGCACTTCACCTTAACCCGGACCTCCTCCTCCTTGCGCAGGGAGAGCTCGTCCACCACCACCACCCTGCCCAGGATCTTGGACATACTGCGGATGACCCGCTCGGAACGGGCAACATCAGGGAGGCCGGAGATGAGGAGCCAAGCCGTGTCCAGGGTAGCGACGGCTCTGGGATCCCACTGCGGCTCAGAGATGTTCACCACGATGTCGTTGAGAGCCAGGGTGATGTTGTTGCTGCGCGTGCAGAAGCCCATGCTCATCGCGTCAAGGAAGACCACTAAGAAGGAGCTGGGAGCCGTGGGGGTCACCTGCTAGTCCCACGTGCATCTGCACAAGTGGTTGAGCTCAGCCTCAATCAACTCCGGGGTGGCAACGGCCTCGCCCACAACCGTCACCAAAGCCAGCAGCGAGGGGGAAGGCGGGGCGAGCTCGGGCACCTCGATGTGGAAGAAGGCCAAGTCCTTGATGCCGTGCCCATACATCATGAGCTCCTCCGACACCGGGCGGTCCGGACAGAGAATCGCGGGGTGCCCGGTATCCTTGCAAAGGTAGCACGTCGGTGGGTTGGGGCACGCCACCTGGAAGTGTCCGGTCAGGCCGCAGTTGAAGCACGGCTGAGCCACAGCCGAGGCGGTGGTACCCGGAGGAGGAGCTGCGGTAGCGGTGGAGGTGGCGACTTGTGGGCGCGGCGGGCCCTTCTTCTTCTTCTTCTTGGATCCCGGGCGTCCCCAGTTGCCGTTGCCGCCGTTGGCCGGCGGAAACGCAGCCTGGGAGCGGGGGGGCTGGTAGCGGCGGGAGGGGGAGCGTCGACGTCGTTGTTGGATGGGAGCGGGCGGGGCGGCGAAGGGGACCGGTCCCGGCGCCGGGTCGGCGAGGGGGACCGACGCCGAGGGGGCGGCCTAGCCTCCCGGGCCGGAGATCGGCCCCGGTCGCGGGGCTCCCCCCGCGGAGAGGAGCGGCGTGAGGGCGAGCGGGAACGGCGGTCG
>NC_041380.1:123117845-123118520 GCF_002162155.2 Triticum dicoccoides | reverse complement strand
TCGTCCGCCCGGCGCTTGGGGCGTCCCGCATCGTCCCCCCATTCCCGAGGCATGGGTGGCGCGGAGGGGGACGGGGGAGGGCCGGTGGCGCCGGCGAGGAGGAATCGAGGCGGGGCGGCCGTGGCCGAGGGGACGGGGCTGGGAGCCGGCGGCGCGGGGGTGGGAAGGAGTGGGGGGCGAGGGAACCCTACCGGCGGCCAAATAGACCGACGCGGTGGGCCGGCCGTCGCCATGGGACGAGATTGGGCCAGTCGGGGCCCATCCGGCCTGCCAAGTCGACCCACCCAGGTCATCGAGGCCGGTCGCGCATGGGCCGCACCCACCGTTGCCGTCCCAAGAGGGGGCCCAGGAACCCGGTTCGTGGGCCGGCCCAAAAGCAACGCGGCCCGAAACGTCCGCCCCGGGGTGACCAAGCGGGGCGCTAGGGTTTCCCCGAGCACCACCGCGGTGGCCGCCGGCGGGGGCGTACGGGGGCGGTGAGGGGGAGGCGGGCCGGAGGACCGGCCGTGGGGATGGGGACCGGCGGGCCGACCGGAGGGGAGGAAGGGGCGGAAGGGGTTCCGGCAAGGAGCGACCGGAGCGAGCGCGGGCGGGGACGCCGGGGTCGGGCCGGCCGGTGCAGGCGACGACGGAGCAGACGGGAGGCCGGCGGCGGGCGTGGGCTTCCAGGAGGCA
>NC_041380.1:123114630-123117539 GCF_002162155.2 Triticum dicoccoides | reverse complement strand
CGGCGATGTCAGCCCACAGCAGCCGCGGCGAGCCGGAAGGGGGTGGCGAGGGGGGGGGGGCTCGAGGGCGGGGAAGGCGGAGGGGGCGTCCGGGCGGCCACGGCGCCCGCGCCGCCGGGAGCGTCGCCAAGCGCCAATCGCCAGAGGGCCATCTCCTCACGTGCCATTTTTAGATCACTATTTTAGTATTCTAAACGCTCTTATATTAATTTACGGAGGGAGTAGAAAAAAGTATTGTGCACGTAGGGCGGTTCAGAGAGAGAGAGAGAGCGAGCGTGCAATGCATGTCTGCATCCAACCGATGGATCTGGCAACTCAACGTTATCCGATCGCTAGCACGTGTAGTTAATGGAATGATTACAGAGTGGCCGGCGCATAAACACGAGAACCGGCCGGAGGTTTGTAAACGCTTTGCCACGAGGCGAGATTTGCTGCAATCAGATCCTTCTCCTGTACAGATATTGGCGCTGGAGCCAACGGCTTTGCCAGCTTTGGAAGCTGCTTCCATTATCACCTAGCCATGCTGGCCATCACTTCACTTGATATTAAAAAACCAAGCTTTGCTGGCCAGAACTGCCGAAGTAACATTTACTGATTGGCCTTCGCACTTCGACGGCGACCATTCACTAAAAGAAAAACATAGACCTAGCGAGAAGAGGCAAACATCAAAAATGTCTTTATCAGAAAAGAAATACCTTTGTACTAAAACGTTTAAGTAGCTGATACTTGTGGAATTTTCACGTGGGCCTGAGCGAGCGATTGTCACTATTTAATTGCACAGTTAACATCAAGACGGAGAACGTTTCGAAAGAAATAATAGTATTACAGCTAACATCAACACGGAGCACGCATATGCCCCCATTTCAAGCAACCTTGCGAGCAAGGAGAGAAATTGTGACGCGCTCACGCACCAGGTCCCGAATCTGAAACTGGGCAGTAAGATTTTGCAGCTCAACAACCCATCTACTCTTCTTTTCTTTTTTGAATATAGAAGGGGCTTGAAAGCTCAAGACGCTTTATTAATTGTCAAGTAATGGCACGGAGCATCTTATAGCAAGACCCATAAAAATCAAAATTACAAACAGGCCCCTCAATTATGCAAGGTGAAAGCAAATTCCAATCGGGTCCGAAACAGACCCCCTACAGAACTAAGACAGTCGGCACCGAGGACGAGACCACTTGGTACGACAAGCCCTCCATGGCTGGATGTCGCGGACTCCGCATAAAGTTGTACTTGCTCTCTTTCGGTAGCATGGTCATGAGGAATGAAAGGCCGCCATTCTGCCTTAGAATGCAACAGAACGCCGGAGCAGACCGGCAAGCCATTGTGGGCGTAATAGTCTCTCCAAGTCCACTGATGGTGACAACAATGGAGCGATCGAATCTAGGCTTGCACACCGCAGCGACAAGCAGAGAACTGGAGGAGCACCCCAGCAGCGTCTCCTGGTGCCACCACCGCGAGCTTTTGTCTGAAAGGTAAAGTTACTAAAATACCGTTTACATGTCATAAGGAACACACAACTAAACTATTGATAATTATGCATACTGATGTGTGCAGTCCAACGGTGGTTCTCCTCGATGTTGAAAAAGGTTCAAAAGGATTAAGCTCGGGGTTATGTAGTAGAGAAAAATGTGTGGAGCAAGCCTAGTTTCAATTAGTAAAATTACTAGAGTAACCTGTGACCCGGTCAAGGAAGTCATGTCAAAGCACTTAAGCCCTTTACAATGCAAGGTGCTTACAGAAATGAATCGATTTTTTCTTAAGCATCGGTACTACTCTCTAGAGACAAGCACCGATGCTTAAGGGAAATTTAATTTAATTTATTAAACACCATGCATTGTAGAAGCACCCAGAGCAAACACTGCAGGTAACCGTTGATGTGCTTTGCAAGTAACTTCTAGTATCACCAGCCTTGTTGGCTAGGCCTGCAAAAACAACATGGTGAAAATAATATTATGAAATAATTTTATTACAAGTCCAATGAAACCATTTTCCTATTACGTGCCAATCTAGATTATTTTAACATATTTAAGTCAAAGTTGGAAAACATGTCAAAGCGCCTCCAAGAATTCATCTGTTTAAGAACCGGGTATATTATTAAATAACTCCAAATGCAGATGGTACATCCCGATATTATTTCGTGTTTGATCTGCTATATTACTCCCTCTATCCCATAAGATGTAAGGTAGAACTTATTAGTTTTCACAAAAGTCAAACTTCACAAAATTTGACAATTTATAGAAAAGTGCATATCAATAGGAAATATATTTCATGAAGATTTTTTTGCGGGGTATACTTCATGAGGATTCTAATAGTATTGATTTGGTGCTCTAGGTATTGATAAGACAAAGTCTACAAGTTTGTCTTGAAAAGAAAAAATCTAACACACACAATATTTTAGGACGGAGGAGTGAAGTTATTTTCAATACAAAGATCAGTATGTATTGTGCGGTAAAAAAGAAGGTAGAAGAGCTCAACTGCTCAGAACATCAAGAATGAAGCTAAACTTTGGGTAGCCATGGGGGCAAAAAAAAATTAGGCACAATTACGGCGGGAGAGTAATAACCTTATGTACTTGGGGACTATGGTCCATGAAACGCACTCTAATTCTCTCTGAATTAATGGATGAGGCAAAAAAAATTGCCTCCTGAAACAAAAAAGAAAGATGTAAGGTACGTAGTTCTTATTAGTTTTTCGAAAAGTCAAACTTCACAAAATTTGGCAAAATTTATAGAAAATATATATTTCATGATGATTCTAATAGTATTGACTTGATATTCTAGGTCTTGATAAAGTTTTGTATAAACTTGGTCAAAGGTTGCAAAGTTTGTCTTGAAAAAAATAAAATCTTGCACACCCTATATTTTTAGGACGGAAGAGTGAAATAGAAAGATATCATTTTATGTAT
>NC_041380.1:123043830-123114450 GCF_002162155.2 Triticum dicoccoides | reverse complement strand
AGGCCACTCCGGCCCCGGCGGCCACCAAGCCAGCCGCATCGGTGGTCATTCCGACCCCGGTGACCACTTCCCGCCGGTGATCGCTCCGATCCCGTCGGCCACTTCACAGTATGGCCCTCTCCAATCTCAACTTCTCCCTTGGGAAAGCTTTCGAGGAATACATCAAGAAACAGTGCAAGGAAGTCGTCAATGCCCAAGATGCGCCTCGATCTCCAAAGTTCTTCCTCATGGTGGAATTCACGCGTTCGTTAATCAAGCTAAATCCAGAATCGGTGGGCCTCATCATTCAAGCTTGTTTTGGCGGCTCTGCCAAGCTTTTTAAGGTATCTCATCTGCGCAATTGGTCATACAAGTTCTGCGTTTCTGCTCCGGAAGTGGGTTTCGAAATTGTTAGAGGTGGCAACCCGTCTTCCGATCTTTTTTCCATGAATTTTCTCCTATGGGGAGAGGGGGATGATGATCTTAAGGATCTATACCGACGTTATCATGATGCGGTCAGCAAAAATTGGACAATTGTGTCCAACGACAAATCTCGTCGATCATATGATCAAGCTATTCAGCAGCCTCAATTTTTTTCTTCGCAATATTCGCAAAATTCTGGTGATCGAGCCTTGCTGCAGTCAAGAGGCCCTCTTAATTCTGTTTTAACTTCGCCCAATAATACAGCTTTGGGTGGGGCGGGATCTACGCGTTTTAAATCTTTGGGCACTGCGGCCCATAGCGCTTCTGGCCTTTTTTGTGCTCGCTGCCTCATGTCGGGCCACTTGAGGCCCAAATGCCAGAACAAAATCCGTTGCAAGGCCTACAAGAGATGGGGGCATATTGCAGTCAACTGTAGATTCCGGGCCGAGATTGCCGTTCCACATTCCACTTCTGACATGGCAAATCCCCCCAATTTGGTGAATAATCAGGAATCTGGTAACAATGGTCGGCGGGACCCGCTTATCAGTGGCTCTATCGTTTCGTCTTCCCGTAATGCTGGCCCTACAGAAAATTTATTGCCCTCTGCTCGGGACTCTGCCAATTTCCCACCTCTTTCTCGCTGCCCTCTTCAGTCTCATCAATCAAATCCTCCTCCCTCAGTTTCTTCATTGCTTCATCCCTCCAACCCTGCTCCGGCGAGATCGTCAACCATGTCAAACTTTCCCTTCGATCCTACACCTTTCCTTCTCCCCGGCACTCAAGCTATCGAGGTGGAAGGGAGGCCAGCGCGCGCTCGGGTTATCCATGGAGAAATGCAGCTGTCCAATGAAAATCTCGCCATCGCCACTCTGGTGCCAATGCCCCAAGGTGAAGTTGCCTTTGTCAATGTCCGAGAGGTTCTCAGTGATTTCTTGGTTTCGCAAAGGGTTGTGTTCTCCTCTATTTCCAAATGCCCTTTTGGCCAAGCTTTTGTCAGATGCAACAGTAAAGCAGACAGAGATTCTTTAGTCAATAGGAGCCCGCATCCTTTTGATGATATCCACATAGTTTTCGAGAAGCATGATCAGGGCATGAACTAGAGGAAGTTTAATCTGGCCAGAGACTGTTGGTTGTTGTTAGTTGGCTTTCCAGTAGATCTTTGTTGCATGTCTGAACTTAACAACGCTGTCTCCAGTTTTGGAAAGTTGCTTTCTTGGGATAGAGTGAAAACCACGGATTCAGCTGTTGAAGTGAAAGTTAGAATCGATGCTTTTTCTGATGTTCCAGTCAGTTTGGCAGTTACTGGGGATAGGCACTTCGAAGGATAATCATGGACCTGCCCTGTCATCATTTTTCAGGAGTTGTTGGGAGGGGGACCCCCTGATGAGGATCCCGTTCCTGTGGATGGCAACCCGCACCCAAGACCACCAAAACAGCACCATCATCCCAATCAGCACAATCTTTTCTTTGGGCCCATTCCGCAACATGAGAACAATGTGCAGCCTGAACATGCTCAGCATGGACAAAATGAAGAGGCAGAAAATGCAGATGATCTCGGCTGGGACCATTGGGAAATGCTCCCAATCAATGATAATATGCTGATCCAGGATCATCACGTTGTTGCGCCACAAGCTATAGAGATGGATCACAGTGGCCTCACGCTCTCCCTTGGTATTGACTCAAACAGTGTTGAGACTGCAATTTCAGTTCAGGGCGCTGCTAATATTCAGTTGTTTGGAAATTTGATTGCTCCACATGATCCGCCAGAGATGCTACCTGAGATGCAGCCTATAGACCTTAACTTACCCCTTGAGGAAGGTCTGCAGCAGCCTGAGCCCCCCTTGCTCTGCAACTTGTTGACCTGCCTGTTGTGGTTGTGCAGCAAGAGCTTCCTGATGTTGCAGTTTTTGTGCAACAAGATTTGATGCCTGTTGCTGCAACTGTTGATCAACTGCCTCTGGATCAGCCACCCCACGAGCCACAAGTGCAGAACCCAGTTGTTCAGCTGCCTGATAACACCATGCCTGAAGATCAAGTGTTTTTGGCTCCATTGGTTACTCAAGATGACTACATTCTTCAGCAAGAGGCTGTTGGTGCTGCTGCTGAGCTTCAGGGAGTAGCTCTGGATATTCATCAGGAAGTTGATATTGTTGCTGCTGTCTGCCATGCTGAAAATAACAAAGCTTCAGACCTGCCTAGTCCATATTCAGGTAGCTCTAACCCTCCACCTGGATTTTCACTTCCCATATATAAAGACACTATTCATGTTGGAGCTTGTCAATTATTGCCTGATGCTGCAAACCTAGTTATGCAAAAGATGTTTCTGTCTCAAGCTCATGAGGATCTGCACAAGGAGTGCACTAGTACAGAGGTAGCTGAGCTTTGGAAGGAGCACTTTGCTCCAGTTGGACAGCCAGAGAGGTAATTCAGGTACCTAATGAGTGGGCAAATTTTATTGCACTTTCTCTACTTTCACCAGACAAATTTGAGTGGGCCAAACAGTTGCTTTCTTCTCAATTATGGAAGTTTATTTCTGAGCAATCTAATATCTCAAACTCAAAACCTTTTGTGGTGCCTGATAAATGTGACTCCGTCCTGCAGCCCTCTTGTCAGACACAGAATGTCAAGGAGGTGTCTCTTCCAAGTGTTGCTGCCACTCCACCTTCCAAGGCTTCATCAGTAGGGATGTCTTCTAGCACTTCTGCCATTCAAGTATACATAAAGAGGAAGGATAAAGCTCCACTCATTGAAACCCAAGTGATAAGAAGCTGTAGAATTCAACAACTGAATCATGGTTACAGAAAGAAAACTTGCATGGACAGAAACGGTTTACCTTGCAATATTAATCCTCCATCTTTACCCAACAAAGTGGTTAAAAATCTCTCAATTGCATTTTGCAAAGGTTCCTGAGAAAGAATGCTCAGATGATGCTCTCCACCAACCCAAGAAGAAAAAAAAGGAGGCAAGGGCAAAGAGGAGAAGGAACAGGGCAAGAAGGGTTCACTGAAGGGGGGGAGTGTCCAGCCCTGCATGAAGTTCTATTAGGGGTCCTCTCTAGTTTCCTTTTGAGTTATGTGTGTAATGATCAGGTCCTACCAAGTGACTTTATGTAAGCCCATGTTCTGGGGAGATGTTATTTTGGCACTTTTAGCTCTATTGCAGACTGAGATCTTTAAGTTATGCAAGATTGTTCAGATATATCATATTCAGTTATCAGTGCATTTCTCTCATGAATAAGCAGTGGGAAATTTTGAACTGGAATATCAGAGGCATCAATGATAAAGATAAGTGGTTAGCCATCAAAAATAAAATTGATGAGACCAACTGTGACTTGCTTTGCATCCAAGAAACAAAGAGAGAGTTGTTTGGCAGCAGATATCTTAAGCTGTTTTGCCCAAAACGTCTGAATAAGTTTGATTACCAACCATCTGTTGGTGCTTCAGGAGGGCTGTTAGTAGTCTGGAATGACTCTCTTTTCTCTAGAGAAACTATTTGCAAAAACTCCTTCTCCATTTCCATTCGATTCACTTCTAAACTCTCCTCTGACACCTGGACTCTATCAAACATCTATGGTCCTTGTCTTTCTGCTGACAGGGCTATTTTCATGGACTGGTTTTCTAACATTCAGATACCTGATGATTGTAATTGGTTGATGCTTGGGGACTTCAACTATATTCGATATCCTTCTAACAGAAATAGAGGGGGGGGGGGTAATATCAATGATATGCTCTTATTTAATGAAGCAATCAACAATTTGGGCCTTCTTGAAATTCCTTTGAAGGGTAGAGCTTTTACTTGGAGCAACATGCAGGAAGCCCCTTTGCTAGAAAAGCTTGATTGGGTTTTCTCTTCTGAAGCTTGGACTTCCAATTTTCCAAACACTATGGTATTACCACTCTCAAAGCCTATTTCTGACCATGTCCCATGCATCATCAAGATTCGCACCATGATCCCAAGATCAAAGATTTCTAGGTTTGAAAATTTCTGGATGCAGATTGATAGTTTCAAGAACATTGTGAAAAATATTTGGCAGCAGGATGTTAATGAAACTAATAGTGCAAAGAGAATCACTGCAAAGTTAAAGAGATTAAGGAAAGGATTGAAGATTTGGGCCAAAGATCTGTCTCAGTTGTCAAAACTTATTCAAGCCTGTAATGATCTCATTCTTCTTTATGATACTATTAAAGATTTTAGATCTTTATCAACTGTTGAATGGAATGGCAGAGAAATTATTAAGCAGCACCTTCTAAACCTATTGGAAATGCAAAGAGCTTACTAGAAACAAAGAGCAACAATTAGATGGATTTTACAAGGGGAAGAAAATACTAAATATCTGAAAGTAAAGGATACAATCAATTACAGGAGAAACTATATTGCTAGTTTACAGGATGAGGCTGGTAATATGCAAGATGATCATCAAGCTAAAGCTGCAATTCTATGGAGAGCTTTCAAACAGAGACTCAATACTTCTGCACCTACTTTTAACCTTCTCAGCCTAGACTCACTTATTGCAAAGGGGCCTGAACTAGTTGAGCTTGACAAGCCATTTACCAAAGAGGAAATTGATGCAGTAGTTAAAGATCTCCCTTCTGACAAGGCACCAAGGCCAGATGGCTTCAACACTGATTTCATCAAGCATTGCTGGGATATCATTGCTCCAGACTTCTACAAACTAATTGAAGATTTTTATAATGGAAATTTAAACTTGCAAAGCATCAACTCCTCTTTTATTACTCTGTTGCTCAAAAAGGAAGCTCCTGTGCATGCTAATGATTTCAGACCAATATCTTTACTCAACTGCTCCATCAAAATCACCACAAAGCTTCTGGCTAATAGATTGCAGACTGTCATACTAAAATTGGTTCATCAGAATCAATATGGATTTCTTAAGAAGAGATCAATTCAGGACTGTTTGGCCTGGTCATATGAATTCATTCATCAATGTCATCAATCAGGATAAGATTTAATTATTCTGAAATTGGATTTTGAGAAAGCTTTTGATATGATTGAGCATGAAGCTATCAGGAAACTGCTCATTGCTAGGGGCTTTGGACCTAGGTGGATTATGTGGATGGATATGATTTTCTCTTCTGGGCTTTCTTCAGTGCTGCTAAATGATGTACCTGGAAAACAGTTCCTCTGTAAAAGAGGGGTCAGGCAAGGTGATCCTCTCTCACCTTTATTGTTTATCATAGCTGCTGATCTGCTCCAAAAAATTCTTAATGAAGCAATGAAGAATGGTCTGATCTCTGCCCCTCTGCATACTAATGTTGATCAGGATTTTCCTATAATTCAATATGCAGATGATACTGTCCTTGTTATGCATGCTAATGCTGCTCAATTGCATTAGCTCAAAAATTTGCTCATGTACTTCAGCATATTCACTGGCATGAGGGTTAATTATGGAAAATCAGTAATTGTCCCCATCAACACTACAAATGATAAAATGCTGGTTTTGGCTAATATTATGGGTTGCAAAGTTGGCTCTCTCCCCTTCACATATTTGGGTTTACCTCTCTGTCTCTCCAAACCAAAGATTGAAGATTTTATGCCCATTATGCAAAGAATTGAAAGAAGACTTGCTGGTTGTTCCTCCCTCTTATCATATGGGGACAAGCTAGTTTTGGTTAAGTCTGTGTTTTACAACAACAACAACAACAACAACAACAACAAAGCCTTTAGTCCCAAACAAGTTGGGGTAGGCTAGAGGTGAAACCCATAAGATCTCGCAACCAACTCATGGCTCTGGCACATGGATAGCAAGCTTCCACGCACCCCTGTCCATAGCTAGCTCTTTGTCGATACTCCAATCCTTCAGGTCTCTCTTAACGGACTCCTCCCATGTCAAAATCGGTCGACCCCGCCCTCTCTTGACATTCTCCGCACGCTTTAGCCGTCCGCTATGCACTGGAGCTTCTGGAGGCCTGCGCTGAATATGCCCAAACCATCTCAAACGATGTTGGACAAGCTTCTCCTCAATTGGTGTACTCATTTTCTTCATGTGTACTCTAGCACTGCCCTCTGGTGTCATGGAGCAGATTAAGAAATATCTCAAACACTTCTTCTGGAGGAAATATGGAATGGGAGACAGAGGCACTGCCTTGATTGCTTGGGGCAAAGTTTGCCAGCCCAAAGAAAAAGGAGGTCTTGGAGTTTTGGATATTGCCAGCCACAACAAATGTTTACTTATGAAACATGTCCACAAATTCTTAAATCAACAGGATATTCCTTGGGTCAAATTGATTTGGGAGGCTTATTATCCAGATAGAATGCTTTCCACTACTCCACAAGGATCTTTTTGGTGGAAAAGTATTCTCAAATTAGTGCCTGAATTTAGACAGGTTGTTATCCCCAAGCTAGGATCTGGGAACACTGTTAGATTTTGGATTGACAACTAGAATCAGGGTATATTGAAAGACAGATTCCCACAGCTGTTCTCTTTCAGCAGACAAGAGGAAATCTCAGTGCAGAAAATCAAAGGCTTGGAGGAGGTATCTGAACATTTTTTTACCCCACTGTCCATTCAAGCACACCAACAATTTCAAGAACTATCTGCCATCTTGCAAGCCACCCATCTGAATAACTCTCTAGACAAATGGAGCTTCCCATGGAACAAGCAGAATGATGGATTCTCTGCTATCCAAATGTATGGTCATTTGCAAGGAAGAGAGGTAGCTTCTCCACTGTTCAAGAATATTTGGAAAAGTGTTGCTATGTTAATATACAAGATTTTCCTATGGTTATTATTGCATGACAGTAAATGTCAGGAATCTTCTCTTCAGAAAGAAGTTCCATTTGCCAAGCTACAATTGTGAACTTTGTAACTATTCTTGTGACGAAACCAGCCTTCACCTGCTCTGGGACTGCCCTTTTGCTCTGCAATGCTGGGATTCAATTGTCCCTTCTAAAGTCAGAGGCATCAATGTTTTCGATGAAATTAACTTGTTATTAATCCAGTTACCCAAGCAGTTCGCAATGAGCATCATCACCATCGGTTGCTGGCACATTTGGATGCAGAGAAACTCAAAAAATCTCAAAGCTCAAAACCCATCAGTTCAAGCATGGAGAAATCTTCTCAGAGATGATCTCAAGTTGTTGCTCCTCAGAACCAAAGAGAAATACAGAGATGCTTTCAGAGGATGGATTGCAGATAATCTAACTTAATTTATCATAGACTTTCCTAGAGCTGGTATTGGTTAGATGGTGGGACGCTGTATTTTATTTTCTTTGTTGTACATAACTTTGCTTACTTTTGAATGAAAATTACCGTAGAACGATTGTTCTACGGTTTTTGGTTCAAAAAAAAGAGTGAAATAATATTCAACGCAAAGACCATTCTATTTGCGCGATACAAAAAAAAAGAGGCAAAAGAGCTCAACTGCTCATCACAGAAGAAGTTTCAACACTGACAAGGTGACAAACAGAAGCAGAATCGATTGCACGTCGCCACGACGTTTCTTGACCTGTAAAGCACAAGCTCCATGCCCTTGGTCAACCGTTCTCCTGTTAGTCCCGTCAAGCAACGTTTTCCTCGTAGTTTCCCTTGAATAGCTAGCAAAAGCTATCGACGAACTAATATTCCGGAGCAAGCACAGGATGTCAAAGATACGCCGGAATAATCCAATCTTCTCAACATCCTTTGCTCCGAAACGTCAGCTGATCAACACGACAGGTAGGTTGTGTTGTGGTTAGCAAACAAGAGATCTAAACTCTAAGATCATAACCAGCTTGGCTATTTATTTTCTTGATTGATAAGCGGAGCTGTCATAGACAAACATCATAATGCAGGTGCCTCTGCAGCACACGACAAGATGTTTGCCGCTCCTAGACCTGTAAATTCTACTCTAATAAAAGAGCATTGTGCACGTAGGGAGGATTAACAACAGAAATAAATTCCAGAGCCGGGCGGGCGTAGTAATCGCTTTTGATGTGGAATCGGCTTTCTGTTTGCCGTATGCTGCTGCCCTACCAGCTTTCAGATAGATAGCCGCTGGAGTCAACGGCTTTGCCTGCTTTGCAAGTGGCTTCCACTGTCACCCAGCATTGCCTGCCGAAACTACATTTAATTGACTTTACTAATTTGACAGCGACTAACTGAAACGTTTAACTGGCTGATATACATGGAGTTTTCACTAGTTTAATTTGATTGAATCGCCAATCACAGCTAACTAACGTCAACACGGGCGCGCATATGCCCCCGCTTCAAGCAACCTCACGTTTTCCACCCGTTTCGTTGCGCGCCGGGTCAGCGTCGCTCACGAAGATGAAGAGGGAAATATTTTATTTGAAGCAGTTTATGAAAAGAAATTGTGACTCACTCAACACCGGCTTCCAATTTCCAGGTCCAATAAGATTTTACTGTTCCTCCCGTGGCATTTCGCTCGCATGCTCGGTTTGAGACGAGATGAGAGGAACGTGTGAATACTCAAAGCTCAGGAAGCTCAACAACTACGGAAGGAAGTTTTTCTTTAAAAGCCAAGGCAAAAGACTTGTCTCATATAGTATTAATTAACAAAAAAAGCAGAGAGTTTATTGGTGTTACAACACGACCCATGTTACAATTTATTTCACTTTCCTGGCATGATTGATCACAACTTTTTTGCTCCCACAGTGGCCCATAGGGCCGTCTCCCTTTTGATATTGGACAACAAAACCGATAGCGGAGTAGACTTGCGACGGAAAAACCTGCGCGTTGCGTTCGTTCTAAATGGCCCAAGAAGTGAGTAACACAAAAGAGGCCATTGCCTTTCTATTAGGGACGAAGTGATCACAAAGATGGTCCCACCATTTGTTAGCAGATTGTAGCATGTTCCAACCAGCAGTCACTGGTGGAAAAAAGGCCTTTGGTCGCGGTTCGCAACTGCCATTAGTCGCGGTTGCGCAACCGCGACCAAATAAGCGCGACTAAAGCCCCCCACCTTTAGTCGCGGCTGCTTAAGAACCGCGACTAACGGCCCGTCCATGTGGGCGCCAGGCGGCCGTCGGGGCGGAGGACCTTTAGTCGCGGTTCTTCTGGCCAACCGCGACTAAAGGCCGCCACAGGTTTAGGGTTTTAGCCCCCCCCCTAAACCTGTTTTCTGTTTAATTTGTATTGTTTTATTTCTTTTGTGCTTTATTTTAATTTTGAAGGAGTTTCATATATTGTTAAACTAGGCGTTGAGGGCGCAGCGAGGCGGCGCGGTGGGCGAGGGAGGCCGGCGGGCGGCGTACTAGGGCGAAAGGGGGCGGCGGGCGCCGTACGTGGGCGAGAGGGGGCGGCGGGCGACGTCGAGGGCGCGGGCGACGGCGGGCGGCGTCGAGGGCGAGGTCGACGGCGGGCGGCGTCGAGGGCGAGGGCGGCAGGCCTTCGGCGCGGCAGAGAACGAGCGGAGAAATGGAGGCGACGGGTCGGGCGGTTGTATTTATAGCCCCCCCCTTTAGTCGCGGTTGGGGAGGCGACCCGCGACTAAAGGGTAACCTTAGTCGCGGTTGGGGAGGCGACCCGCGACTAAAGGGTAACCTTTAGTCGCGGTTGGGGAGGCGACCCGCGACTAAAGGACTTTTTTGGCGGGTTTTTCGTTCCCGCGCGCAACCACCTTTAGTCACGGTTGGGCAGGCCAACCGCGACTAAAGGTATTTTCCAAATACTTTTTCTTTTTCAAAATTATAAAAATACAAATAATATATCAAAAAATTCAGAAAAATAAAACTAATTCAATTCAAAATTATAAAAATACAAATAATATATCAAAAAATTAAGAAAAATAAAACTAATTCAATTCAATATGTTAAAAATACAAATAATATATCAAAAAATTAAGAAAAATAGAACTAATTCAATTCAATGTGTTAAAAATACAAATAATATATCAAAAAATTCAGAAAAAAAACTAATTCAATTCAAAATGTTAAAAATACAAATAATATATCAAAAAATTCAGAAAAATAAAACTAATTCAATTGAAAATTCTAAAAATACAAATAATATATCAAAAAATTCAGAAAAATAAAACTAATTCAATTCAAAATTCCAGGGGAGGGGCTTTAGTTGCGGTTGGCCTGGCAAACCGTGACTAAAGGTGCCCGAAGGCCTTTAGTCGCGGTTGTCCTGGCCAACCGCGACTAAAGACCCTCACGTGCGCCAGCTGGCCACCGAGCGCCCTGGGCCCAGGCCTTTGGTCGCGGTTCACCTCCAGAACCGCGACTAAAGGTCCCATTAGTCGCGGTTCCTACAGCTTCGCGACTTATGGGGCTGGACGGAAGCCTGTTTTTCCACCAGTGAGTGTTGATGAAGTCAAGTTTTGGTGCGGGCTGCGCGAGCGGTAACAAATCGAGGCAAACTCTGAATACTAGATATGACACAAAAATAACAGGGGTCTTTAGCATGCCCCAAATTCTAATCATGCACCGGCATTTCAAGATCGATTTGGTGATCACGTCTCTTGCTCGCACTTGCAGAGAGAGCAAAGACCACAATTGGGTCAAACCCTTTTGGCCAGTCCGTCGACAGTCCAGATCCTGTTCTCGGAGGCTAGCGAAGCAAAAAAACTTAACCTTTGGTGGGGCTCATATCATGTGCTCGATGGATGGCCGGAGAATGCCATGGAACTGCGCCTTGTAGGTGGACTCCGCAGAGTATTGGCCATTGTCGGTGTGCTTCCAGACAATCTCATCTTCCATGCCCTGTTGGAGCTAGAAGCCACAAAGGGAAGCCCGAAGGCGTAAGAATTCGCGAAAGTGTGCTATCGAGAATTTGGAGGTCTTTTTGTTCTTGGAAATCCATACATCTTCGCTCAAAGCATCCCTGATCTTTCACTTCTTCCTTGTGGATGCCTCGTAAATGTGCGGGGCAATGTCCTTGGGCTTTTGATTGTCCACCCATGGAGCATCCTAAAAAGGTGTGAGCGCACCGTTGCCAACGGTAATAGTGATGAAGGTGTAGACGAAATCGTAGTTCTTCTTATCACAGGGGTTGCCCTGTCAATGGTGGAGCTAGCTTAGGATGACTTGGGGGCCAATGGAAAAATATGAACTCTTGGAGGGGTAAAAGTTTGTATTTTTTTCAATCTATGCAGCTACAGAAAAAATCCCAAGGCTGGGGGGCAATGCCCCCCCTCCCCCGGCCTCAACATAGCTCCGCCACTATGCCCAGCCCAACCCACATCTTGGATGATCTCGTATGCTCATCACATCCGCATTATTCTTCTCTGCTATGTTCCTTGTTCTTCTTTTTTGTGATTTGTGCACGAATTGAACAAATTGGTACATGTTGCTGGTTCACATTTTGTTTGTCATGACGGCTCGACAATGCTATGTCTGCATGAATTGTTCAGAGATGTTCGGGGCAAAGTATGGTGGCTAGATGCTGATGTTGCTACATAGTCAAGTGAAGGAGAAGTTGTTGCTTTGAGAGAGAAGGTAGAGAAGAAGAACACAGAGATTGCATGAGATGACAAATGAAAGAGATGATGTTGTTGTTGTATGGCATGATGATCTTTCTGTTTAGTTGCATAAGGGCATCTTCAAGGGAGACCCGCAAAACATCGGCATATGTCCGACGGGACACATTTGTTCACTTTTGCAATTCAATGGGGACCTTTATCAGTCCCCGAAGCTGTCCGAACGTTCAAATTCTGGTATTTTGAAGACAAACGTGGGGGAGTTTTACCGGAATCCAGACATGCACTTGACCAACCACATGCATGCATGTCCCTCTCTTCTCTCTCTCTTCCCAACCCCACATGGATGATCCCCCTCTTCTCTCTCTCCTCCCAACCGCACACTAAACCACAAATATCCCACTCGGTCTTCACCTATTTTTTCCCTCCCAGCTGAATACTTTGTAATTAGTGTTGGATGTCTCCCTCCCGTATCATGTCCGCGGACCATGCCTAGACATAAAAATGGACATATATTGGAGGAATTTGCAGGTCGGCGTTACTAACGAATTTGAATCATGTTTTAGTGTAACTCGGTCTTCAAATTTGATCACTAATATTGTATATGTTGGCATTTTTCTTTGAATTGACCATTTTGACAGCATGTATGCAATGCCATTTCTGACAGCAACAATATCAACTAGAGGCAATATAACATGAAATTAGGAATCATTGTCACAACAATTATGCAGCAGGAAAGAAAAAGGAAATACATAGTGACCCAAAACGTCAACAAATAAACAGACTGGTAGGTTGAATTCAAGTGAGCGAACTGAACATCTAAATATCATACTCCACCCGTTCCCGATTAACTGAAAGTCCGGGATTAATCCTCAGTCAAACTTGTGTAACTTTGGCCAAGTCTATGATCTTTTTACGAGAGTACATTTGATAATGAATTTAATGAAACTAATTTGATGTTGTAGACGCTGATACACTTTCATGTACTTGGTAGGATATAGACAAGTTTTGACTTAAACAACGATAGAACTTTGAATAACATAGAATGGAGTTAGTAACCAGCAGCTTATTTATTTTCCCACAAAACACCATAATTGCAAGTGCCTCTGCAGCACAGCACAAGCTGTTTGCCACTCCTTCACCTGTAAAATTCTAGAAATATTGTGCACGTAGGGCGGTTCAGAGAGAGCGTGCAATGCATGTCTGCATCCAACCTATGGATCTGGCCAGGCCACTCAACGCTTATCCGATCGCTAGCACGTGTCGTAAATGGAATGATTAACAGAGCGGCCGGCGCATAAACACGATCGAGAACCGGCCGGACGTTGTAACCGCTTTGCTGCGGGCGAGGCGAGATTTGGTGCAATCAGATCAGATCCCTCCCTTTTGGCCGTTCGATGCTGCCTCATCAGCTTCAGACATAGACGCTGGAGCCAACGGCTTCACCAGCTTTGCAATTGCAAGCAGCTTCCACTATCACCTTAGCCTTGCTGGCCATCACTCGCCCGGACTGCCGAAGTAATAACATTTACTGATTGGCTTTAGCACTTTGACGGCGACAATTCACTAACAGAAAAACGTAGACCTGGCGAGAAGAGGCAAGCATGTGCATGTTCGTACTGAAACCTCCTTCTAAAAATGTCTTTATCGGAAAGGAAAAATGGTACTAGTACTAAAACGCTTAATTGGCTGATACTTGTGGAATTCTCACGTGGGTCTGAGCGAGCACATGTCACTAGTTTCTTTCTCTTTTGAGGGAAAGCACTTGTCACTAGTTAATCTCACGGTTAACATCAACACGGAGAACGTATTTATGCTCACGTTTGGGAAAAAATTAATATAACAGCTAACATCAACACGGAGCACGCATATGCCCCCATTTCAAGTAACCTCGTGAGCAAGGAGAGAAATTGTGACGCACTCACGCACCAGATTCCAAATGCAAAACCGGCAGTAAGATTTTACCGTTCTCTGGTGGAATTTCGCTCGCGAGGAAGGTGTGAATACTCTAGCTCAGGAAGCTCAACAACCCATCTACCCTCCTTTTCTTTTCTGAACACAGAAGGGCTCGAATGCTCCAGATGCTTTTATTAATTGTCAAGCAATGGCACAAAGCATTTCACACACTACAACAAGAACCGCCCTATTGCAACGCATGGATGCGTTGTCGTTTGTCCGCATAAATGTTGCAAAGGTCTACACCAACGGATTCATATGTGTTGTCGTTGGTGGCGTTGCAAGGGTCTACAACAACATATATAGATCCGTTGGTGATCTGGGAAATAATGTGTTGCAAAGCAACAACGTATTCATGCAACGCTTCTATGCGTTGGTGCTTGCAAAATAGAATAACCTCCATATATAATCATTTATAACACTGTTGTTCTATGCACTGGTGCTTATAAAATAGAATAACCTCCATATATAATCATTTGTAACAGTAGGTAGTTTGAATGGCAGTACAAGGTAGAACTTTAGTAAAATTCGATAGAGTAGAAATGAAAATGATATATTGATTCAATGGAACAATCAGTTACATTACAATGGAAGTATCATCAATTAGGAGTACATCACTTCCTTCGAAAAATAAAATAAAACAAAATATAAAATTTCTAAACATTCAGAGAATTGTCTTGTTTTTCCTCCAAGTACCAAGAACCATCATACGTTCTCCAAGATCCAAGTAATCATCTTGTATTGAAATTCTCACCTACAAAGAAAAATCATAATACTATTTAGGCATAAATTCTAAATGAAGTTTAAAAATAAACATAATATGTATTGTACATAAAAGGATCCACATAAAAATTACAAAGTGTGAAAGAAAAGATTGTTGGGGAAGAAGAAATAATCTTATGTATGTGTAACTAATGACTTAGTAGGAGGACATGTTAAAACACTGATTATCTTTAACCAATCCAGTGTGCATGTTCACTGCGAACAGCCAGCGGCATGTATTCACTACTAACAATTATCCATAGATTATATTATATCAAGAATGATATGCATTCAACAACCAACTAAATGGTGAGTAGGCAAGCAATAATATCGACTATACAAAATTGGATATTTCCGTTTTCTAATGGTCTCAACACTAACTAGTTTAGTGTCACGATTACCCACATACTGCTCATGCTTGCTATGACGTATTAGGAGAAAAGAACTCAATGCCAACAGCTCAAAGTCATTAACTAATCTACATCACAAAAAATTTCGTAGTTACCAGAGAACTACAATGTCACATTATAATTTCTCAATCAAGATTCAAGAATAAGACTCTTAGAACTAGAAGAAGAAACAACATGAAAAAGAAACACTTCTTTAGATTTGGTCTTTTCTAGGAAAAAGTAGTGGAGTTTTGTTTCTAGAGAAGGTAGGATCCAAGGTGTTTACAGGGAAAAAATAATAATTTAATGTGGCAATATTTAATTTTTCAAGACCAACCTATCAATAAGCTGAATATATATTTAAGAAAAAAGCATCAGGGGCGACCTATGTAATGGCTGAACAATATGAATAATAGCAAACCTAACTAATGGATGAACAATTCTATGTCAGTACTTACCCAGTTATAAGAAACACTGCCCATGTGCCTTTCCTGCCAATGTAGAATATCATATGCCCAAGAGGATTTGATCTTTGGTCACAATTCAGCTCCCTAATCATGTATCATTTGTCATGCATTGAATACCTGAATATCAATACCTATATGAATCTACAAAATATAGGCATGTACAAAAGTTATGATCGGAAAAAATAGACATATACTGGCACACTTAACTAACAAAGACTCGCTGGACTAGTTAGTGTAAAAATTAAGGATATGGAATAAATAAGAATGCTGCGTCATGAGGAGGAGATAAGGAAATGGACACCTTAGTGGACTGAACCAGGGGAGGATTTATCAAGTAAGCGAATGGGTTGCCTGACTTTCTGTGATTATGTCATAAGCTATACATTTCCATCTGCCCCTGAAGCTGCACGCCAATAAAGAAAGTTAATCCCTTACACGATCAGCCAAGGCAAATTAATGATTTTAACACAATTTTATCAATCTGCGCATCTATTGTCAACAGTTCAAAACCTGACCTGTAGGACAGTTTCATACCAACATCATGGTTACTGCATTGTTTAGATACTGATAGACTGCTAGCTGACATCTTGCAAGCACAAAAATTGCAAGGGAAAAAAATCATATGATGAGATACAGGTGGAACAAATAATACTAACCATTGCATGGAAAAAGGGGCCATGGACTCAATAAGGAGCTAGATGGTTTCATGATTATTATTGTACGCATTGTACATATTATTGAGTAAATTTTTGCAATGGATAGTAAAAAAGAGAATCTGATCAAGAGAAAGATTAGAGAAGAGATAACAAGTAGTTCGTTCAATTTGCAAGAATTTTAAAACATACAGATCTTCTATATTTTTTATTTGGGAATGAATATCATCTACGGTATAGGTACTAATATAAGGAGAAGCAATATCAGCAGCAATGGCAACAGCAATCATCGGCAGCAGCAATAGCAACCAGCGGCGATAGCAAACAATCAGCGTCAGCGGTAATCAACTTCTATCTACTGTATAGGAAGTTAGGAACTAAGGAGCAGCATCGGCCTAGTAATCAGCGGCAGTAGCAAACAATCAGTGTCACATGGCTGTACTTTCAATCAGCACGGACGCACCACACAGAGACATCAGACATGCACACGAGCCAACCACGCACGCAGCTGTAGACAAACGCACGCGAGACCACCAGAGCTTGAGCATGCCGGGTGCCAAAATAAATCCAAAAGGGGCATCACCGCCGCCGAAGGCTTCGCGAGCCACAAGAACCACCCGCACGCGGGGATCCAATTGGCAGTTGAGGAACACGGCTGGAGTTCCACCCTATCCTACTCTCACCTCGGGTCCGTCTCCACTTCCGGCCAGCACCGAGACAAGGGAGCATCACCCTACACACAGCTTGTTTCAGATCCATGCCCGAGCCTGCAGCAGCGACGCGGAGCAGTGGCCTCCGAAACAGAGGCGAGCGAGCTGCGCCGACAATCCATGTCGACTAGTACTGCAGGACGCGTGCAGTGGCGTGGAGGACGTCGCCAAGGAAGAATATAGGACGAGTGCACTGAGGGGGAGCCTGACCTATGAGCGACGTCGCGGGACAGCGCCGGATCTAGGTAGAATTGAAGGTGGCGGCGGCCGCAATGGAAGATAGATGGGAAAGAGGGGAATCGGGGGAGAGAGATGGCGGGCGAGGTATTGATGGGGGGTGCGGGTATGGGGTGGTTTGATTTATTTTAGGGAGAGGAGGTTGGCTCTAAGCGCCGTAGGCGACGAGGAGTTTTTTTTAATCATCCTTAGGGACGAGGAGGTTAGCTTTAAGTGCGGGAGGTGGGAGGTGGGATAAACAACAGATTCTATAATATCGTTGGTACAAATGTGTTGGTATAGAAGGGTTTTTGTTGTAGTGACATCAAGACCCAAGAAAAACAAAAATTACAAAGAGGCCCCTCATTTATGCAAGGAGGGCCCTAAAAGGTGAAAGGAAATTCCAACCGGGTCCAAAACATCTCCCCTACAGAACTAAGATTGTCGGCACCGAGGGCGAGACCCCTTGGTACAACAAGCCTTCCGTGGCTGAACACCATGGACTCGGATAGAAGTTGTACTTCCTCCCATTGGGTTGCATGGTCATGAGGAATGAAATGGGCCGCCATTCCGCCCTAGAATGCAACAGAACGTCAAAGGAGACCGGCAAGCCATTGTGGGCACCATAGTCTCTCCAAGTCTACCGATGGTTATGCGTGTCGTTCCCATCCGCATATTCTCAGTCGCACCTCTCTTCATGGAAGATCATGCCAAGAAGAGAGAGGTCGGAGTACTTCCTACTATGCAGGGACGAACTTCAACCTCATCAGAAGCTGGGATCTGACGAGGCAAGACACCAATAGAGCGGTCTTGCCCACCGCAATGACGAGCAGAGAATGGGAGAAGCACCCCCAACGGTGTCTCCTGGTGCCACCATCATGAGCTTTTTGTCTGAAAGGTAACCTGTCAGATGATTAGGAATCATCTCACACTTACAACTTTTGTCTAAAAAATAAAGTTACTAAAATACCATTCACATGCCATAAGGATGACCAACTAATTTATTGATAATCATATATACTAATGCGTGCAGTAAAATAGTGGTTGTCCTCGACGGTGCTATGCGGCAATGCAGCCTCTACAAGATAGGTTCAAATGAACCAGAGCTCATAGAGACTACATGAGATGAGTAACAACACACAAGAAGGAAAAAAAAAACTAGGGAATCACTCCAAGAATCCTCGAAGCCTGTTGATTGAAGAGAGAAACCCATCACGACACAAGCACAACTACCACAAAAGATAGCCAGCAGGACGCGATAGTGGGAGAGGCAACCTAGCTTGAGTCACCGTTGGTGTAATCAAATGACCTCGATCAGCCAAGACGCAACCGCGACACTGCACCATTGGCGTAATAAAAAAGCAAAGCGCATCAGAGGGCACACAGCCGCAACACCACATGTGTCATGGGACATGGGTGGCCGTCGGCCAAGACGCCACGACGCCTTTGTTCCACCGAGAGGAGTCGAAGGACATCACAGTGCAGACTGTAGAGACACACCATAGAGTACCCTCGCATGGAGCACCCTCATCACATGTGGGGGTCGCCGCCATAAGCTAGCCAACGGACATCACACACGTATACGCCTTTGTATATCTATGTACTCGATTTGCTTTTGGTAAAAGTAATGTGTGCACATTTGTACTCATAGATACCAATGTAACTCAGCCCATGCATAAGCACGAGACCCATTCCATTAGTCAACGTTTTCATGGCATTTTCTCTTTAGCAAAAGCTAACGAAAGCAGGTAGACTAATCTTCCGGAGCAAGAAGATGCTGTCAAAAAGATATGCCAGAATGACATAATAGTCTGAACATTCTTCACGGTCAATGGTGCGAGGCTAATGCTATGTCACTCCATACGTGACACACGCAGAGAATTACTATAATACAGTTCTGAGAAAGAAAAAAGATTAAAAAAAACAGTGCCCCACCCAAAACGTCAACTGATAAACACGACAGTTAAGCTGGATTCTGGCTAGCGGACAGAACAGCTAAACTCCAATGCTATGATAACCAGCTTGCTAAGTTTCTTCGAAAGCACGCAGGGTACATGATAATGCAAGTGCCACTGCAGGGCATGACGAGTTGCTTGCCGCTGCGATCCTTGACCTGTAATAAGATCCTGGAAAAGAGTATTGTGCACGTACGGCGGATCGGACGGAGCGTGCAACGCATCTCTGCATCCAACCTGTCGCTCATCTGGCCGCTCAACATTCTCCGATCTCTAGCGCACGTGTCATTATTCATGGAAGGATTAACCGAACGACCAGCGCATAAGCACGAGAACCCGCCGGAAGTTGCACCCGCTGTGCTGTGGGAGGCGAGATTTGCTGGGATCAGATCGCGTTTGATGCTGCATGCTCTACCAGCTTCAGGTAGCACCTCGTGGCTTTGCAAGTGGGAGTAGCTTCCACTATCACCCAGCGCTCCGTTTCGAAAAAAACTATCACCCAGCGCTGCTTTTTTTTTTGCAGGCTAATAGAGAGCTTTATTGATTAAAGGTATTCGCTGGGCAGTCCGCCAACAGGGCACTGACCAGGAAACCGGGAGTATTATCGAGCCAACTATCGGTCCTGTCAATCGTGCAAGTATGCTTAGCACAGATGTGAGCAGGCTCATTAGCTGATCTTACAACATGACAAATATCAAAAGATGAAAAACAAGTGGTAAGCTCTCCAATATCTAACAAAATAGGAGCCACGACCGAACGGGAGTCGTGTCGAGTAGCCCAGAGGTTTACAACCTCCAGAGAGTCCGTCTCCATGATGACGTTTGAGAAGCCCCTTAGTTTAGCGAAGATCACGCCGTCCCTCACCGCCAAAGCTTCAGCTATGAGAGGATCTGTTACCCCAGGATAGGGCTTGCTCCACGCTCCTTGGAAGGCGGTCGGGGAGCGAGCGACGCCTCCTGCACCACCCTTGCCGCCATCAAGATGTATGGCTGCGTCTGTGTTGATCTTGACGAATCCGGGGTCTGGAGGGCGCCAACCGTGTCCCGGCAACATTAGCGCCTGCTGCCGGGGAATGTCCAGGAGTGCTAGTGTCTCCCTCGTGCGGCAGACGAGGTCGCCGGATCAAGCTTGTCCTCGCCATGAGTCAGCTTGTTCCTTGAGTGCCATATAGACCACATCATCGAGACTAGTATCGATCGATCCCTGTTGGTGAGTGTGTCGCTGTAGATGACATCCTTTGCCCAGGTGAGGGGTTGGAGTGTTAGCATGTCGAAGTCGAACAACTGCTCGGCCTCTTCCCAAAACTGCTTTGCACGGCTGCACCTAAGTAGAGCGTGTTCCAAGTCCTCATCATAAGCCAATCAAAGCTTGCAAGTTCCTTGTTCTCGCAGGTGCCGATGTAGCAAAGTGCATTCATCAGGTAAAATGCCTCTCAGCACCCGCCAAAAAAAAACCCTGACCTTGGGCAGCACCTTCAGTTTCCACAGCTTGTCCCATACCTGTTGCTCATTGATTGGAGTTTCGGTATCCTGCCCTTCCTCTTGAGCTTGACGCTCGTTGCGAGTCACTAGAGTTCGGTACGCCAATTTAACGGTATAGTTGCCTGAAACATCATGTGCCCATGCTAAAAAGTCCTTGCCACCGCCGGTTCTCAAAGGGATGTTCAATATTGCTGCCGCATCGGATGGCTGGAATGACTCTTGAATAAGATCCCGCTGCCATGTCCAGTTGTCCGTATCAATAAGATCACTGACCTTTGACACCAAATCTGCTATCCTGAGAGTGGGAATAAAGTTGGCTATGCCGGGCACCCATGGGTCAGACCACGCGGATATAGAAGATCCGTCGCCGACCCGCATAATGAGCCCCGTTCGCAGCGCTTCCCGCCCGGCGATAATCGCCCTCCAAGTCGACGAGGAGGAGCCCGGTGTTGAAGCCTGCATGAAATCAGAATTGGGGCAATATTTTCCTTTCAAAACTCGGCCACGCAGGGTGTTAGGATTTGTCATAAGCCGCCAGCCTTGTTTGCCAAGCATTGCTAAGTTGAAAAGATGGAGGTCCCGAAAACCCATTCCTCCTTTGCACTTAGGTGTTGCAAGCTTCTTCCATGATATCCAGTGTAAAGCACGTTTGTCAATGGAGCTACTCCACCAGAACTTGGCCATGCAAGTCGTTAAGCTCTTGCATACTTTCTTTGTCAGCAGAAACACACTCATGCTAAATGTGGGGATGGCTTGCGCGATGGATTTAATCAGAGTTTCCCTTCCCGCACACGCAAACAATCTCTCTGACCATCCCTGCATGCAACTTCTTGATCTTTCCCTTATATGTTCGAATGTGCCGCTGGTGATCCTGCCCACGGCTGTTGGGAGACCAAGGTAATGCTCGCTAAAAGTTTCAGCATGTACATCAAGGGTGGTTTTGATAAGCTGTCGTTGATCAAGTGGGGTGTTTGGACTGAAGAAGATGGCACTCTTCTCTCTATTGACACACTGACCAGAGGCACTACCATAGATGCGCAAAATCGCATTCAATCTGTTCGCACTCTCAGCATCAGCCTTTCTGAACATGAGGCTATCATCTGCGAAGAGCAGATGGTTTACCCAAGGGGCGTGATAGTTGACTCGAATCCCTCTATCCACTGTGCCATAATGTTTGAGCAAGGAAGAAAATCCTTCTGCACAGAGTAGAAAAAGAAATGGCGACATCGGGCAGCCCTGCCGCAAACCCCGAGATGGGTTGAAGAAAGGCAATAGTTCTCCATTAACTCGTACTGAGAAACACACTGATGTTACACACTTCATAACAAGTCTGACAAGGTCTGCGCCAAAACCAATCTTGGATAGTATAGCTTCCAAATAACTTCATTCAACTCGGTCGTAAGTTTTCATCATATCAAGTTTGATTGCGCAAGAGTAATTCTTCCCCTTCCTCCTTCGCCGCCTGGCATGAATGCTTTCGAACGCAACCAAAACATTGTCAGTAATGAGGCGTCCGGGGACGAAAGCGCTTTGCTCCTCGCTAATGAGCTCATCCATGAAATCCCGCATCCTATTGATGATGACCTTGACAGCCAATTTGTACAGAACCAGGCATAACGAGATAGGTCGATAATGTGAGATGGTTTGTGGGTTACGCACCTTAGGGAAAAAACCATTTTACTAGCAGAAGAACATGGACGTAGCCAGAAGAGGCAATTATCTTCTCTCGTACTACTAAAACATTCAACCGGCTGCCTGATCGGCATATGTTGGGTTTTCACGTGGTCTGACACCTGCCACTAGTTAATTTGCATCGCCAATCGGTCAATCACGGCCAGCATCGACACGGAGCGCGCATATGGCCCCTGCTTCAAGCAACCTCACGTTTTCCACCCGTCCCGTCGCGCGCCGGGTCAGCGTCACGCACGTAAAGCGGTGTGATGCGCCCTCGCACCAGATTCCAGATTACCGGTCTCCCGTGGCATCTCCCTCGCTCGCCCGTTCCGTACGAGGGGAAGAGGAAGGAAGGCGGGAATAGTCAAGCCCCGGAAGCTCAACGACTCGTCTGCTTCTTGTTTGCTACTGCCCGCGCGCCGCGGCTTCGTGCCCCGCGACAGGGTCAAGGCAAGCCAACACCACGATTCCGTTCCGTTCCGTTCCACCACCACGGCCATTATATATACCCGCCGTCGCCCACCGATGCTTCGTCGTCAACCAGTCTCTTCTCTCCCATCTCCTCTTCAACTCCCCAGACCCTCACAGCTCGACCAAGAAACCAACCAATCTGCATCGCCAAGATCGTTGTCAGCTCTTCGATTCTTGCATTGCGCGGTCCATCTTCGATCGCCGCGGAGCAGGTATCGTATCACCGATGGCTTCAGCGCAGCCGTGGAGGTCTATGTTCTGCTGCGTCGGAGGCGCGGCGGCGGGGGCGGCCACCGACGACGAAGGGCCGTCGCCGTCTTCCACGCCGAGGCGGAGGAGAGGGGAGCGGAGGACGCTGCTGCCGTCGTCGTCCGCGTCGACGGCGTCCCGGCTCTCCCTGTCCAGCCTGGGGTCGACGGGCACGCTGACGCCGGAGGACCTCTCGCTGACGCTCTCCGGCTCCAACCTGCACGCCTTCACCTACGCCGAGCTCAGGGCGGCCACCGCCGGCTTCTCCCGCTCCAGGTACCTCGGCTGCGGCGGCTTCGGGCCCGTGTATAAGGGCCAGCTCGCCGCTGAGCTCCGGCCGGGCCTGGAGGCGCAGACGGTCGCCGTCAAGTACCTCGACCTCGACTCCAGCTCGCAGGGCCATAACGAGTGGCTGGTAAGTCGACCCACTGACTCCACCATTGTTGTTGCACGTACGGATGCATGAGCTGTCGAATAAAATACCTCCATTATTGCGCCAACTAACTTCTCCATGATTGATTCTGCAGGCGGAGGTGTTCTTCCTTGGGCAACTGAGGCACAGGAACCTGGTGAAGCTCGTCGGGTACTGCTACGAGGAGGAGCACCGGATGCTGGCCTACGAGTACATGGGCACCGGCAGCCTGGAGAAGCACCTCTTCAGAAGCATCGACGGCCCCATGCCGTGGATGACGAGGATGAAGATCGCCGTCGGCGCCGCCAAGGGCCTCGCCTTCCTCCACGGCGCCGACACGCCGGTCATCTTCCGCGACCTCAAGGCGTCCAACATCTTGCTCGACTCGGTGAGTCAACTGCACGATCAATCGAACCATCTCACCATTTTCTAGCCTTGACCACGAGTTGTCGATAGATCCACCTGTGGACGGCTGAATGTCAAAGTCTGGCACCCGTTTCAAACATGTTTGCTGGCTTCGCTGGAAAAGCCAGCGGCGCCATGATTGGGACTTGGAATAGGAAGGTTCCTGGATGCCCATTTGTCACATAAATCCTACTACTCACAATCAATAAATCTGTACCCATCCGTGCCATAATGTATGATTATGTCAGTATCAGAGCAACAGCCTGACAGATACAGCTTAGCACGATAGAAACGTTGTCATGTTACACGGATATATCTGTGTTTGTCACAGGTTATCTTTGCCTAACCTAATTTGCTTCTTGCATTTCAGGACTATACCGCCAAGCTGTCCGACTTCGGCCTGGCCAAGGATGGGCCCAACGGCGACGCCACCCATGTCACGACACGTATCATGGGGACACATGGATATGCCGCACCAGAGTACATCATGACGGGGCATCTAACCGCTAAGAGCGACGTTTATAGCTTCGGCGTGGTGCTCCTTGAGCTGTTATCGGGTCGGCGGTCCATTGACCGTGCTCGACGTTCCAGGGAGCAAAGCTTGGTTGACTATGCCAGACCTTACCTCAAGAAGCAGGACAAGCTGCATCGGGTCATGGATCCGGCTTTGGAATGCCAGTACTCGTGTCAGGGGGCCGAACTGGCTGCACGTGTAGCGTACAAATGCTTGAGCCAAAACTCAAAGTTGAGGCCCACCATGAAAGAGGTCGTTCAGGCCCTAGAGCCCATACTGAAGATGGATGACTACCTACAAGTGGGTCCATTCGTGTTCACAGTCGTAGTGGAAAATACCGATAGAAACGTTGAGAAGAAAGAAAAGCTTATTGATGATGAGTGGAAGGCTGACATGAAGGTTGAGAAGATTGTAGAGGACAAGCACCAGAGCCACCAAGATCGACACCGGCAAAAGTTCCCAAACTCAATGATACACGCCGACATTTTGCTGCAACGGGATGGTGCCATCGGGCCGTATACCACTGCGCTACAACGTCACCGAAGAGCATCAAGTTACACCGAGGAAAGGGGTGCATAGTGTTGATCATCACAGAGCTTAGTTAGGACTGTTGTAAAGGAGTAAGAGTAGCAAAATGGAAGATTGTACATATTTGAGCTAGATCCAATAGGGGCGTAACACAAGTCACAGATCACCAAATTGGTTTGGTTGAGAGAGATTTTTTTTTTGAAAAAATATAGATGTATTATTCTTTTATGAGAAATCTTGATAGTGAAGCTTGGTGTAAATGCCAAAAGTTTTGCGAGAAGTCCGGTTAATGTATTGGATTAATACATAAGTGTCAAAGTATATAAATAGCAAGCGAGAATGATAAATGTATTCTGAAATGGTGTTTTTGTTACCTTCATGTTAGAAAAGGTTGCTCCCATAATCCAGTTTCTGCGCTTTGCTCTCATGTCTTTTTTTTGACGCAACCTCATGTCATTTTGGTGGCATTGTGAGCTTCTAGTATACCATCCATTTCATTGAGAAGTCTATGGATAAAGCCACAAACCTAAAAGGGATTCTTTCCTATTTGGAAAGCCTTTATGGTATGAAAATCAGCTTCCATAAAAGTGACATATTGACTATTAATGTGGATGTTGAGGAGGCAAACTTCTATGCTCATTTTTTTTTGCTATAAAATGGTTAATTACCTTTCAAGAATTTGGGGGTTCCACTACATTTTAACAAGCTGAAAATAGAGGATCTCCAGCATGTCATGGACAGATTCATTAAGAATATATCTAGATGACTAGGTTAAAAATATGTATTATAGGGGCAAACGCACCTTTTTTCGATCATGTATCACCAGTATACCTGCTTACTTGATATGTCTATGCTTAAATTTCCAAAATGGGTTATCAATTCCATTAGTCCCAAATGTATCATTTCTTTTGGGGTAATATAGGTGTCTCCCGTCAATACCATTTGGCTGACTGGGGTTTGGTTTCTAGGAATAAATTGTTTGGTAGCTTAGGGTTTCCTAAGCTTAGAATTTAATAGCACCCTTCTTGTTTCTTGGGGCAAACTATATTTTTCTAGTCAGGACAAATATGGACTAGAATCTTGAACTTTAAATACAATAGTTCCAACCCTAATTTGCTCTGGTCAAGAAGTGGTTTGGGCTCTCCTTTTTGGAAAACTGTGACATGGGCTATTTCTACTTCCTAGACCTTTTACAAATGGGTTCCGAGTAATGGTGTGAATATAATTTTTGGCATGATATCTGGCTTGGAGTTTTTCTCTAAATACATGCTTTGAAATTTGTTTGTTATTTGCAATGAACCTGAATGTACCTTGGCCCATGCTTGGAATTGCACTGACCAGAAGTTGACTTTTCGAAGGTATGTAACCCAAGCCAGGCTCTCTTTGTGGCATGAACTGTTTTCCCTTATTCAAACTATCTCTCCTTTTTCTTCTAAAGATGGCCCTATTCGGATCCTGGAGTCCCCTTGCAAATATTCGATTTCTCTGCCCTCCTAAGATACACATTTTTCTATGGCTGTTATACAACAATTGAGTATTAATTAGGGATACATTGCTCAACACCGACAAGTGAATAAATCAAATTCACTACTGCATGAATGCCTACTAGTGGTGGGCGCAAAAGGCCTACTAGTGGCAGCAGGGCACCCACCATTAGCCTCACAGGCGAGAAAGTGTTGTTGTGCTAGTGGTTTACTCATTACATCACATTAATATTGGTACATGCATATGTATTGCATAGATAAATTGATGTATCACATTCATACATGCATCCATATACCAAAACTGCAATACATCACATTACATTGATATCCATTATTAGACACACACATTTAACTCAAAAACATTTAGCTAGACTTTGAGCATTATTGATGGTGACAAATCAGCTGTGGGCGGCGGGGCAGAGGCAAAATTACGGAAGATAAAACCGATGAATCCAACAATGGGATGGCCTCTGAGACGAAGGACCTGCGCACCGCCCGTTACTACACATACTAGCATTGCCTTAAGTAGATCCTCACCTATAGCAAACCCCTAACATACTACTACCATACCATACTCCTAGCACATAACTATTAACTAGCTTCTCGTCATTGTAAGCTAATGGCACTAGATTCTCAGATGACATATGACTACATTCCCATCACTGTTAAATACTGACATACATCAAAATTCTCACACATTGCACATAACTAGATCACCACCATCGTGAATACGAAGGAAAAGAGCTCACCATCATGGCTATTGCAACGCCAAATATATTGGCAATAATGTCGGGACTGAAACCGCGCCCATGGGCTTTGTCGACCCAACAGTAGAAGATAACCACTACCATGGCCGCCATGGGTGGATGGAGTGGTTAGGGGTGACCCACTTCAACTTCGACATGCCACCAAGTCAAGGATGGAGCAGAGGCATTGAGATGGCCGACGCCTACTGCTACTTCTTGAGCTTGCGTTGGTTTTTCCCTTGAAGAGGAAAGGGTGATGCAGCAAAGTAGAGATAAGTATTTCCCTTAGTTTGAGAACCAAAGTATCAATCTAGTAGGAGACAACTCACAAATCACCTAATACCTGCAGAAACAATCAAACAACTTGCACACAACGCGATAAAGGGGTTGTCAATCCCTTCACGGTTACTTGCAAAAGTGAGATCTGATAGAGATAAATAAACGATAAAGTAAATATTTTTGGTATTTTTGGTTTATAGATCCGAAAGTAAAAGATTGCAGAAATAGTAGATCAGAAACTAAAATTGTAGATCGGAAATTTGTATGATAGAAAATAGACCCAGGAGCCATAGGTTTCACTAGAGGCTTCTCTCATGATAGCAAATAATAAGGTGGGTGAACAAATTACTGTCTAGCAATTGATAAAAAAGCGCAAAGTTATGACAATATCTCTAAGGCAATGATCATGAATATAGGCATCACATCCATGTCAAGTAGACCGAAACGATTCTGCATCTACTACTATTACTCCACACATCGACCGACTCATGCCTGCATCTAGAGTATTAAGTTCATAGAGAACAGAGTAACACATTAAGTAAGATGACATGATGTAGAGGAATTAACTCAAGCAATATGATGAAAACCCCATCTTTTTATCCTCGACGACAACAATACAATACATGCCTTGCTACCCCTACTATCACTGGGAAAGGACACCACAAGATTGAACCCAAAGCTAAGCACTTCTCCCATTGCAAGAAAAACCAATCTAGTTGGCCAAACTAAACCGATAGTTCGAAGAGAGTTACAAAGATATCAAATCATGCATATAAGAATTCAGAGAAGATTCAAATAATATTCATAGATAAGCTGATCAGAAATCCACAATTCATCGGATCTCAGCAAACACACCGCAAACGAATATTACATCGGATAGATCTCCAAGAACATCGAGGAGAACATTGTATTGAGAATCAAAGAGAGAGAAGAAGCCATATAGCTACTAGCTATGGACCCATAGGTTTGAGGTAAACTACTCACACTTCATCGGAAGGGTAATAGAGTTGATGTAGAAGCCCTCTGCGATCGAATCCCCCTCCGGCAGGGTGTCGGAAAAGGTCCCTAGATGGGATCTCACGGGTAAAGAAGGTTGCGGTGGTCGAAAAGTGTTTTCATGGACCTCTGGAGGTTTGGGAATATATGTGAATATATAGGACGAAGAATTAGGTCAGGGGGTGTTGGAGTAGACCACAAGACAGGGGGCGCGCCCCTGTGGCTTGTCGTCTACTCCAAGCTCTTCTGACTTGGAGTCCAAGTACAACATGTGTCTTCTGGTCCAAGAAAAATCATCGCGAAGGTTTTATTCCGTTTAGACTCCATTTGGTATTCCTTTTCGGCGAATCTCAAAAACAAGGAAAAACAGAAACTAGCACTGGGCTCTAGGTTGATAGGTTAGTCCCAAAAAATAATATAAAATAGCATATTAATGCATATAAAATATTTAAAACAGATAATATAATAGCATGGAACAATAAAAATTATAGATACGTTGGAGATGTATCAAGCATCCCCAAGCTTAGTTCCTACTCTTCCTCGAGTAGGTAAATGATAAAAACAGAATTTTTGATGTGGAATGCTACTTAACATATTTATCCATGTAATTTTATTTATTGTGGCATGAATATTTAGATCCATAAGATTCAAAACAAAAGTTTAATATTGACATAAAAACAATAATACTTCAAGCATACTAACAAGGCAATTATGTCTTCTCAAAATAACATGGCCAAAGAAAGCTTATCCCTACAAAATCATATTGTCTGGCTATGCTCCATCTTCATCACACAAAATATTCAAATCATGCACAACCCCGATGACAAGCCATGCATCTATTTCATACTTTTGTTCTGGCGAAGATGCTGGTGCGAAAACCGACTCCATAGACGAAGACACCGTCACCCCGGCAAAGAAGGGCCAACGCTGCAATAGGAAGCATAAGGGCAAGACCGTGCTTGCCGTCGAGGGATCCGGCGACCCTGGTGCCGCCAAGAAGGCCAAGGTTGATGACCCCGGCAAGGAAGTTGCCAGGTGCGCCGCCTGCCGGGCCTTGGCAGCTGCCGACAAGCCAGGAGGCTCCGACAAGCAGTACTGCAAGATTCACCGCACCAAAGGCCATGACCTCCAGAATTGCCGGTAGGTTGAGCTGCTTGCAGAGAAGCAGAAAGCTGAATATGAGAGGCGCGATGAGGAGAAGGGCCAGGATGGTGCTGAGGGGTCCGGCAAGAAGCGTGGCGGTCGAGGAGGCCGCGACGACAAGGATAATCAACAAGAGAGGCCCGCTCGGGGCCGCGACAAGAAGGAGGAAGATGATGGTCATGATGAGGAAAATGAGTCCGGCGAGCACGAGTTTCAGAAAGCTACGGAGGCCATGTGCGTCGACAGTGGTGCCTCACTGCACACCTCTCACCGCCAACTGAAGCAGTGGGCGTGTGAAGTCACTACGGCGGAGCCATCTTTCGACGCGCACAGGCCACTTAAGTGGTCCAGCACACCTATTATCTTTGACACCGAGGATCACCCTGACCGTACAACTGTGGTTGGGTGTTTGCCGTTGTTGGTTTCCCCAACAATAAGCAACCTCAAGGTGACGAAGATACTAGTTGACGTTGGGGCCGGTCTGAACTTGATCTCGCCCGCTGTGATTGAAAGGCTGCAGATCCCCGATGGAGAGGAGACAGGCACGTTTCAATGGGTCAACCCGAGGAGGAGTTAGCCAAAGGGCAAAGTCACATTGCCCGTCACATTTGGGGGCGAGCTGAACTATCGGACGGAGAAGATCGTTTTTGATGTTGCCAAGATCCCCTTGCCCTATAATGGGATCATCGGCCGCCCAGCGCTGGCCAAGTTTATGGCGGCATCACATTACGCTTACAACACGTTGAAGATGCCCGGGCCGATGAGCATCATCACCGTCCCCTCCGACAAGAAGGATGAGCTCATCTGCGCCGACCAACTCTACTGGGAGGCAGTTGCAGCGGTTGCCGCCAAGGCACTTGTTCCTGCCGATGAGGCTCAGGGAGGGAATAAAACCGGCAAGGCCTCTGCCTCTGCCAGCAAGGCCCCTTCTGGAAAGACTTCCAACCCCGGCAAGGACTCCTGCACCTCCTCCAGAAAACGCGCCTCTTCGGAGCGCCGCGTTACCATTAAGGACGTGCCAGAGAGCTCCGCCAGCGGGAGCAAGAGGTCCAAGGCGGCCCCGCCAGAAACCAAGAAGGTGCCCGTCAAGGAGGATGGCACGGGTGGAGCTTTTACCATAAACTCCACCCTCGACAGCAAATAGGAAAGCGCGCTTGTCGCCTTCCTGCGAGCGAATGTCAACGTGTTTGCATGGCAAGCATCCGACATCCCCGACGTTCCTAGGGAGGTGATTGAGCACCACCTTGCTATCTGTCCCCATGCGCGGCCCGTCAAGCAGAAGGTCAGAAAGAAAGCTTTGGAGCGACAAGAGTTCATCATCGAAGAGATCATGAAGTTGGAGGCGGCATGCTTGGTCAGAGGAGTGCTCCACCCCACGTGGTTGGCCAATCCAGTGGTAGTGCGTAAGGTGAATGGGAAGTGGAGGGTGTGTATTGACTACACAGATATCAATAAGGCATGCCCAAAGGATCCTTTCCCTTTGCCACTCATTGACCAGATAGTGGACTCCACTGCCGGGTGTGACTTGCTGTCATTCCTCGACGCCTACTCAGGATACCACCAGATCTTCATGATGAAGGAAGACAAAGAGAAAACTGCATTCATCACCCCATGTGGTATGTACTGTTTCGTACGGATGCCTTTCGGGTTGAAAAACGTGGGTTCGACATTTGCCCGAGCAGTCCAAATTGGTTTTGAGCCCCAGTTGCATAGAAATATGAAAGCATATATGGATGATATAGTGGTCAAAACCAAGGATAAGGCCACGCTCGTGCATGATCTGGAGGAAAGATTTGCCAACCTGTGCAAGATCAACCTCAAGCTCAACCCATAGAAGTGCGTGTTCGGCATCCCATCCGGCAAACTTCTTGGTTTCTTTGTGTCTCAATGTGGAATCGAAGCCAATCCCGACAAGATCAAAGCAATCGAGCAGATTGGGGCACCAAGACGAGTCAAAGACGTCCGTAGGCTTGCCGGCTGTGTTGCTGCTCTAAGTAGGTTCATCTCCAAATCTACCGAACGTGCCCTCCCTTCTTCAAAGTTTTGAAGAAGGCGGGTCCAATGAAATGGACTCCGGAGGCAGAGGCAGCGCTGCAAGATTTGAAGAAGTACCTCTCCTCCACGCCAATACTAATCGCACCTAAACTGCAAGAGCCGTTGCTGCTATATCTAGCGGCAACGACTCAAGTGGTTAGTGTTGCGCTAGTGGCACATAGAGAATTTGAGGGAGAGGCAGCGGTAGCGGCAGAGCCGTCGGATGATGAGCCAGAGCTCTCCCCGGCAGGGCCTGATGTCGGCAAGGCAGAACCCCCGGCAGAGCTTGGTCCCGGCAAGACGGAGTCCGCGCAAGCGGGCGAAGTCGAACAGAAGAAGAAGGTGGTGCAACACCCGGTTTATTTTGTCAGTTCCCTCTTGCAGGGGGCTAGATCAAGATATTCTGGCATACAAAAGCTACTTTTCGGCCTTCTTATGGCCTCAAGAAAGCTGCGTCACTATTTCCAAGCGCATGAAATCACCATCGTCACCTGCCTCCCTTTGCAACGAATCTTGCACAATCCGGATGCCACTGGGAGGATTGTGGAGTGGGCGTTGGAACTGTCAAGCTTCGGCCTCAAATTTTAAAGCACTTCAATGATCAAGAGCCGAGCCCTGGCAGAGTTCATAGCGGAATGGACCTCAACGCTAGACGAAGAAGTTCGAGAGACCGCCCTTCCCGGAAAGGAGACAAGCCGAGATTGGATCATGTACTTTGACGGAGCTTTCTCGCTACAAGGTGCTGGTCCCGGCGTGCTTCTCGTCGCACCCACCGGAGAGCACCTCAAGTACGTAGTCCAGATGCACTTTCCCCGGGAAAAGTCAATGAACAACACGACGGAGTACGAGGGATTGCTTGCCGGTCTCAAGATCACGGCAGACCGGGTCAAGAGCCCTTGCCGGCAAAGCGTTCCGACAAGGTTTCTTTTGGCCCACCGCTCTCCAGGATGCTACTGCCCTAGTAACCAAGTGTGAAGTGTGCCAGTTCCATTCAAAAAAGCTTCATCAGCCATCCCAAGCCCTTCAAACAATCCCTCTTTCTTGGCCCTTTTCAGTCTGGGGGCTCGACATACTGGTCCCCTTTCCCTGTGCTGTCGGGGGCTTTGAGTACTTGTACGTCGCAATCGACAAGTTCACAAAGTGGCCGGAAGTGGAATCGGTGAGAAAGGTGACAGCACAATCAGCCGTCAAGTTCTTCAAGGGACTAGTTTGTCATTTCGGTGTGCCAAATAGAGTCATCACCGACAATGGCACGCAGTTCACGAGCCGCACCTTCATGTAGTACATTCAAGACGGCGACAAGGTTTGTTTTGCTTCTGTTCCTCATCCCTGAAGCAACGGCCAGGCTGAGAGGGCAAATGCGGAAGTGCAGCGGGGCCTCAAAACCAGAACTTTTGACAGGCTGCACAAGTGCGGAAGGCCCTGGATTGACAGGTTGCCATCGGTTCTTTGGTCGATCAGAACGACACCAAATTGAGCCACTGGCCAGACACCCTTTGCCCTGGTGTACGGGGCAGAAGCAGTTCTCCCCACGGAACTCATATACGGGTCACCTCGAGTTCTCGCTTACGATGAGCTTGAGCAAGAGCAGTTGCGCCAAGATCATGTGACGCTCCTTGAGGAAGATCGTCTTCAGGCTGCTGTGCGAGCCACTTGTTACCAGCAAGCCTTGCATCGCTACCATAGCCGCAAGGTTCACGCCCGAAGCCTTGAGGAAGGCAACCTTGTTCTTCGGTGAATCTAATCCGCCAAGAATTCAAACAAGTTGAAGCCTAAGTGGGAAGGCCCTTATCGGGTAATACGAGTCTCCAGGCCCGGCGCAGTCCGCCTGGAGACCGAGGATGGCATTCCGGTGAGCAATTCCTAGAACATCGAACATCTTCGCAAGTTTTACCCCTAAGGCATGGTTGCCGGGAGCCCCGACAACCCCCTTTTTGTACGAGCCTTGCCGGCAAGGCATGTAACCCTATGTACAAAGCCAGGCGCAGACCCTACGCGCAGTCAGGGAAAGAAACCCTTAGTATGTATATTTTCCTATTGATTTCCATGATTATGTGTATACATATATGCATGCTTATCCAGGGTATTGTACTACTTTTTGGTTCCAACAAATATTAACGGACTGCCAAGGGTCCATGCTCTTGCCCTCTCTTCCTTCCAGCCACAGCAAGGACGCTCGATCCCGCCAAGGACCCGGCTCCGGCAAGAAGTTGAGAAGACCGTTTGGCACGGCGATCCCAGGCAAACCAAACAGATAAAGTTGGCCTGTTGCCCATCCATGTTCATAACCTGTAACTTGTGCGTTAGAAAACCTCGCCACTCTCTTTTGAAAAACTCAGGTGCCCCCATTCCCGACCCGAATGCTGCTTCGGTCGGAGTGGTCGTAGTAGCCCTTGCTAAAAGGAGATGGATAGGGGGCTGGACCCTTTGTTTGTAACCTGGCAGATGTGATTCTCCGACAGGCGTAGAGGGCGCTAGCAGGACGGCTTGCCGGGAGGACTCATTTATTTGCGTTAAGGAGGCATTTTGCCTCTACATGAGCGTATCCGTGCATGAGTTCCTCGCAAGGCTAGTTTTTTTCATTAACATGCTAATACAAGCACAGATGTTGTAGAACATAAGCATGGTCTCGAGAGATTACAATACTTCGAAATTTAAATTCGGCAAATGCCTACAAGTTTAAAAGAGAGATAAGTGCCCCATGATCCCCGTTCTTGCCCCTTTCCTCCCAGGTGCGGCAGGTGAAGGCAAAGAATGGGCGACGGGGAACGCACCGATGGAGAGCATGGCGAGGATGACCCTCAGCAGGGCGCGTGGCCGAGGGAGGAGGACGATGCGGATGATCGAGCTTCCGCCAATGGTCAGCCAGAGTCGGAGTCAGCGTCCTCCCGCTTGGTACCCTCGTTGTTGCTGTCGCTGTCCTCCTCGTCACTCTCGCCCGAGGAGGAGGTTTCGTCATCGGTGGAGCTCTCCGCGCAACACCTTAGGAGAGTTCCCAAGTGCCCGAAGACCTTTACGGAGAGCACGCCGTTCTCCATCAATTTGAAATGGAGAATGAGCCCCTCCGACGGGCTATGGGTTGATGACCCACAAGTATAGGGGATCTATCGTAGTCCTTTCGATAAGTAAGAGTGTCGAACCCAACGAGGAGCAGAAGGAAATGATAAGCGGTTTTCAGCAAGGTATTCTCTGCAAGTACTGAAATAAGTGGTAACAGATAGTTTTGTGATAAGATAGGTTGTAACGAGCAACAAGTAACAAAAGTAAATAAAGTGCAGCAAGGTGGCCCAATCCTTTTGTAGCAAAGGACAAGCCAAAACAAACTCTTATAATAGGAAAAGCGCTCCCGAGGAAACATGGGAATATCGTCAAGCTAGTTTTCATCACGTTCATATGATTCGCGTTTGATACTTTGATAATTTGATATGTGGGTGGACCGGTGCTTGGGTGATGTTCTTACTTGAACAAGCATCCCACTTATGATTAACCTCTATTGCAAGCATCCGCAACTACAACAAAAGTATTAAGGTAAACCTAACTGAGGGAGTCCTGGATTAGGGGGTGTCCGGATGGCCGGACTATACCTTCAGCCGGACTCCTGGACTGAAGATACAAGATTGAAGACTTCGTCCCGTGTCCGGAAGGGACTTTCCTTGGCGTGGAAGGCAAGCTTGGCGATACGGATATGTAGATCTCCTACCATTGTAACCGACTTTGTGTAACCCTAACCCTCTCCGGTGTCTATATAAACCGGAGGGTTTTAGTCCGTAGGAAAACATACACAACAACAATCATACCATAGGCTAGCTTCTAGGGTTTAGCCTCTCCGATCTCGTGGTAGATCTACTCTTGTACTACCCATATCATCAATATTAATCAAGCAGGACGTAGGGTTTTACCTCCATCGAGAGGGCCCGAACCTGGGTAAAACTTCGTGTCCCCTGCCTCCTGTTACCATCCGGCGTAGACGCACAGTTCGGGACCCCCTACCCGAGATCCGCCGGTTTTGACACCGACATTGGTGCTTTCATTGAGAGTTCATGTGTGTCGTCGCCGTCAGGCTTGATGGCTCCTACGATCATCAATGGTGATGCAGTCCAGGGTGAGATCTTCCTCCCCGGACAGATCTCCGTCTTCGGCGGCTTCGCACTGCGGGCCAATTCACTTGGCCATCTGGAGCAGATCGAAAGCTTTGCCCCTGGCCGTCAGGTTAGATTTGGAAGTTTAAACTACACGGCTGACATCCGGGGGGACTTGATCTTCGAGAGATTCGAGCCACTGCCGAGCGCGCCGCACTGTCACGACGAGCATGATCTAGCTCTGCCGCCGAACAGTGCCCTGGAAGCCGCACCCGCATCGGCTTCGACCCTTAATTCGGAGCCAACTGCGCCGATCGAGCATGGGTGGTTGGACGCCGCCTCGGGAGCTGCGATCCCAACGGCGATCGAGCCGAACACCAGCCCCGCACTCTGCGAGACTTGTGACTCCGAGGAGCCGGACTCCTCTCCGGACTCCGAACCCTCCGCGCCCCTACCGATCGAATCCGATTGGGCGCCGATTATGGAGTTTACTGCCGCGAACATCTTTCAGCACTCGCCTTTCGGCGATATTCTAAAGACACTGAAGTCTCTCTCTTTATCAGGAGAGCCCTGTCCGGACTACGATCAGCAAGGTTGGGATTCGGACGATGAAGAAATTCAAAGCCCACCCACCACCCACTTTGTAGCCACTGTCGACGACTTAACTGACATGCTCGACTTCGACTCCGAAGACATCGACGGTATGGACGCCGATGAAGGAGACGATGATGAACCAGCGCCTATCAGGCCCTGGAAAGCCACCTCGTCATATGACATATACATGGTGGACACCCCAAAAGAAGGAGATGGCGATGGAACAACGGAGGATGACCCCTCCAAGAAATAGCCTAAGCGCCAGCGTCAGCGGCGCCGCTCAAAATCCCGCCAAAACAAATACGGTGATTCCAGCACGGGAGATAATAATACTCCGGAAAGTGCCGAAGAAAACCCCCTCCAGCAAGATTTAGCACAGGAGGATGGAGAAACCAGCCCTCATGAGAGAGCGGCAGATAGAGAGGTCGAGGACGATAATTATATGCCTCCCTCCGAAGACGAGGCAAGCCTCGACGACGATGAATTCGTCGTGCCAGAGGATCCCGTCGAGCAAGAGCGTTTTCAATGCAGGCTTATGGCCACGACAAGAAGCCTCAAGAAAAAAACAGCAACAGCTAAGAGCTGATCAGGATTTTCTAGTCGACAGATGGACTGAAGTCCTTGCGGCCGAAGAGCATAAACTCGAACACCCCTCCAAGAGCTACCCAAAGCGCAAGTTGCTACCCCGATTAGAGGAGGAAGCACTTGATGCGGCCGACCGGCCACCTCGTGGCCGTGACAGAGAGGCCTCTCGGCCCTCCACTCAAGCCGCACCCTGTACCAAGGCACGGGAATATGCGCCGGACTTACGAGATATGTTGGAGGACAAGGCAAGGCAAACAAGATCGATCTACGGATCGCGTGGGCGCCCCACGGCTCGCGACGGTAACCGTCACACCGGCCACAAATTCGCCAGGGCCGAACACAGTAGACAAAGCTCATTGGTGCTATGTCGTGATATAGCCTAGTACAGAGGCGCCGCACACCCACTATGCTTCAGAGACGAAATAATGGATCATCAAATCCCCGAGGGTTTCAAACCCGTAAATATCGAATCATATGATGGCACAACAGATCCTGCGGTATGGATCGAGGATTATCTCCTTCATATCCACATGGCCCACGGCGATGATTTCCACGCCATCATATACCTCCCACTCAAGTTTAAAGGACCAGCTCGGCATTGGCTTAATAGCTTGCCAACATGATCAATCAGTTGTTGGGAGGACCTGGAAGCCGCATTCCTCGACAATTTCCAGGGCACTTATGTGCGACCCCTAGACGCCGATGACCTAAGTCACGTAATTCAGCAGACAGAGGAATCGGCCAGGCAATTCTGGACATGGTTCCTAACAAAGAAAAATAAAATAGTCGACTGTCCGGACGCTGAGGCCCTAGCAGCCTTCAAGAACAATATCCGTGACGAGTGGCTTGCCCGGCACCTTGGACAGGAAAAGCCGAAGTCTATGGCAGCACTCACGACACTCATGACCCGCTTTTGCGCGGTAGAAGACAACGGGCTTGCTCGTAGCAACAATATGACCAAGAACCATGGTAATTTGGATACCAGGGACAGTAGTGGCAGGTCGCGTCGCAACAAGTAGAAGCGCCGCATTAACGGCGACAATGCTGAGGATACGACAGTTAATGCCGGATTCAGAGGCTCTAAATCCGATCAGCGGAAAAAGCCATTCAAAAGGAATCCTAAGGGCCCGTCCAGTTTGGACCGAATACTCGACCGCTTGTGCCAGATACATGGCACCCCCGAAAAGCCGGCCAATCACACCAACAGGGATTGTTAGGTGTTCAAGCAGGCAGGCAAGTTAAACGCCAAAAATGAAGACAAGGGGCTGCATAGCGATGACGACGAGGAGCCCCGGCCGCCGAACAACAGTGGACAGAAGGGTTTTCCCCCACAAGTGCGGACGGTGAACATGATATACGCAACCCACGTCCCCAAAAGGGAGCGGAAGCGCGCGTTAAGGGACGTATACGCGGTAGAGCCGGTCGCCCCAAAGTTCAACCCATGGTCCTCCTGCCCGATCACCTTTGATCGAAGGGACCATCCCACTAGCATCCGTCATGGCAGATTCGCCGCATTGGTTCTAGACCCAATTATTGACAGATTTCATCTCACTAGAGTCCTTATGGACGACGGCAGTAGCCTGAACCTGCTTTACCAGGATACAGTGCGGAAAATGGGCATAGATCCCTCGAGGATTAAGCCCACCAAAACGACCTTTAAAGGCGTAATACCAGGTGTAGAGGCCAACTGTACAGGCTCAGTCACACTTGAAGTGGTCTTCGGATCTCCGGATAATTTCCGAAGCGAGGAGTTAATCTTCGACATAGTCCCATTCCGTAGTGGCTATCACGCACTGCTCAGGCGAATCGCATTCGCCAAGTTCAATGCGGTACCGCACTACGCATACCTTAAGCTCAAGATGCCAGGCCCTCGAGGAGTAATTACGGTCAATGGAAACACCGAACGCTCCCTCCGAACGGAGGAGCACACGGCGGCCCTTGCAGCGGAAGTACAAAGCAGCCTCTCCAGGCAATTCTCCAGTCCAGCCATTAAACGAGCGGACACCGTCAAGCGCGCCCGGAGTAACCTACAACAAGACTGCCTGGCACGATCCGAGCAGGCGTAGCAATGCGGCCCCAACCCCAGCCCTTGCAAAAATGCGACACCAGTACTTCGCGTACATAACTACGCTCTAGAAATACCATGGGTATAGGGGAAGGGGCACCATCACGGCATGCCCGAAACACGGCTTAAACCGCACCAGGGGCTGCCGATTTTTTAATTTTCTCTTACTTTCAGGACTCCACACTTCGGAAGGCCTATTTGGCAGTTCAATTGCCGCACAAACGATGCAAGAACCAGGGAAGCAGACAAGCGACGCCGCATTACGGAACTCCCAGGTGGTCTCTATCACAAGTAGTATACCTATTTCGCATACTATTCCGCAGCTTGCCCCTGGAACGGACATGTTACATAGTCCAACCTTTTGCTTATCGCATTATTTGTATCGTTCTGCTTTGATCGCAGCCCTCTTTAATAAACAGTGCATAGCTTTTGTCTATTTTTGCATTACTCTTTATATATATATGTGTGTGTGTTCCTTAATGACATATTGCACCCGTACACTTTGGTACGGCCTAAATACGCTAGGGGCTTTAGTACCCCTCAATATGGTGTGAGAAGTCCGAACACTTTAACAAGTGCGGCACCCCGAACTTATAGCATTATATGCATCGGCTCCGAATCATGTCTTGGGTCAATAGTTGGGTTTGCCTGGCTCCTATGTTTTGGTGCCTTACGTTCCGCTATATCGGCTAAGGTAGCACTAGGAGAACCACTGCGATTGTGCCCCAGTTGAGCTGGGTCGAGCACCTCAGTGGAGAAAGCTAAAACTGACTGTCATGATGAAGCAAGAGCTGGTCGCTGTTCGAGAGGTTTTTCGAGTCCCTAACGACTTATGCCGCTTAGAGCGAGGAGCCGACTCTGTCCGGCCAAGGCATGGATAGAGCCCCCAACTCGGTCTTCCGAATACCAGGGGCTTCGCCGAAATTTAAAATTATAGAATTCTATGGCTAATGAGAGTGTTCACACATTATAGTCCGATTGCCTTGTTCGTTGGGCTGAGCGCCTCCCTCGAAGGACCCAAACATGGGAAAAAGAGCGCTCAGGTTTATCCCCGAACACCCCAGCACTAGCGGCACGGGGGCAGAAGCCGACGACTTGCCATCTCTCAGAATTGATAAACAGCCGCACAGAAGGTAATATTTTAAATTCCAACAGCATTGCGTAGCGCATATGAACAAGTTTTCAGCGCACAGGACAAAACGAGCAAGTTTCACTCAAAAATTACATCCCTAGGACATTCATCCGCCCCAAGGCAGATACCCTTCAGAACATCCTTATAATAATTCTCGGGCTTGCGATGCTCTTTCCCCGGCGGTGGCCCGTCCTTCACAAGCTTCTCAGCATCCAGCTTGCCCCAGTGCACCTTAGCACGGGCAAGGGCCCTATGGGCACCTTCAATGCAGCCGGAGCGCTTGATGACTTCGAGCCTTGGACAGGCCTCCACCAGCCGCCGCACCAGCCCGAAATAGCTCCTAGGCAGAGCCCCTCCAGGCCACAGCCGAACTATGAGGCCCTTCATGGCCTATTCGGCCGCCTTGTGGAGCTCGACCAGTTGCTTCAGCTGGTCGCTCAGGGGCACGGGGTGTCCGGCCTCAGCATACTGAGACCAGAACACCTTCTCTGTCGATCTGCCCTCCTCGGCTCGATAGAATGCGGCGGCATCGGACACACTCCGGGGAAGATCTGCGAACGCTCCTAGAGAGCTCCGGATTCGTGTAAGTAACAAGTAACTCACGTTTATGTGTTTGCTTTGCATAAAGAATGCCTTACCCGCCGCTATCTTCTTCACCTCATCCAACTCCTGGAGGGTCTTCTGGGATTCGGCCTTGGCAGACTTGGCATTTTCAATAGCCACCGCGAGCTCGGACGCTCGCGTCTTTGAGTCAAGCTCCAAACTCTCATGTTTTTCCATGAGAGCCTGGAGCTCTTGCCGTACCTTGCCAACCTCGGCCTCATACTTCTCCCGCTCGATGTGCTTCGTGGCTGCCCTCTTCTCGGCCTCGACCAGCGCTTGCTTAAGGGTCGCCACCTCAGACATGGCCCCTACAATAGCCACAATAATCCTGTCATTTTTTGCAATTGCACCTTTTTATATATATTTAAACAAGGTATTTCTTACCTTCATTGTCCTCGAGCTGCTTCTTGGCACACCCGAGCTCTTGCTCGGACCGCTCGAGGTTCTGCTTTAGCATGTCCACTTCCGCAATCAGTGCGGCGGACGCAAGTAGAGAAGCCTGCATACGCATATTGACTCCTTTTTGTTAGACTCCTGCAGATTTTATTTGATCCTCTATTCGGCTTTTCTTCCCGAACGCCAAACAGAGCATCAGGGGCTACTGTCTATGCGGTAATATTATTTACACATTCTTTACTTACCTCAAAGCCTGTTAAAAGGCTAGTACAAGCTTCAGTCAGTCCGCTCTTGGCGGACTGAACCTTCTGGACCACCGCACTCATAATGGTGCGGTGCTCCTCGTCGATGGAGGCGCCTTGGAGCGCCTCCAACAGATTGTCCGGCGCCTCCGGTTGGACGGGGGTCACCGACACGGTGGGCTTGCTCCTCTTGGAAGGAGGTCCCCCGCCAGACTCTGGAACTTTTGAAGGTTCCGGAGCGGTGTCCGGCCTAGAGCCAGACTTGGAGCCCTGGAGTCCGGGAGGTCGCCTTGCGGCGCCTCCAGGACCACCTCCTCCCGGCTTGGAACCTGTTGGGACAACACTTCGATGTCGTCCATAGGGCGGGGGGAGGAAGCCGTCGGAAGCGAGTTCACATCAGACGAGTCCAGTGAGCCGCTCGATGACGCATCGAGCCGGTCTTTGGGTGGGCTGCATAAACATATTCGACATAAGGGAAAGCTGTGCAATAAACGAATACTATGAATTACTCTGGTATCCGGATACTTACGATTTTGCCAGGGGCTTGGCCCTGGGCGGCCACTCTTCTCCGCCGTCGTCGGCGTCGGTGGAGTAGTCCGGAGGAAGGGTTTTCCCCTTCTTGGACCCTCCGGCTTCCCCAGAGAGGGCGGCCTTCCTTTTCTCCTCTCCTCCCGCTGGAGGGTGGAGGTCTCTTCTTCCTCCTCCTCGTCTTCACGGGAGGAATGCACCTCGGAACCGTCGGATGATGGATTCGACACCTCCTGGCGCCGGGCACTCTTTCGAGTCCCCGTGGCCTTTTTCGCGGCCTTCTTCTCCAGCACCACATAGGGTGCCGGAACCAGCAGCTTCGCCAAGCGAGCATCCGCTGGGCCTTCGGGCAAAGGAGCCGGACAGTTGATCTGTCCGGACGTCACTTGCCAATCCTGTCAAAGGTAAGGGAGCTTAGATCCCGCATGGAGTCAAACTATGAAAAACTGATACCTATAAAAGGAAAAAACAGCTTACCGCATGAGCGTGACGCTAGGTACTGAATCCGCGATCCTCGGCAGCGGATGCGGGGGCCTCGGCGCCCTTGAAAAGCACCTTCCAGGCATCTTGGTACATCGTGTCGAAGAGCCTGCTCAGAGTTTGGTGCCGCGCCGGGTCGAACTCCCACAGGTTGAAAGCCCGTTGTTGACACGGGAGGATCAGGAGGATGAGCATAACCTGGACTACGTTGACAAGTTTGAGCTTCTTGTCCACCAGGGTTTGGACGCATGTTTGGAGTCCGGTCAGCTCTCCTTTTTTACCCCACGACAGGCCCGTCTCCTTCCAGGAGGTGAGCCGCATAGGGGGTCCGGATCGAAACTCGGGGGCTGCGACCCATTCGGGGTCGCGCAGCTCGGTGATGTAAAACCACCCCGATTGCCACCCCTTGAGGGTCTCCACAAAGGAGCCCTCGAGCCATAAGACGTTGGCCATCTTGACCACCATGGCGCCTCCGCACTCCGCCTGGTTGCCACGCACCACCTTCCGCTTGACATTGAAAGTCTTGAGCCATAGGCCGAAATGGGGGCGGATGCGGAGGAAAGCCTCGCACATGACGATAAACGCCGAGATGTTGAGGACAAAGTTCGGGGCCAGATCTTGGAAATCTAGGCCGTAGTAGAACATGAGCCCCTGGACAAATGGGTGAAGAGGGAAGCCCAGTCCGCGGAGGAAATGGGGGAGGAACACCGCCCTCTCATAGGGCCTAGGGGTGGGGATGAGCTGCCCCTTTTTGGGAAGCCGGTGCGCAATGTCGTTAGACAAGTATCCGACCTTCCTTAGTTTTTTGCTGTGTCCCTCCGTGACGGAGGAGACCATCCACTTGCCTCCCGCTCCGGACATGGCTGGAGAAGGTTGAGGTGCGGAGTGCAGACTTGGGCACTGGAGCTCGAGTGCGCGAGAATGGATAAGCAAGGGAGGAAGAAGGCGCAGGTGAAAGGGTGGATCCTTATCCCCTTATATGGGTGGACGCAACTACGTGTCCCCACCAGCCTGGTAAAACTTGCTTATCTCCAAGCGCCGTAATCAATGGCGCGGTTGGGTTACCCACGCCCGTATTGATGAGAATCCCGGAATAAGGGGACACGATCTCTGCTTTAACAAGACGTTCCAAGGAAACCGCCTCGCATGACGCGCTGAGGTGGGATAATGAAACGACTCGGATAAAGGCTTGGCCGTGGTGTGTCACACTACGGAATACGTCAGCAGATTAGATTTGTGTAAATATTATTCTCTCTGTGGCAATATGTGGAAACTTATTTTGCAGAGCCGGACACTATCTTTGTGTTCAAAATCTTCTATGAAGTACTTGGAGGAGGAACCCGCCTTGCAATGCCGAAGACAATCTGCGTGCCGGACTCGTCATCATTGAAGCCTGGTTCAGGGGCTATTGAGGGAGTCCTGGATTAGGGGGTGTCTGGATGGGCGGACTATACCTTCAGCCGGACTCCTGGACTATGAAGATACAAGATTGAAGACTTCGTCCCGTGTCCGGAAGGGACTTTCCTTGGCGTGGAAGGCAAGCTTGGCGATACGGATATGTAGATCTCCTACCATTGTAACCGACTTTGTGTAACCCTAACCCTCTCCGGTGTCTATATAAACCGGAGGGTTTTAGTCCATAGTACAACACACACAACAACAATCATACCATAGGCTAGCTTCCAGGGTTTAGCCTCTCCGATCTCGTGGTAGATCTGCTCTTGTACTACCCATATCATCAATATTAATAAAGCAGGACATAGGGTTTTACCTCCATCGAGAGGGCCCGAACCTGGGTAAAACTTTGTGTCCCTTGCCTCTTGTTACCATCCGGACTAGACGCACAGTTCGGGACCCCCTACCCGAGATCCGCCTGTTTTGACACCGACACTAACCATAGCATGAAACATATGGATCCAAATCAGCCCCTTACGAAGCAACGCATAAACTAGGGTTGAAGCTTCTGTCACTCTAGCAACCCATCATCTACTTATTACTTCCCAATGCCTTCCTCTAGGCCCAATAATGGTGAAGTGTTATGTAGTCGATGTTCACATAACACCACTAGAGGCTAGACAACATACATCTTATCAAAATATCAAATGAATACCAAATTCACATGACTACTAATAGCAAGACTTCTCCCTTGTCCTCAGGAACGAACATAATTACTCACAAAGCATATTCATGTTCATAATCAGAGGGGTAATAATATGCATATAGGATCTGAACATATAATATTTCACCAATTAAACCAACTAGCATCAACTACAAGGAGTAATTAACACTACTAGCAACCTACTAGCACCAATCCCGGACTTGGAGACAAGAATTGGATACAAGAGATGAACTAGGGTTTTGAGATGAGATGGTGCTGATGAAGATGTTGCTGGAGATTGCCCTCTCCCGATGAGAGGAGCGTTGGTGATGACGATGGTGATGATTTCCCCCTCCCGGAGGGAAATTTCCCTGGTAGAACAGCTCTGCCGGAGCTCTAGATTGGATCCGCCAAGGTTCCGCCTCGTGGCGGCGGAGTCTCGTCCCGAAAAGTTCCTCTCTATTTTTTTCTCATCGAAAGACCTCATATAGGAGAAGATGGGCATCGGAGAGCCACCAGGGGGCCCACGAGGTAGGGGGCACGCCCTAGGGGGGGCCCACCCTCGTGAGAAGGGTGTGGGCCCCCTGACCTTCATCTTTTGTGTGCATTTTTCTTTATTTCTTTTAAGACGTTCCGTGGAGTTTCAGGACTTTTGGAGTTGCGCAGAATAGGTCTCTAATATTTGCTCCTTTTCCAGACCAGAATTCCAGCTGCCGGCATTCTCCCTCCTTATGTAGACCTTGTAAAATAAGAGAGAATAGCCATAAGTATTGTGACATAAAGTGAAATAACAGTCCATAATGCGATAAATATCGATATAAAAGCATGATGCAAAATGGACGTATCATGGGCCCAGGCAAAAGTCTTCCACCCACGGCGGAGATACATCACGTGAGGGGCGGGGAAGTCGACATCAACCCACATGCGACCATTCCCGCAACCCCTCATGTGCAGCCTCAAGGCCTGTGGCGGGTCAAGCACCATCTCCCGGGCGAACGGAGTGGGGAGGCAGAGGTGAACGCACACCAACTTGTACAGCCTGATGAAGAACTCGCGGGGCTGGTCTCCAATGTGGCCCTCCATTGGGGGGGGGGGGAGCCGCTGGCGGAAGCGCGGCCGGTGCGCCGCCCCGTCCTCCTCTCCCCCGAGTGCCGCGGCGGCCTCGGCCACACCCCCTCTCTCTTCCTCTCACAGCAGGCTCTGCTGCCATGGGCTCCGGAGGAGGGGGGCACGCTGTCGAGCAGAAGCCCTCGTCGCTGCCACTGGAGCACCGGCACACCCTCTCACCATGGCGAAGGGAAGCAAGAGACCAGGCGAGGAGGAGATGAATAAAGAAGGATGCCATCCCTCTCCACTCTCTATAGAGGGGTAATGACCCACAAGTATAGGGGATCTATCGTAGTCCTTTCGATAAGTAAGAGTGTCAAACCGAACGAGGAGCAGAAGGAAATGATAAGTAGTTTTCAGTAAGGTATTCTCTGTAAGCACTGAAATTATCGGTAACCGATAGTTTTTTTATAAAGTAATTTGTAACGGGTAACAAGTAATAAAAGTAAATAAAGTGCATCAAGATGGCCCAATCCTTTTTGTAGCAAAGGACAAGACTGAACAAACTCTTATATAAAGGAAAGCGCTCCCGAGGCCACATGGAAATTATCGTCAAGCTAGTTTTCATCACGCTCATATGATTCGCGTTCGGTACTTTCATAATTTGATATGTGGGTGGACGGGTGCTTGAGTACTGCCCTTCCTTGGACAAGTATCCCACTTATGATTAAGCCCTCTTGCAAGCATCCGCAACTACAAAAGAATTATTAAGGTAAACCTAACCATAGCATGAAACATATGGATCCAAATCAGCCTCTTACGAACATAAACTAGGGTTTAAGCTTCTGTCACTCTAGCTTAGACCTTGCTTGTCCTCAAGTGAAAAGCCGATAACAATAAATATGTCCTCATGTTTAGAGGTAGAGGCGTAGATAAAAATGAAATACGGACATGAAGGCATCATGATTATTCTCATAACAACAACATATATAAATTTTGTCATATGAGTACTTATGTTCAAGTGATGATCTATTCACAATGGAAAAGTATAAATCATAAACCTTATTGGGCTCCAACAAACTATAATCTCAGTCATTGAAGCGATTGCAATTTATCATAACATCGGAAAGAGTCTATGTCAGAGCTAAAAAGCAAGTCCACATACTCAACTATCATTTAGTCCTCCATAATTGCTAACACTCATATGATACTTGTGGTTACAGAGTTTTAATCGGACACAGAGAAAGATAGGGGCTTATAGTTTTGTCCCACAACCTTTTACCTCAAGGGTAATGTCAACAATAATGGTTCATGCTCCCCTACATCCAATTAGATATATATATATCATGTTCTTTCCAACATGCTAAGCTTGCCAAAGGATAAAATGAAAAAGAAAAGGTGAAGATCACGATGACTCTTGCATAAGGTAGAAGATAATAATAAAGAATAGGCCCTTCGCAGAGGGAAGCAGAGGTTGCCATGCGCTTTTATAGTTGGATATATAAAATCTCAATGCGAAAGAACGTCACTTTATATTGCCCCTTGTGATATGAACCTTTATTATGCAGTCCGTCGCTTTTATTACTTCCACATCACAAGATCGTATAAAGCTTATTTCTCCCATACCAATCAATCATACATATTTAGAGCAATTTTTATTGCTTTGCACCGATGACAACTTACTTGAAGGATCTTACTCATTCCATAGGTAGATATGGTGGACTCTCATGGCAAAACTGGTTTAAGGGTATTGGAAGCACAAGTAGTATTTCTACTTGGTGCTGAGAATTTGGCTAGCATGAGGGGGAAGGCAAGCTCAACAAGTTAGAGGATCCATGACAACATACTTTATCTCAGATATAAGAAATACATAACTCATTACGTTGTCTTCCTTATCCAACATCAACTCTTTAGCATGTCATATTTTAATGAGTGCTCCCAATCATAAAAGATGTCAATGATAATATATCTATATGTGAAAACCTCTCTTTCCTTATTACTCCCTATTAATTGCAACAATGACCAAAGCTATGTCTGCCAACTCCCAACAACTTTTAATCATCATACTCTTTCCACGTGAAGTCATTACTCTCAATAAGATCAATATGAACTTTTTGTTTTTTTATTCTTTTCTCTATTCTTTTATTCACCCAAGATCATGGCAAAATAATCAAGCCCTTGACTCAACACTAATCTTTATTATATATAGCTTACGGACTCGATTACATAGAGAGATCATAAAGCAAAACTCAAAACTAGATCATGCCATAAACTTTATTCTACTAGATCAAGATACTACTAATAGGATCGAACTAAGAAAAACGGTAAAGATAGGAATTGTGATTGTGATACGATACCGGGGCACCTCCCCCAAGCTTGGCAGTTGCCAAGGGCAGTGCCCATACCCATGTGATTATATCTCCTTTGTCGGTGAAGAAGGTGGAGGTGATGTTGGCTTAATTGATGGCTTAGGCTTCTCCCTTAATTTGTGCTTGAGGACAGGATTTTGATCCCTCAGATCATCGATCTCCCACTCCAGGGTTAATATCTTTTTGCATAGGTCCTGCTTATTTTCCTGCAAGAGACGAAAAGGGATAAACTCGAACTTGGGTTTCTTTGCCCTATCAGGGAGACTTGACTTTTTGAACTCCATGTGCATGTCCCCAGGTTGATGTAATGGTGCTTCATCTTCATCTGAGCTCGTCTCCTCCTTCCCCTTGGGTTCATGGTCCTCTTCTTCCTCTGTGGTCCATCCATCATGTTCAACATCTCCATAGACCTTTGGATTTGCTAAGTAATCATCCACATACCTTTCTCCTTCTGAATCCTGGGAAGACATGTTGATTTAATCTGCAACGGGACAGCTCGAAACGAAGACAGGAGATTTTTGCGTGATACGAGAGTCAAAACCTTTGGGAGAATATATAATGAATTTTAACCGACCAAAATACGTATCGTGCAAGAAAACGGAGTCCGGAAGGCACACGAGGTGCTCACGAGGTAGGGGGCGCGCCCAGGGGGGTAGGGCGCGCCCACCACCCTCGTGGGGCCCTTGTGTCCTTCCCGGACTGCTACTTATTTTTCTATTTTTCTAAATATTCCAAAACGGAGAAATATTGCCTTAAAAATTGTTTTGGAGTCGGTTTACTTACCGTACCACATACCTATTCCTTTTGGGAGTCTGAAACGTTCTGGAAAGTGTCCCTTATATATTCCTCCAGGATTACGGTTTCAATAATATTGGTTTCAACATTTATGGGATTACCTAAGATATAATGTTTGATTCTTTGACCGTTTACCACCTTCGGATTTGTGCCTTCGAAGTTGTTGATTTTTATGGCACCAGAACGGTAGACTTCCTCGATAACATAGGGGCCTTCCCATTTAGAGAGAAGTTTTCCTGCAAAAAATCTTAAACAAGAGTTGTATAGCAATACATAATCACCTACATTAAACTCACGCTTTTGTATCCTTTTGTCGTGCCATCTTTTAACTTTTTCTTTAAACAACTTGGCATTTTCATAAGCTTGGGTTCTCCATTCATCAAGTGAGCTAATATCAAATAACCTCTTCTCACCGGCAAGTTTAAAATCATAGTTAAGCTCTTTAATAGCTCAATATGCCTTATGTTCTAGTTCGAGAGGTAAGTGACATGCTTTTCCATAAACCATTTTATACGGAGACATACCCATAGGGTTTTTGTATGTAGTTCTATAAGCCCATAATGCATCATCAAGTTTCTTAGACCAATTCTTTCTAGACCTATTAACAGTCTTTTGCAAAATTAATTTGAGCTCTCTATTGCTCAACTCTACTTGACCACTAGACTGTGGGTGATAAGGAGATGCAATTCTATGATTAACATCATATTTAGCAAGCATTTTACGGAAAGCACCATGAATAAAGTGTGAACCACCATCAGTCATTAAATATCTAGGGACTCCAAACCTCGGGAAAATAACTTCCTTAAGCATTTTAATAGAAGTGTTATGATCAACACTACTAGTTGGAATAGCTTCTACCCATTTAGTAACGTAATCAACAGCAACTAGAATATGTGTGTATCCATTAGAGGCAGGAAAAGGTCCCATATAATCAAAGTCCCAAACATCAAATGATTCAATAACAAGAGAGTAATTCATAGGCATATCTTGACGTCTACTAATATTACCAATTCTTTGACATTCATCACAAGACAAGACAAACTTACGGGCATCCTTGAAGAGAGTAGGCCAATAAAAACCAGATTGCAATACCTTATGTGCAGTTCTATCTCCAGCGTGGTGCCCTCCATAAGACTCGGAATGACACTTGCATAAGATCTGTTCCTGTTCATGCTCAGGTACACAACGTCTAATAACACCATCTACTCCTTATTTATAAAGATGTGGGTCATCCCAAAAGTAATGTCTCAAATCATAGAAAACGTTTTCTTTTGTTGGTATGTGAAGCTAGGTGGTATAAATTTAGCAACAATATAATTAGCATAATCAGCATACCATGGAGTACTACGAGAAGTACTTATAACATTTAATTGTTCATCAGAAAAGTTATCATTAATAGGTAGTGGGTCATCAAGAATATTTTCTAACCTAGACAGGTTGTCTGCAACGGGGTTCTCAGCTCCCTTTCTATCAACAATATGCAAATCAAATTCTTGTAGCAAGAGAACCCATCTAATAAGTCTAGGTTTAGCATCTTTCTTTTCCATAAGATATTTAATAGCAGCATGATCAGTTTGAATAGTTACTTTAGAATCAACAATATAAGATCTGAACTTATCACAAGCAAATACAACTGCTAAAAGCTCTTTTTCAGTAGTAGCATAATTTCTTTGAGCATTGTCTAGAGTCTTACTAGCATAATGAATAACATTTAATTTCTTATCAACCCTTTGCCCTAGAACAGCACCTACAACTTAATCACTAGCATCACACATAATTTCAAAGGGTAGGTTCCAATCAGGTGGCTGAACAACAGGTGCAGTGACTAATGCTTTCTTAAGTATTTCAAATGCTTCTACACAATCATCATCAAAGACAAATGGTATATCTTTTTGCAATAAATTAGTCAGAGGCCGAGATATTTTTGAGAAGTCCTTAATGAACCTCCTATAAAATCCGGTGTGACCAAGGAAACTTCTTATACCTTTGATGTCCTTGGGACATGGCATCTTTTCAATAGCATCAACCTTGGCTTTATCAACTTCAATACCTCTTTCAGAAACTTTGTGCCCCAAGACAATACCTTCATTAACCATAAAGTGGCACTTTTCCCAATTAAAGACAAGATTAGTTTCTTCACATCTCTGCAAAACTCGATTAAGATTGCTCAAGCAATCATCAAAAGAGGAACCATAGACGGAAAAGTCGTCCATGAAAACCTCACAAATCTTTTCAAAAAAGTTAGAGAATATAGCCATCATGCATCTTTGAAAGGTAGCAGGTGCATTACATAAACCAAAAGGCATACATCTATAAGCAAAATTACCAAAAGGGCATGTAAAAGTAGTCTTTGATTGATCTCTAGCTGACACAGGTATTTGAGAGAAACCAAAATAACCATCTCGAAAGCAATAGTGTGTATGCTTGCATAATCGTTGTAGCATTTGGTCAATAAAAGGTAAGGGGTAATGATCTTTCTTAGTAGCTTTATTTAATTTGCGGAAATCAACCACCATCCTATAACCTATGATAATTCTTTGTGGAATCAATTCATATTTATCATTAGAAACAACAGTAATACCTTCCTTCTTAGGGACACAATGGACAGGACTTACCCACTCACTATCAGCAACGGGATAGATTATACCTGCTTCCAGAAGCTTGAGTATTTCTTTTCTTACCACTTCTTTCATTTTAGGATTCAGACGTCGTTAAGGATCACGAACTGGTTTGGCGCCTGCTTCCAAATTTATTTTATGTTGACATAGAGTGGGACTAATGCCCTTAAGATCATCAAGAGTATATCCAATAGCAGCAAGGTGCTTCTTCAGAGTTTTCAATAATCTTTCTTCTTCATGCTCTGAAAGGTTAGCACTAATAATAATAGGATATATCTTCTTTTCATCAATATAAGCATATTTAAGATTATCAGGCAAAGGTTTAAGCTCAAACATGGGATCACCCTTAGGTGGAGGAGGATCCCCTAAGATTTCAACAGGCAAATTGTGATGCAGAATAGGTTCCTGTTTAAAGAATACTTCATCTATTTCCCTTTTTTCATTCATGAACATATCATTTTCATGGTCTAGCAAATAGTGTTCTAAAGGATCACTAGGAGGTATGGCAATAGAAGCAAGACCAACAATTTCATCCTTACTAGGTAATTCTTCCTCATGATGTTGTTTACTAAATTTAGAGAAATTAAACTCATGAACCATATCATCCAAGCCAACAGTAACAACATTCTTTGTGCAATCTATGGTAGCATTAACAGTATTTAAGAAGGGTCTACCAAATATAATGGGACAAAAGCTATCTTGTGGGGAAGTAAGAACAAGAAAATCAGCAGGATATTTAGTTTTCCCACACAAGACTTCAACATCTCTAACAATTCCAATTGGTGAAATAGTATCTCTATTGGCAAGTTTAATAGTAACATCAATATCTTCTAACTCAACAGGTGCAATTTCATTCTTAATTTCTTCGTATAAAGTATGCGGTATAACACTAGTACTTGCACCCATATCACAAAGCCATGATAACAATGATCTCCTATTTTAACAGAAATAACAGGTACACCTACCACAGGTCTATGTTTATCTTTAGCACAAGGTTTAGCAATTCCAGCAGTTTCACCTTCGAACTGAATAACATGCCCATCAATATTATCAGACAAGAGATCTTTAACAATAGCAATATTAGGTTCTACTTTAACTTGCTCAGGAGGCGTATAAGTTCTAATATTGCTTTTACGAACAATAGTTGAAGCTTTAGCATGATCCTTTATTCTGACAGGGAAATGTGGTTTCTCAATATAAGAAGTAGGAACAATAGGATCATTATAAGTGACAGTCTTTTCTTCAACTTTAATAGGTGCGGCTACTTTTACTTCTATGGGAGGATGATATTTAAACCACTTCTCATTAGGGAGATCAACATAAGTAGCAAAAGATTCATAGAAAGAAGCTACTATCTCAGAGTCAAGTCCATATTTAGTGCTAAACTTATGGAAAATATGGGTATCCATAAAAGATTTAACACAATCAAACTTAGGTGTCATACCTGACTCCTTACCTTCGTCGAGGTCCCAATCTTCAGAGTTGCATTTAATTCTATCCAATAAATTCCATCTGAATTCAATAGTCTTCATCATAAAAGAGCCAACACAAGAAGTATCGAGTATGGTTTGATTATTATGAGAAAGCCGAGCATAAAAACTTTGCATAATTATTTCTCTCGAGAGCTCATGATTGGGGCATGAACATAACATTGATTTAAGCCTCCCCCAAGCTTGAGCGATGCTTTCTCCTTTGGCGAGGCCAGAAATTATATATATAATTGCGATCATGATGAACAAGATGCATAGGGTAATCCTTTTGCTGAAATTCCAACTTCAATCTTTTATAGTCCCATGATCTCATATCATCACATAGCCTATACCATATCAATGCGTCTCCCTTCAAAGATAAAGGGAAGACCTTCTTCTTAGCAACATCATCGGGTATACCTGCAAGCTTAAATAATCCACAAACTTCATCCACATACATTAAGTGCTCATCAGGATGTTTTGTTCCATCTCCTGTAAAAGGGTTAGCTAGCAGTCTTTCCATCATACCCGAAGGATACTCATAAGGAATTTCATTTTCAATAGGTTCAGTAGGTTGAGGAGCAACTCTTTGCTCTACTGGACGGGGTGAAGATACCCCAAACAAGCCCCTCAGATAATTACTTTCCATAGTAACAAGTGACAGTAAATTTCAGCACACTATATAAATTTTTCCTTACCAAATTCCACCTACCAAAGGCGCTACACTCCCCAGAAACGGCGCCAAAAAAGAGTCTTGATGACCCACAAGTATAGGGGATCTATCGTAGTCCTTTCGATAAGTAAGAGTGTCGAACCCAATGAGGAGCATAAGGAAATGATAAGCGGTTTTCAGCAAGGTATTCTCTGCAAGTACTGAAATAAGTGGTAACAGATAGTTTTGTGATAAGATAGGTTGTAACGAGCAACAAGTAACAAAAGTAAATAAAGTGCAGCAAGGTGGCCCAATCCTTTTGTAGCAAAGGACAAGCCGAAACAAACTCTTATAATAGCAAAAGCGCTCTCGAGGACACATGGGAATATCATCAAGCTAGTTTTCATCACGTTCATATGATTCGCGTTCGATACTTTGATAATTTGATATGTGGGTGGACCGGTGCTTGGGTGATGTTCTTACTTGAACAAGCATCCCACTTATGATTAACCTCTATTGCAAGCATCCGCAACTACAACAAAAGTATTAAGGTAAACCTAACCATAGCATGAAACATATGGATCCAAATCAGCCCCTTACGAAGCAACGCATAAACTAGGGTTTAAGCTTCTGTCACTCTAGCAAACTAGGGCCCAATAATGGTGAAGTGTTATGTAGTCGACATTCACATAACACCACTAGAGGCTAGACAACATACATCTTATCAAAATATCAAACGAATACCAAATTCACATGACTACTAATAGCAAGACTTCTCCCTTGTCCTCAGGAACGAACGTAATTACTCACAAAGCATATTCATGTTCATAATCAGAGGGGTAATAATATGCATATAGGATCTGAACATATAATATTTCACCAATTAAACCAACTAGCGTCAACTACAAGGAGTAATTAACACTACTAGCAACCTACTAGCACCAATCCCGGACTTGGAGACAAGAATTGGATACAAGAGATGAACTAGGGTTTTGAGATGAGATGGTGCTGATGAAGATGTTGCTGGAGATTGCCCTCTCCCGATGAGAGGAGCGTTGGTGATGACGATGGTGATGATTTCCCCCTCCCGGAGGGAAATTTCCCTGGCAGAACAGCTCTGCCGGAGCTCTAGATTGGATCCGCCAAGGTTCCGCCTCGTGGCGGCGGAGTCTCGTCCCGAAAAGTTCCTCTCTATTTTTTTCTCATCGAAAGACCTCATATAGGAGAAGATGGGCATCGGAGAGCCACCAGGGGGCCCACGAGGTAGGGGGCACGCCCTAGGGGGGGCCCACCCTCGTGAGAAGGGTGTGGGCCCCCTGGCCTTCATCTTTTGTGTGGATTTTTCTTTATTTCTTTTAAGACGTTCCGTGGAGTTTCAGGACTTTTGGAGTTGCGCAGAATAGGTCTCTAATATTTGCTCCTTTTCCAGACCAGAATTCCAGCTGCCGGCATTCTCCCTCCTTATGTAAACCTTGTAAAATAGGAGAGAATATCCATAAGTATTGTGACATAAAGTGAAATAACATTCCATAATGCGATAAATATTGATATAAAAGCATGATGCAAAATGGACATATCATGGGCCCGGGCAAAAATATTCCACCTACGGCGGAGATACATTACGTGAGGGGCTGGGAAGTCGACATCGACCCACACGCGACCATTCTCGCAACCCCTCATGTGCAGACTCAAGGCCTGTGGCGGGTCAAGCACCATCTCCCGGGCGAACGGAGTGGGGACGCAGAGGTGACCGCACACCGACTGTACAGCCTGATGAAGAACTCGCGGGGCTGGTCTCCAACGTGGCCCTCCATTGGGGGGGCCGAGCCGCTGGCGGAAGCGCGGCCGGTGTGCCGCCCCGTCCTCCTCTCCCCCGAGTGCTGCAGCGGCCTCGTCCACACCCCTCCCTCTTCCTCTCACAGCAGGCTCTGCTGCCATGGGCTCCGGAGGAGGGGGGCACGCTGTTGAGCAGAAGGAAAGAAAGAGACCAGGCGAGGAGGAGACAAATAAAGAAGGACGCCATCCCTCTCCACCCTTTATAGAGGGGTAATGACCCACAAGTATAGGGGATCTATCGTAGTCCTTTCGGTAAGTAAGAGTGTCGAACTGAACAAGGAGCAGAAGGAAATGATAAGCAGTTTTCAGTAAGGTATTCTTTGTAAGCACTGAAATTATCGGTAACCGATAGTTTCGTGATAAAGTAATTTGTAACGGGTAACAAGTAATAAAAGTAAATAAAGTGTAGCAAGATGGCCCAATCCTTTTTGTAGCAAAGGAGAAGACTGAACAAACTCTTATATAAAGGAAAGCGCTCCCGAGGCCACATGGGAATTATTGTCAAGCTAGTTTTCATCACACTCATATGATTTGCGTTCGGTACTTTCATAATTTGATATGTGGGTGGACTGGTGCTTGGGTACTGCCCTTCCTTGGACAAGCATCCCACTTATGATTAACCCCTCTTGCAAGCATCCGCAACTACAAAAGAAGTATTAAGGTAAACCTAACCATAGCATGAAACATATGGATCCAAATCAGCCCATTACGAAGCAACTCATAAACTAGGGTTTAAGCTTCTGTCACTTTAGCAACCCATCATCTACTTATTACTTCACAATGCATTCCTCTAGGCCCAAACAATGGTGAAGTGTCATGTAGTCGACGTTCACATAACACCACTAGAGGAGAGACAACATACATTTCATCAAAAATATCGAACGAATACCAAATTCACATTACTACTTATAGCAAGACTTCTCCCATGTCCTCAGGAACAAACATAACTACTCACAAATCATATTCATGTTCATAATCAGAGGGGTATTAATATGCATAAAGGATATGAACATATGATCTTCCACCGAATAAACCAACTAGCATCAACTACAAGGAGTAATCAACACTACTAGCAACCCACATGTACCAACATGAGGTTTTGGGACAAAGATTAGATACAACAGATGAACTAGGGTTCGAGATGAGATGGTGCTGGTGAAGATGTTGATGGAGATTGACCTCCTCCCGACGAGAGGATCGATGATGATGACGGTGGCAATGATTTCCCCCTCCCAGAGGGAAGTTTCCCCGGCAGAACAGCTCCGCTGGAGCCCTAGATTGGTTCCGCCTCGTGGCGGCGGAGTTTCGTCCAGTGAGCTTGCTTATGATTTTTTCTCGGACGAAAGACCTCATATAGAATAAGATGGGCACCGGAGGCCTACCAGGGGGCCCACGAGGCAGGGGGGCACGCCCAGGGGGGAAGGGCATGCCCCCACCCTCGTGGATGGTGGGTGGCCCCCTTCTGGTACTTCCTTCGGCCAATATTTTTTATATATTCTGAAACATGCTCCCATGAAGTTTCAGGACTTTTGGAGTTGTGCAGAATAGGTCTCTAATATTTTCTCCTTTTCCAGCCTAGAATTCCAGCTGCCGGCATTCCCCCTCTTCATGTAAACCTTGTAAAATAAGAGAGAATAGGCATAAGTATTGTGACTTAATGTGTAATAACAGCCCATAATGCAATAAATATTGATATAAAAGCATGATGCAAAATGGACGTATCAACTCCCCCAATCTAGGGCTCTAGCAGAGCTGTTCTGCCGGGGAAACTTCCCTCCCGGAGGGGGAAATCATCGCCATCGTCATCACCAACACTCCTCTCATCAGGAGAGGGCAATCTCCATCAACATATTCATCAGCACCATCTCCTCTCAAAAACCTAGTTCATCTCTTGTATCCAATTCTTGTCTCCAAGTCCGGGATTGGTGCTAGTAGCTAGGTTGCTAGTAGTGTTAATTACTCCTTGTAGTTGATGCTAGTTGGTTTATGTGGTGGAAGATCATATGTTCAGATCCTATATGCATATTAATACCCCTCTGATTATGAACATGTTTATGCTTTGTGAGTAGTTACATTTGTTCCTGAGGACATGGGAGAAGTCTTGCTATTAGTAGTCATGTGAATTTGGTATTCGTTCGATATTTTGATAAGATGTATGTTGTCTCTCCTCTAGTGGTGTTATGTGAACGTCGACTACATGACACTTCACCATTATTTGGGCCTAGAGGAAGGCATTGGGAAGTAATAAGTAGATGATGGGTTGCTAGAGTGACCGAAGCTTAAACCCTAGTTTATGCGTTGCTTCGTAAGGGGCTAATTTGGATCCATATGTTTCATGCTATGGTTAGGTTTACCTTAATACTTTTGTTGTAGTTGCGGATGCTTGCAATAGAGGTTAATCATAAGTGGGATGCTTGTCCAAGTAAGGACAGTACCCAAGCACCGGTCCTCCCACATACCAAATTATCAAAGTACCGAACGCGAATCATATGAGCGTGATGAAAACTAGCTTGATGATATTCCCATGTGTCCTCGGGAGCGCTTTTCTCTATATAAGAGTTTGTCCAGGCTTGTCCTTTGATACAAAAAGGATTGGGCCACCTTGCTGCACTTTATTTACTTTTGTTACTTGTTACTCGTTACAAATTATCCTATCACAAAACTATCTGTTACCAATTGTTTCAGTACTTGCAGAGAATACCTTTCTAGAAACCGCTTATCATTTCCTTCTGCTCCTTGTTGGGTTCGACACTCTTACTTATCGAAAGGACTATGATAGATCCCCTATACTTGTAGGTCATCATGTAATCATGTTCTGTCCTCACAAACAAATTCTTCAAGGAAACTAACAGACCATGCATTGTTATATACTCATGTTCTGTGGGCAAAATTTTTGTGAGCATATTATTCTAGCTATTGATTGCTGAAGGGCGAACATAGGTATGTACACATGGTAAGCATTACAGGATTTCACTACTTCAAAATATAGAGTTCTCCATATGCACATTCACTTCCCTAATTTATGGTTAGATGAAATCAACAGTGTGATGCATGTTTCTACATCGTGAAAATGAGGAAACTAACATGACCATTCATACACACTCATATTTAGTAGTATATAGATTACTATAAAATAAGGAGAATATCAATATCTTCCTAACAGTTTGATTATTCAGGGGTACAAATTGGTTGTAATGACATGGTCACAATCGCATGAATTAACTCATTTCAAATATAGCTGATTTACGTCGTTTCTAATACATTGCCATAGTTCTACTCAAATTCTGCTCAAACAGGGATATGTCAATCATCACAAAAAGTTCAAACAGTGTCATGGCGTCATCATTAATATCAGACAGAAACAACTTACACGCACCGTCCCAGCAATACGTGGTGCCATCTGCTTTGTTGATCGCGTAGATGATGCCATTGTGTTCAATAGCATCACAGAAGTGTGTATCAGCTTTGATGACGATCCACTGCGAGCCGAGCTATCTCCAGGTAAAGAAGGCACCGACAGAAAGATAGGCGAGTCCCTTGTCGAACAACACAATTAGCTTGAAGTATGCGTAATCCACATGTCGTGTGGGCACTTGGCAGATTACAATCTTCTGCAAAACAAGGTGCGTCCAACTGGCGACGTAATCTGGATGACTTGGACCGCGAAGGTAAAACTCTATATCATCCAACGGAGGAAGGATAATCTCATGGGAGGTCTCGAAGTTCATGAGCACCAACTTTTCCCCGTCTTCTTTGACGGCAGCCATCCAGTGGGAGTTCATGCCGAACCAGTACATACCTGCAACAAGTTTCGGGCGATGGTGATCGGATCAAAGTCGAGGGAAATGATATACGACAACCCACTACATACCTGCATAGAAGTTTCGGCTAATGGAGGTTGGATTGAAGTTAAGGGGCATCATGTGCGCCTCCGTATCATGATGAGAAAATCTCACAAGACCAGATAGCAGCAAGCAGGGTGTCTTGAATAGCTTAGGCCTTGATTCGACGATGGCCGTGTGCATGCCCGTCGAGCATGCAGCTAGCCGCAGGGCGCTCAACATATCCATACACGAACAACAGAGGTCGAGGACGTTAGTGGGGAGATTTCTCCAATCGCGGCTCATATGGATGGTGCGCGGTTCGCGTTCGACCATGGTGGAGTTTGGAAGGTGGGGTTTTGGGGGCTTGATTTACGCGGGAGAAGGCTTTCGGTGCTGGAGCGGCCAGCGAGGGAATAGTGGTACTAGGGGAGGCAAGCGAGGCGAGGGTACGCGGGGGCACAGTGAGATGATGAAGAGTGACCTCAGGATCTCCGGTGAGACGGAGATTGAGATGGAGTGGTGCTAGGGGAGAGGGAGACGAGGAGAGGCATGTTATACATCGGCGGTGACAGTGACTGCACAATGCACAAGGTGAGGCTGACTTTGGTAACCCGGACACGCCGCCTGGACTGGTGTCACCTCGGGCACAGGGTCTTGTCACTTCACTGTGAGGACCGGATGAATAATAGTATTTTGACCATCAAGTGTACCACAGTTGTACAACTACTACTAGTAGGAGTAGTAGGGACATGAGTAGTACTCCCTTCGGTCCTCTTTTGTTTGCGCATAATTTTTTCAGTATTTCTCTAATTAGTCTGCGTATATACCCTTTTGCATGCGCCCATTTCCCTCCATGCCCTGCATTCACAACATTAATTAGCATACGCATGAGTAGCTGCAACCAGACTCCAGCCAACAAACCGCAGCATGCAAGTGGGCTATTCTGTGCGAGTGGGAGAGAGAAAAGGCAACCGAAGAGCCCGTCCAATCCATTGCATGCAGCAGTCATACCACCGGAGCTCTCCTCATGCATGCACATAATTTCTCCCATTTACTTCTCCATCGAGAACCGATTTTCCTCGGCTTCTTCACTGCTCCTTGATCTTCATTTGCATCCAAACCACACTGCATTCACATTGTTTTAACCTCTTCATATCCTCTTGTAGTAATTCTGAAGCCCCTAAAAATAATCATCTTCTTCAGTTAGAATAGCCATCTAATCCTAATTCTCCAAACCATAGCCCTCGGGTCCAGCGGTTCCAAATGGCGAAAGAGATCGAGATGCAGGTTTTTAGCGTCCAACATGTCCTCGTCGAAGGCTCATTAAGCATAGTTGCCACAGTCACCGACCACCCAAGGGTTGTTCGGAAGTGGATCAACAATGTATCCAACTCAATCCAAAAGGTGGAGATGAAGGTCATCGGTCTCAACACAGAGTACACGGAGCGTGCCACTGGGAAGATCGAACGCACCGCCATCCTTCAGCTATGCCTCAAAGATGATGTTTTGGTGTACCACATCATACACGCGCCCTCCATACCGGGTGAGTTTCATGATTTCTTGTCTCGGGAGGACATATACTTCTGTGGGGCAGCCATCGCAGGGGACAAACAGAAGTTGGAGCCATACAACCTTGATTTTAAAAGCATCACCGACCTACAAACAAAAAAAAATCTTATAGAAGATTGTGATAAACCGACACCATCCCTATTTGACATAGAAAATTTTGTGCTCAGAACAAATCTTCAGAAGGGTGACGAGACGCTGGCATTAAGGTCGTCTGGATGGGAGAATTATCCCTTGACGTACGAGCAGATAAAATATGTTGTCCTCGATGCCCGTGTGAGTTACGAGATAGCTGCAAGGTCCAGAGAGCTTGTTGTGAAGCCGTCTCCCACAGAAAATGAGAACAACAACAAGAATAAGATGCTGCACTAGCAGCAGGGCATTGTGGATGGATGAGCTATTTCCTCTCTTGTAAAAATATATTCCCTCTCTATGTATATTGATATAGATGGACTATTTCAATGGTGTGCATGTCTTTGGAACAAGTAGTAGCGTTGGTACGCTTGACTATAAGGAACTATTTATCCGCCTAGCTTTCTCTACTACTCCTTCTAGTGATCGGTATGCAATGCATGTGTCCGTAGACATGACAACTTGTACATGGAAGTTCAACTACGACAACCATCACGTTTCATCCACTGTGACTCGCGATTCCCATGATGCGACCCCCAGGTGGACATTCTTCGTGGCGTTGACGGGCAGTCGCAGGGCCACCAGTGCTTGAAAGAGGTTCTGTCCATGGAGGCCGATTAGGCTGGCAGGCAATGAGGAGCCCGGGCGTGCGGGCTGGAGGAGTACGACGATGTTGTCCCTGATCTTCTTGAGGACGGTGAACTTGTTGGTGGTGGCAACAATCATCTGGTCCAAATGAGAGTCGTAGTTGGCGTCGATGGCGGCCATCCACCAGCCGGTCGCGATCACCATCTGGAGACGATCCTCGGTGCCATGCCGCAGGCCGGCGTCGTGGACCATCTGGCACAGCTGCTTGCCGCTCGCGCGCATCGCTGCCATGAGTCTGGAGTGAGCACTTTTGCGCTTAGTGTAGGTGCTTAGGCAAATGCTTAGGTGCGTACGATGTGGTAGATGCATTGGAATGGAGGGGCGCCTTTATATGAGTGCAAACTTGTTGCATTTAGATCGTGTAGCCTCTTTTCCCGGTCCTCCTCCCATTACTTCCCTCATGCATGCATGATGCTAATTGAAGGAGGATGCATCATTGGCCGTTCAACATTTCGGGAACCGCTACCCCTCCCTCGTCTGCATTAAAGCCATATCGGGAACTGTGTCGCCTGGTGTCAAATCGAATAGTACTGCACCACCCGCTGCACGCCCGGCTGAACACGCCTCCTCGCCTCCATCAAATCCCTTCGTTAAACCCGCATGCAAACCGACAAACCTACTCCAACCACACGTCTGTTCATGAGCGGGCCAAAATTAAACGCAACACCAGCCGAGCTCCTCCCGTTCGCCCTTAGTTTAAACTAGGCCAGATGCCGGCCAAGCTCCTACCGTCCGCCCTCTATTTAAACAAGACCAGACAGACAGCGGGCAAGAATCGCACCCCTCCGCCGCTCCCCCATCTCCTCCTTCACCATTTTCTCCACTCTTCTGATGGCTTCCCAGGAGCCATTCGGTGGCATACTACCCGGCTGGGTGGCCTACCGAGCCCTCTGGATACGGGCGAGGCCGCTCGGTGTTTCATCAACCTCGCTTGGCCCGATGGAGCCAGTTGCTACCCCAATCTGGCGCGTGGTTCAACAACTTGCCACTCTAGTTTAGCTCGATGAGGAGCGGCGAGTTGCTCCACGCCGGCATGGCGGCGAGCACACCGGTACGAGAGTCATCGTTGTCGCATCGTACCGCGCCACCAGTGTCTGCGGTGGCCGTGCCTCCCATGTCTGTGGGCGCGCCTCCCATGCCTGCGGCCGCGCCTCCCGTGTCTGCGGCAACACCATGCAGGCAGAGATAGAAGCCGGGTGTGTGGAGAGCAACGAGTCGATGGCCGGCTTCTCCGTGTCCACCGCCATCATCAAGGAAAAGTAGAACACGGGAGGCCGGCGCCACTTGGGTCCCATGAAGGCCACCGCCGAGGCGACGACTGCGCATTCAGGTGGTTTCTTTGCTGCTTCGTCTCTTCCAGGACCTTCGTCGACCCCGCAAGTCTCTATCGGACATGAGGAAGACAATGGGATCTGCGAGCGGCCATTTAGATTAGGTACTCTCTCTCCTGCTGGCGGGAAATATTTGTTCTAAGAATGGATAAATTGGATGTGTCTATAACTAAAATAAGTCTAGATACATCCATTTTCTAGGACAAGTATTTTCGGACGAAGGGAGTATTAATTATACCAAGAAAGCCGGATTAGCACTACGTAGTTCATGTAAAGGTAATGAAATCCATCATGTTTATATGAAGATCCGGCTTTTTATATGAAATGGTGATAGCGTGGGTTAGCCATGTAGTATGATGTAACTTCACTGGGCTGCCGTGTTTCGTACTCTTCCAGTCCACTGTGAATATGATTGGTTGATTTTATATCGCTGAATAATATAAAATATTATGAGTGCAGACGCTCCACCAGGAGGTTCCTTGTTCCTTCTCGGTCGTCGGGAATCTATGCTCTTCCACTCTTTTTTATTAACGTGAGCTTTGTTCATCCTTTTGCCAACACACGACAACTCGAGAACGACGAGAAGCTACGCCTTCTCCCTCGCCAACACGTGCACGATGGCTCGCAACACAAGGATAAACTTTTGCTACGGTGGACATGTAGCAGTTCATAGTGGGAGTAACATACCCCTAGGTAGGAGTAGTAACATAAAGCAGTCCAAGACAAGTTTGCTTATGTGGCATGTATTTAATGAGGAGAGATGTGTTTAGAGTAACATAATAGGCAGTGTGGGGCACAAGCGAGTAGTCCATTGTACTCCCTCCGTCCCATAATATACGATCATTTTTTACACTAGTGTAGTGTCAAAAACACTCTTATATTATGGGACAGGGGGAGTAGAAACTAGGGTGGTGCCGGATTAATTCCGAAGGTAAATACGCTTGTAACCATGGATTTGGGGCTCTTTCCCCTCTCTTCTTTAATTAATGATACGCACACTCGTGCGTATTTGAGAAAAAAAGATGTTACTGTAACACAACGCTTTCCAAGAGAGGATGAGTCTACAAGGTAATAAATGAAGCCAACTAGTATGACACTACTACTATGTTACTTTGCATTATGGATGTAGTAACTTAGACTAGTGTCTGACCAGCCTAAGAGCATGGTTAATAGTATAGCCAGCTGATGGCTATAAGAAACTGCCATGTCATGTATAACCATCATTTATCTCCACTCCTATAATTAATAATCATATAAAAGATTCAGTTGGTGATGATGGTGTGTCTGCCATCCGTCATTTCTGACCAACAGATCTGCATCTAACGACTATGATGTAAGTCGTGGCATTTTTGCAACAAGACCCCACTTCTATGCTCCAATTTGCAGAAACCCCTTAGTATCTTGAAACCAACCACATCCGCCCCCACCTCATCAAAACAGCCACAAGGAATATATTTTGAGTGAAACCTAATACGAGTATATTTTTAGTGATATATACAACAAACTAGAGTGCTTTTCTTTCAAGTTTTGTGAACATGTATTATTCTATTTTGGATCCATTGCAACGCACGGGCACATTGCTAGTAGTCACTCATATAGTAGTGTGGGCTACAAGGTTGGCTATAACATCACTTAGTACATTTTTCAACCTTCTCTCTTTCTCTTTCTTCACATTTATTCTATTTGTCTAGGAATCCGCATATAACTAGGCTCTTGCATTAGAGCCCACTCCCCATAACTTTCCTCCTCATCATCTGAGTCCTAGAAGATCTCACCCACATTATCATTAGGCATGCAGCCGCCTTGATAGACAACGTGCGCAGAAGGAGTAGAGGCGATTGGGGACGCACCACATCGTGGGGACTCCGTACGTGCTCGTGTGCATGCAGCGTGCGTGCTTTTCCATCGATGCTAGCTCTAAGGTCGAGGCTGCAGTCGTCTTCGTCTCTGACTAGTCATTGAGCAACGACGACAAAGAGGTGCTGCAAGAGATGTGTAGGCGCCGTTGTGTGCGGGCTTCGCCGTAGCACGACGAACCGGACGTCGCCACAGATGGCGCATGCCTCCATGCAGCCGAGTGTGTGCACATGCATGTGTTATTCACATGCATTCTGTGGCCGAGTTTGTGTGCATGCATGTGTTGTGTACGTGCGTTGTGTGCTCCATGCTGTGCGCGTATGTGCATGAGTGGGATCAGCATGAGTTAGTGTGTTCGCGTGTGTACATGCATGGCTGCATGTGTCCTGTACATGCGTGGGTTCTTGCATGGTTATCAATATAAACTATAAAACATCTTCAACTTAGCATCCCGCTGTATCGTCTCTAGTGTTTAGCGAAGAGTTCATGTTCTTTTATTTGTTTATAGGTGGGCATGCGGCAAAAAAAGGGAAAACGCGCAAGGTTCCTTGCTCCTTCTCGGTCGTCGAGAATCTATGTTCTTCAACTCATTTTTTACATGAGCTTTGTTCATCCTTTTGCCAATATGCGAGACATCTAGCATCAAGGTGTACGTGTCATGCAAGAAAATGGAGATAATCAGATATGCAGTGCGTAAGTGAGTCGTGCACTTTGATGGCACCTACTTCGCAATATTTTTTCTCCTCGATGGCACATGAATAGTGCACGTACTCAACGTCGGAGCACGGGATGGGGAGGGGGTAGCCATGACATGGTCAGCCCGTTTTTGGAGAGAGTACGTACTAAATAACACTGATGTGTCCTGTCAACTCGCAGAACGACGAGAAGCTTGCTTACTATGCCTTCTCCCTCGCCAATGCGTGTGCGGTGGCTCACAGCACAAGGAGAAACTTTTGCTTACAAGCGGTGGACGTGCAGCAGTTCATTTGGTGTCAGATTGCCAGAAGTACTACTGTAGTACCATCATTATTGTTCAACTTCCAGAAGAGGCGAAGAGCCAAGTGCAAGGTCACCTACTAACCTTAGGCTAGGCATAGTGGGAGTAACATAACACTACTAGGAAAAGGGCTATAGATAGGATTGACACTAATGGCGCACCAGGGAAGTAGTGCGCCACTACTATATACTAATGGCGCACTAGTTGGTGATGCGCCATTAGTGTGGAAGACACTAATGACGCACCGGAAAATAGGTGCGCCACTAGTGATAATTTTTTTTTCATTTTTACATACATACTAATGGCGCATCCTACCGAAGTGCGCCATTACTAGTTCCATTACTAGTTCTAACTAGTAATGGCGCACCAGACAGGGACTGCGCCAGTACTGAATTTTTTTATTCTTTTTTTTTGCAAAACTACTAATGGCGCACCGCCTCACAGTGCGCCATTACTAGTTTAAACTACTAATGGCGCACCCTGTAAAAGTGCGCCATTAGTATATATATATATATATTTTTACTTTTCTGCAAAATTACTAATGGATGGCGCATTCGCAGGTGGTGCGCCATTAGTAACCTGGGACCCCAACAAGATATTTTGTACAACCACACCTACCCACTCACTTTCTGCACTTCATTCCCTCCACCTCCTTCTCCAAGCTTTCGGCTGCCTCCTCCTCCTCACCTCATTTCCACCATAGATTCATCAAAATTAAGTGGTGAAATTACCTTTTTTTTGATAGGTAAGTAAGGGGAAAGCTATCTTCATGATGTAGTTCTACTTTTTTTTCTCCCTAGCTCGCTCCAACAACGTGCACATGCACTTTTTGTGGCCTAACTAGATCTATGTATGTTTGTGGTGTTGCATGTGTTTGTGGTGTTGCATATATGTTTGTGTTTGCAGGTACCGGTATTTGAAATGCGATAGTTGCCAATATTTTGCCGGAATGTTGATTCATTTCTGTTTCGGCGAGAATTTTGGCACTACACATTCTTTTTGGTCCTATTTTTAGGGAAGGTCATGCCAAAAAATTTCTTGGTTCTAAAATATCGTTTTGCTCTACCCCGCAGACGACCATGGTCCGCACGATGACCGAAGGCATCGTGAATAGGTTTTTGAGCTCCGCGAAGGCCGAGATGCTTCAAAAGAACGAGACAGAGATAAGATGTCCATGTCGAAGATGCAAGCTGAAGAGCCTTATTGCGGACCCGGATTCCGGGCAGGTGCGGGACCACCTGCTCTTGCGTGGTTTCATGGATGGCTATCAGTGGCAAGGTGATGAAGATGACTATGAAGTCGTCCATGGGGGCCGGGCAAGAAATGAGGAAGGGCAACAAGACAAGTACCACCGCGGCGAGGGCGGGCGAGAAGATGAAGAATCTCCAGGACATGATCACGACGGTGATGCTGTACACAGTCATCATGTAGAAGATTTCGTACATGATGATGAGGAAGATCAAGACGAAGGGCATGATCATGAAGATGAATATGCCGGAGCAGACGACGATGGAGGCGGGTGCAGGACCCTCATATTCAAGAGCTGCTTCTCAAGCAGACGGATAACGCAAGAGCTGCCGCCCGAGAGAAAGCCAAGCTGGATCAACTGGAGATAGACGCGGTTACTCCATTGTATGAAGGATGCAGGCCCTAGGATACCCGCCTGAAAGTAACGCTCATGGCTCTGGAGATGAAGGTAAAACACAAAATGACTGACGCATGCTTCGACGAGAACATGTCATTCTGGCACGAACGTCTTCCCAAGGGGAACAAGTGCCCGACCAGTTTCGAGGAGGCGAAGAAAATCGTGTGTCCTCTGGATTTACCGGACATGAAATACCATGTGTGCATGAACAATTGCATCATTTATCGGGACGAGCACGCAGAGTCTACCATATGTCCGGTGTGCGGCGTCACTCGATACAAGAAGAGGAAGAAAGCTCCTCGAAAATCGGTGTGGTACTTTCCGATCACTCCTCGTCTGCAGCGGTATTTCGCGGACCCTAAGGTAGCAAAGCTCCTGCGTTGGCATGCGGATAGGGAGGAGAAGAAGTGGGAAGATGACGGAAATGATCCGGAGATAAATAAAAAAGACAAGATGCTGAGTCACCCTAAGGATGCGAGCCAGTGGCAAGCGTTGAACTTCGAATACCCAGAATTTGGGAAGGATCCAAGGAACATCATGCTGGGTGCGAGCACCGATGGAGTCAATCCTTTGGCAGCCAGATAAGCACACATAGCACCTGTCCTGTATTTGTGTGGATGTACAACCTTCCCCCCTGGTTGTGCATGAAGAGGAAGTACATTCACATGAGTGTGCTAATTGAAGGGCCGAAACAACCAGGGAACGACATCAATCTGTATCTGGGGCTGCTGAAAGAGGAGCTAGACACGCTGTGGAAAACGCCAGCCAATACGTGGGACGCCACAGCGAAAGAATATTTCCCTATGAGAGCCGCACTGCTCACGACGGTGCACGACTATCTCGGTTACGGATATCTCGCGGGGTAGGTAGTCCACGGATTTTCTGGATGCGTAAGGTGCATGGATGACACAACGTATCGCCAGCTATATAGAGATCCCGGGTCTTTGAAAACCGTGTTATTGGGACATCGAAGGTGGCTTCGCGACAATGACCCGTGGAGGAAACGCAAGGATCTGTTCGATGGTGAAACCGAACCCCGAAAACGCCCGTGTACGAGGAGCGGCGAGGAAATAGACGAGCTGTTGAAAAATTGGAAAGATTGCCCACTGCCGGGAAAGAAGCAAAAGGCGCCAGAGCCGGGAAAGAAGCGAAAGGCGCCAGAGCCGCTGCTGAAGGTATGGAAAACGAGGTCTGTTTTCTGGGACTTGCCGTACTGGAAGATCCACCGTGTGCCTCACAGCCTTGATGCCATGCATATCACGAAGAACATGTGCGAGAGTCTGCTTGGTACCCTGCTCAACATGCCAGAGAGGACCAAAGATGGGCCGAAAGCAAGGGCAGACTTAAAATCAATGGGCATCAGGCAGGAGCTTCACGCTAATGATGATGATGAGGCGAAGCAGGACACAGAAACTCGTCGCAAAGGCAAAAAGGCCAAGAAGACCGGAAGTGACTACCCTCCCGCGTGCTTCACTCTAAGTCAGGAGGAGATCGAGCAGTTTTTCACCTGCCTCATAGGAGTAAAACTTCCTTACGGTTACGCGGGGAAGATAAGCAGATACCTAGACCCAGCGAAGCAGAAGTTCAGTGGGATGAAGTCTCACAACTGTCACGTGCTGATGACGCAGATACTTCCAGTTACAATCCGTGGGATCATGACACGCACGTCCGTGAAACGCTATTTAGCCTATGCAACTTTTTCAACGTCATCTCTCGGAAGTCGATTGGCGTGAGGCAACTCAGAAGGCTACAGGAAGAGATCGTGGTGATACTATGCGAGCTAGAGATGTACTTCCCGCCCGCATTCTTCGACGTTATGGTGCATCTGCTGGTCCATATCATGGAGGATATCATCCAACTCGGGCCGACGTTCCTGCACAGCATGATGCCGTTCGAAAGGATGAATGGTGCCATCAAAGGATACGTTCGCAACATGTCACGTCTAGAGGGAAGTATAGCCAGGGGCTTTCTGACCGAAGAGTGCATCTCCTACTGCACGAATTATCTAGGCATCGAGAACCCCGTTGGTCTGCCCGTCAACAGGCACCTCGGCAGGCTCGCTGGATGGGGTCACCGTGAGGGTCACCATGAAATGCATGTCGACTTCGAGGGTCGACTCGCCGACTTTGAAAGAGCAAACCTAGTCGCGCTACAACACATAGACGTGGTCGATCCTTGGGTGGTAGAGCACAAAACCTTTATTGAGAAGACGTACAATGACCGAGGCCAACAGAGGATGGACGGAGATATAATCAAAGAGCACAACTCATGTTTCACGCGTTGGTTCAAGCAGAAGCTTCTGTCGTACCCTTTACATGAGGATTCTTCCGCGGAAGAACAACTCATATTCGCCTTGTCACAGGGTGCCGAGCACAACCTGATGACCTATGAGGCGTACGATATCAATGGCTACACATTCTACACCGAGAACAAGGACATGAAGAGCGATGGTTATCAGAACTCCGGGGTAACGATGGAATCCTACACCGGTAACGACAAGGACATATACTATGGAAGGATCGAGGAGATCTAGGAGCTGAGCTACGCTGGAGAGAAGGTCCCAATGTTCCGTGTCAGATGGTTATACCCGAAGCCAAATCCAAGACCGCGGGCGCAAACGTCACCGCGAAAAATGAGCCATGGGTACTGGCTTCCCAAGTGGACCAATGCTTCTTCATTACCGACCCGTCAAAGCCCAGTCGTGTTGTCGTGAGGAGAGGCAAAAGGAAGATCATCGGAATGGATGGAGTAGCCAATGAGCAAGACTTCGACAAGTACGGCGACCCGAAGATCGAACATGACGACGACGATGAAGTAGCAGCACACACCACAAGAAGAAGCATGACCACCCTACCTAAAGGACGTCCGTTCCACAGAAGAACTCCATTTGCGAAAAATAAGGGAAGAAGATTGTGAACAAGTAGCTAGCTAAGATTGATTGTATTTAAATCGTAGTCTTCATTTCTCGATTGTATTTCATGGGCACTTTTTGATATCATGAATATTTTTAAATTTCACAGGCACTTTTTGAATTCATGAGGACACTTGATCTCGACCCCCCTCCACCGCCGCCGACGAGCACCCGGCCCCCAGCACCCTCCCCCGCTCCACCGCCGCCAACGGGCACCCCCCGCACCCTCCCCCGCTCCACCGCCGCCGCCGATGATATTTTCAAGTAACAAATTTGAACACATTTTTAAAAAAATTATTACTGTTTTTATAAAAAATATTACTCTTATGATTTAACAAGTTTGAACATATTTAAACACAAATAAATATCAAACAGCATTTAAAATGCAAAAAAAATATTGCAGAGCCTGGGAATCGAACCCAGGACCTCCTGGTGTGTGTGCTACGTGCTGACCAATCGGGCTAGTAGGCGGGTTCTGATGTGGATTGGGTTAGGTGCAATATAACCTGTGCTCGAACTGTAATAAAAAAAACATTCTAATGGCGCACCGCTGCGGGGTGCGCCATTGCTATCTAGAAAAAAGATTTCTAATGGCGCACCGAGGTGTGGTGCACCATTAGTAAGCTTCCCCCTAGCTATCCTCCCTCTCCCTCGCCAGATCCCCTTCGACCCTCTCTCCCTCGCCACCAGATCCACCCGCGCGCTGCCCCGACCCATGACGCCGCCGCCCCGACCCTCACCGGACTCCACCCCCGCCGCCCCCGCGCCCCCGCGCCCCCACCCCCGCCGCCCGACCCTCGCCGGACTCCACACCACC
>NC_041380.1:123008708-123043606 GCF_002162155.2 Triticum dicoccoides | reverse complement strand
CTCCACACCACCGCCGCCTCCAGAGAGACCACCCCTCGCTCGATTCCCCCTCTTTCCCCATCGAGCCGCCTCCTCCTCGGCTTGTACTCGAGCGTGAGAGCTCGTGCGGTGACCGCGCTCGCCGTCGTCATTGTCGCGGCCACCTTCGTCCCCATGCCAATATAGTGTGTCCCCCGGCTTCACCATCGTCTTACACGTCGTCTACAAGTCCAGATCGAGCCAGGGCACCGCCTAATGACGGGATCGAGATCGTCTTCTTCCTTCTGCCGTCTTTCGCGCCGCCTCGACCACCCCCGACCTCGCCGAGTTCGCCTACGCCCGCCCTGTGAGCCCATCCGTCGATCCCTTTCTTCCTTCACGTGGATCCATCGCCGTAGACGCTGCTGCCTGCCTGACCCGAGCTCGCTCCGCCCCCGCGCCCTCTGGCCGCTGCTTGCTAATGTTGCTAGCGCTGCAGCTACTGGCGGTCATGGCCATGGCCATGGCCGTGTGCTTTGTGTGCGTGTGTGTACAAAGCCGTATGGACTTTGTGTGCGTGTGTGTACAAATCCTGTATTGATGATGCTAAACAGAGATAGGAGTAGTAGTGGTGGCCATCTAGTTGGACTACTACTGCTAGGACTTGCTCCAGATTTTAGGATTTCTTTTCTTTTAGGATTTATTTTCTTCTAGGACTAGGTTTTTATTATTTTTCTGTTGTGATTGTTTTTTGAGCTCTTTCTTTTTCATTTCCTACTATCCTTATCCTAATTATCTTATATTGTTATGATGTGTGTAACAGGATTAGATCTTGGATTTGCTAGTGGACTTTGGGAGTTTCTTAGCCAGCTTGGTGACTCCATATTTTTCACTATTTCAGCAAGTCTTTTGTAAGCATTAAACTTTCAGCACTACATTTCTATCTTATGTGTACATCTGTTTGCTTCCAATTGCTATATATGTATTGTTGTTACTAAAAATGATGAAGCTCCTGTCAATTGCTATACATATATATGTGTATGATGATCCTCCTTTCCTGCAGTAGTATAACTAGGATATAAAGCACATTGAACTAACAATCTTGTATGGTGCCTAAACTACAATGATTCAGGAACATCAGATGACATAGCATGTGGATATTGACATAGGATGAGTAGATTAATAAGTGAGCCAAAAGTGATGGACAAACCTCATGCTAGGAATTCTCGAGGGTTGCAGTACATGGAATGCATTTGCAAATGCAGCCAAAACCTGATATATACCAAAAAAATTGTATAGAAATATGCTGAATTTTCTGCTCTGATTGTTGCTCAAAGAAATTTAGCAAAAAAATGGGGGCCTGGGAGACGCCGCTGCTGCTTGAGGCCCTTGAGAGGCCCTTCATGTCGTGATGATTTTCCAGGTACCCCGAGAGGCCCTTGAGTTTGCCGGAATGTCGATTAACTTCCGTTCCGGCAAATTCGGGTACTCCATATGTCCTATTTTCAGCAAAGGTCATGCTGAAATTTTCCGTGAATTTTAGCATGACTTTGCTAAAAATTGGACATATGAGGTACTTGCTACTAATGCATGGCCCGGGGTATCTTAGTACTTAATTAAGTAGGATCAACTGCCCCTTTATTCTTGCCGCATTAAACCATAGGTGGCACTAGAGCCAAGTGATTAGGCCCAACTTAGAAATTCTCCTCAGCATCGATAAACCCTAGATGATAAACCCAACATAGGTGGCAATAGAGCCAACTGATTAGTGCCAAGTGATTAGGCCCAACCTGAAAACTTAGCATTTAGGGTGCCTCGGCGTCGACAAACCCTAAATGATGAAACCTTGGCTTTTAGGGTGCCTCGGTGTCGATGAGAACCTAAATGATGTACGCTTAGGCTTTTAGGGTGCCACGGCGTCGACAAACCCTAAATGATAAAAACTTAGCTTTTAGGATGCCTCGGTGTCGACAAACCCTAAATGATGAGACCATGATCTTGTTCCTTGACAATAACCAACTTTTTGACCAAACTTTTTTCCTATTTAGAGCGAAACATGGCCCACAACGATGAGGCCGACGGTTCAGGTGGCAAGCAATTCTGGGAGCTGTCTCAGGAGTTGGAGGAAGAACCTCACCGCTATGAGGACACCGCGGAAGACACCAATCCTGACTACACAACCCCTAGTGGCGTCGGGGATGACACCACTGATGATGGCGCCGCGGATGCCACCACTGATGATGGCGGCGCACTCACAGATGGCAGCCAACCGAAGAGGCAACGGAAGGACCGGTGCCCAAACATGGTCGGCACCGTCAGGGAGGAATTTACTGAAGTGAACTCCGACGGGCATCCGACGGCGCCCAAACACATAGTCAAGGGGTACTCGATTTAGCTCGAGTGCATTCTCCGGAGCACCGCCTCGATCAACACCGAGAACCTAAGGCATAAGGACCGAGGGAATTTGCGCAGCCTCCTCTTCACGAAGCTGCACGAACAATACAAGTTCCCCGCTGAGTTCGCAAACACACGCCTCTCGGGTAATAAAGTGAACGGTGCCGCCCTCACGACGATGAGCACGGCCCTGTCTACTTGGAAAAGCACGGTGAAGGCAATGATTGACAAAGGTGATAGTTATGAGAAGATCAAGGCGAAATATCCTTTGATGAGCGAAGATGACTACAAGGAGTTCAAGATCAAGTGCGAGAGCCCCACAACCTCCGAATCAAGTCAGTGGGGGAAAGAAATGCGGCAGTTGAACATAGGGGTCCACCAACTCGGTCCCGGCGGTTACAGAGTGGCGGAGCCTGTATGGGACAAGGAGGACGCGGAGCGTGCCGAGCAAGGCCTACTGCCCTGCTTCGAGAAATACAATGACAAGCAGACCAGGAACTTTCTCAGGGCCCGGTACAAGGAGGACCCGGTAACAAAGGAGCTTACCACGGATCCGAAGACCAAGGAGCTTGAGCTTGTTCTGGTAAGGAATACACCCCCGCGTAATTAGCTCCATATGGTTGCATTCTAATTAATCCCCAATATTTCCAAATGGTTCACATTCCTTCCGCAGGACAAAGAAAGCAGTAGCGCGGGGTCGTCTCAGAGCTCCCCTTTCGACACCCCTTTGAATAGGGCATTGAACGTAATGAAAAACAGGGATAAGCTCAATAAGCCGATGTCAGCTGGTCGTGTGGCCAGCAAAGGCTTGTCCACAAAATGGTCGTCATACTATGGTGCTGGTGGGGGAAAGGAGAAAAAGACCAGCTCGGAAAGCCAGTCGCGCGAGGTTGAAGCACTCAAGGCGCAAGTGGTGCGGATTCCGGAGATGGTCCAAGAGCAAGTGCAACAACAACTGGGATCGACGCTTACCGGCATTATGCCTACCTTGATTCATGGGATAACGACGTGGATTGCGGGTGGCCAACAGGGGCCGCCCCCGATTCCCAGCTTCACGGCCAGCAACTCACACAACGCGTAGGCGGCGCCATTGGTGTCTCCGGCGGCGGCGGTATTGGTGTCTATGGCAGCGGCGCCATTGGTGTCTCCGGCGGCGGCGGTATTGGTGTCTCCAACGCCGGCATTGGAGCTTAATGCACCCGGGTGTACGCCGGCCGGCACCTCGCTAGCAAGCGGCCCCTCCGTCAGTTGCACGCCCGCCGTTGGCGGTGCCTCGACATTAGCCGAGCTCGATGGCATCACGGTAACTAAGCCTCTTGGCCGAGGACTTCATCTCCTTGCCTTTGATTGGGCATCCCTGACGCCCTACATGTTTTCGCAGGGCGCCACCAACGTTCCTTGCACTCTCCTGCACTTCGTGGGCGGCGAGTTGGTCGATGTCGCCAAGGGCAGAATCGTTCAACCGAGCAACCCCGTGTTCCACGGTAATCCGATGCCACCCACAATGTATAGGGTTGAAGTGGTTCGGGTGCTGCCAGGCTGCGACGAGCTGTTACCTTCGATTTGACCCGCTGGGGCCGACGAAGAACATGAGATGACCCTCAGCGCCTACGTAAGCTGGCCCCTGCTTTGGCCGAAGAGCCAGATTCGTTTGGGGGCGGGGGACACCACCCCACAGACAAGACCGCCAGTCGTGCCGGCACCAAGCCATGGCAAGAACGCCACAATGCTATCGGACATGCCGAACATCCCTATGGCACAGGATCCGAACATGCATATGGCACAGGATCCGGACGACGACGACAATGACGATGGTACATTTACCAACGTCGATAAGTACTTTGCCGAACATGGGTACGGTGACGAGTTCTGCGGGCCTCCTTCTCAAGAACCCAAACAAGACGACCGCGATCTAGCTGGTACGGCGGAGAAACCCAATTGCAATAGGCGTCATCCGGCATTCAGTTCTCAGGAGACGCCTCCAGCTGCCGCCTTCACCGAGCCTCAGATAGCGGAGGTGCCAAATATTATCAGCCCCAACACACTCAAGAAGGCGGTCTGTGAGTAGAACTCGGTCCCATTACAGCAGATCAAGAAGAAGGGCCGGAAACGGCCGACTAAAAAGGCCGCCGGTGCGAGCCAGCCGACACCGAGTATGATCCGTGCTCAGGACGGGCCACCTTCACCTAAGGATATCTCGAGGAGGGTGCATGTGGCGTATTGCGATGCTACCGACAAATATGCTCAATGCTGCAACCGGTGCTTTGCGGAGTCTGCATGACAGTGTTCTTTCTTTGGAGAAGCGGCGTCTCAGAGAGAATGATGTGGCATACCCGGTTTTCATGGCCAAGGTGCCAGAGGGCAAGGGCTTTGTTGATGGCGCCATCGGGGGTTCGATCATCCTGCGGTTTGATGACATCTTTGCTATGTTCAACCTTCATCCGCTACACTACACCTTCGTTCGGCTGTTTTCGCTGAGTATGGAGATGCGGATCATTAGAGACAAGACCCCGGACATCGTGATTGTCGACCCCTTCTACATGCGTGCCAAGCTGTTGAGCAGCGCTGGGGACCGCCAAGTCGCGAGTTCACACCTCGAAGGCATCATTCTGGCAAACCCAGATAAGGATAACTTCCTTGTGCCTTACTTTCCCGATTAAGTCATCCCTTAACCACCCCGTAACATATGATTTCTTAGATTTCGATCGTTCTTTTTTTTCTAACATTCCGTGTTCTGTGCAGTGACACACATTGCACACTCATCCTCTTAAGCCCGAAATATTCCATGGCCACATATTTCGACCCGAACCGTAACTCCAAGATAGACTACACAAATATCAAGAAAGTTCTTGATGATGTTCTCCCTGGCTACGCAAAATCTGGAGGCACCTTCATCAGGGCAGTTCGTAAGTACGGCAAGCACGTGTTCGCCCACAAAACGACGTTCTGCTGCGTCAAGCAGCCGCCTGGCGGTTAGAAGGATGCCTACTACGCCCTCCATCACATGCGGGCGATCGTAAGGGACCATCATCACCTTCTGCTACCAAATAATCTCAAAGATTGGGCCGCGAGCTTGTCGGCAATCCAGGACGCGGACATCAGACAAGAATTCTTTCGCATCCAGTCGGAGTTTGCGGACATCATCCATCAAGATGCCCTTCATACCTCAGGGTAGTTCTTCCTCAGATATCAACCATCCAACATTGAGATATATGGAATGCTACAAATGCAGGCTGACAACGCCCGCGATTTCATGACCATCACGACAGACGGCGGCTTCATCCACGCTCCTGTCCATGAGTCGAGTCGAAAGTAGTGATGTATAGTTCTGAAACATTGATTGGCTCATGTTGTAATTAAACTTTAATGAATTGTATGTCTCTTTGGTTTGGACAGTCGTTCAACTTAGATGTAATCGATGCTATTTATTAGTAGGACCATGAATCGTGCTATTAGTGTCTTGCTTTTCTCTTCCGATCCTTTTGTTGCATACTTATATATTGCTTATGTATGTATTGTCTGTTGTTTGGCTTGTGCATAGAGATTCCGTCGTATGTCATGTACAAGGGTAAGGTTCCCGGAGTCTACAACAACTGGGAGGAGTGTCGGAGACAGGTTCACCGTTTCAGCGGTAACAGTTACAAAGGGTACACCACTAGGGCGGAGGCCGAATCTAGATACGCCCGCTATCTAGCGGGAGAGAGGAGGGAGCGTTGGAGGAACCGGATGAAGACCAGTTTGATCGCGATGATGCTCATCGTGATGACCGCAACTCTCTTCTATGTGATGGTAGTTTAGATGATTGATATCGACTTGTAATGTGAAGACAAACTCGATACTCGCGGTCTCGAGACTTGTAATGTTTTATCTTTGTTCGGTATTTTGAATTCGGAGACTAATATGATGAATTGTATTCAGAGACTAATCTTCTATTGTATTCGATGAATCTTCTGTTGCTGTGTGCTACTGTCTATATTCTGTCAAATAATATATTTTGTAACCTGTGCAAAAATCAGAAAAGTAAAAAAAAACCAAATATTCATACTAATGGCGCATCACCACAAGGTGCGCCATTAGTATGCCAAAGGATACTAATGGCGCATCAAGACAGAGTGCGCCATTAGTGTGCCAAAGCACATGGTTAAATATGGCCCCTGGGAGGCATACTAATGGCGCATGGTGTTATATAGTAATGGCGCACTGGGTGGTGCGCCATTAGTATACTAGATACTAATGGCGCACCAGTGGTGCGCCATTACTAAAAAATACTAGTGGCGTGATACTAATGGCGCACCAGTGATGCCCCATTAGTAGGCAAAACTGGTGCGCCATTAGTAGGCCTTTTCCTAGTAGTGTAAGTAGGGGCACCTCATTTTTTTATTCTAGAAACAACCACACGTGAATATTGGACGATAGCAGCACAACAGCTGAATCAAAAAATCAAAACCAACCAATGAACTACTACTAATGGTGAGCGTTTGCTAGTATCATGTACTTCGTCTGTCCATGTATATAGGGCTTAATGTGTTTTCCGAGACTAACTTTGGCCTTGTTTGGATCCATGGGTTAGAGTTAGTTTGAGCTAGTTCGGGCTCAAATAGCCCTAAAGTATCCAAACATGAGGGTTAAATTGGAGCAAGTTGCCCCAAACCCACAAAAAAAACTATCCCTCCCAAGAGTCGATTACATGTGGTGAGTTAATCGACCTCAATAGATGGCGAAAACGCCAGCCCGTCGCACTTTGTTCATCCTTTTGCCAACACGCGGGACATCTAGCATCAAGGTGCACGTGTCATGCAAGAAAATGGAGATAAGCAGTGCATAAGTGAGTCGCGCACCAAGATGGCGCCTAGTGCTACGCAATATTTCCCCCCTCAATGGCACGTGAATAGTGCTCGTACTCAATGACCGAGCACGGGATGATAGCCATGGACATGGTCGGCCCTTTTTGGAAAGAGTACTAAATACTACTACGTATTAACTTTGCTGTGTCCCGTCAACTCGCAGAATGACGAGAAGCACACACTGAGACTACCCACAGTGGGAGTAACATCTACACTCTTATAAAAAAACATAGTTGGTGATGATGGTGTGCCTGTCATCCTGCAATATAGGCCGTCCGATTTATATCTGACGGATAGGAAGGAAACTATGGCAATTTTGCAAAAAGATACCCACACCCCTCTCCACATTTGCAAATAAGGCCTTCCCTCATTCATCCTTTTCTCTCACAAGATAAACTACTCATATAAATGCATCTTGATGTTCCGTGCAACGCATGGGCATCTTGCTAGTCTCTCACAAGATAAACTACTCATACAAATGCATCTTGATGTTCCGTGCAACGCACGGGCATCTAGCTAGTTTCTTTTAAAATAGTTACTACGATAATTGGGTTGAAGTGATATATTATATGTATACCCCGGATGATTTTAGATTCACTAGTAGTAACAAAGAAAAGGTTGTCTTGTTAATTAACAGAAAATAGGGTGAAAACTATCACATGAGGCCGGTGAAAACAAGGCACATTGGGTTCAGCGTCATCGTCACTACAGCTGTGCGCGCGCGAGAAGTCTACGGGGTTGTTTGGATTGTGACTATATTTCCCTTGTGTTGCCACGTTATTTTTGCCACACTTGCCACACTTGCCTAATTTGAGTTGCTCAAATTGTTAGCCACACTTTTGTCTAAACTAAGGGAATCTTGCCACACTTTTTGTCTCTATGACATGTGGGGTTCACTGATCATAAAAAATTCTTGCCTTAGGTGTGGCTAGAACCAAACACCCACCTAACTTGGTCAAGCTTGCCTAAAGTGAGGCGTGGCAAAGTGTGGCAATTTGTGGCTGAAAACTAAACAGCCCCTACATATCGAGGGGGCTACGGAGAAAAAGACGTATCTCGTGTGTTTGAGCGAGGCACAAAGACACAATGTTTGTGAGAGAAACCGATTGACAAATTAAGATCGGATCGAGTTTTCACCCTTCTGCTATCATTGTTGGGGTTGGGGTGGGCAATGGGAGGGAGAGAAAGATGTACCGAGAGTGTGTGCGGTAGGCACAGAGGCACAACTAGCGAGTGTGTGTGTGTGTATCTGTGTGTGTTTGAAAGAGGAGTAGATAGATTACTGTCAAGATCGAGGTGCCACCCTACTCCTTCGGTGTCGGGTAGTATGTGTGTGTGTGTTTGAGAGAGAAGCCAGTCGATAGATTAGTATCAAGATTGAGGTGTCACCCTACTCCTTTGGTGTCGGGAAGTGTGTGTGTGTGTGGGTGGGTGGGTGGGTGGGGGGGGCAGTGACACTTACATATCTCTACTCTTATAAAAAACAGAGTTGGTGATGATGGTGTTCCTGCCATCCTGCAATATAGGCCATCCGATTTATATCTGATGGATAGGAAGGAAACTATGGCAATTTTGCAAAAAGATACCCACACCCCTCTCCACATTTGCAAATAAGGCATTCCCTCGTTCATCTTTTTCTCCCACAAGATAAACTAATCATACAAATGCATCTTGATGTTCCGTGCAACGCATGGGCATCTTGCTAGTAGGGAGAAGGAGTTTGTGTGACCCATATCTATATTAAGGGATAGGTAGATAGGATGTATGCGAGGCATACTTAAAGCATCACGGAGATAAACAAACAGTGTGCATGCAAGTGCCCGAAAAATGAAGCGATAAACAATGGCTACGCGCGCGCGTGTGTGAGAGAGAGAGATAGAGAGAGCGAGATCTCAAAACAAAAGGTGCTCTGCTGGAATCCCATTGTATGTATTCATATGGTTCCAGAACTCGAGTTAACCTTAGGCATATGTGTGAGAGACATAATTATCCTTTGAGACATTAATGGCTATGGGTGGGCGGAATTAAAGGGGCGGGCATGTTCGATAAAGAGAGCATGTGCATTTCTGTGTGAGAGACTTGTAAGATGGGGTAGAGAGACGAATTCTAACCTTGACGGAGGGAGAGAAATACACGAAGTGCGCGTGTGTGATTCTGATGCCCACAGGGAAATGAGATATGTATGCGTGTGAGAGAGATTGCACAATTCATTCACGTATCACTATCTAGCGATCGTGGACGTGCATCGCTTGAACATAAATCAATATCTATTTCGTATCATGGCCAAAGGTACAATATCGATTCAACGCTATAAAGATTGGACACTCATATATCACATTTTTTCTATATAGATAAACCTTTTCAATTGTGCATGCCAAAGTTACAGTGATGTTTATTCAAACAACCAATGTAGCTATCATGTACATGCACCATTGTTACTCTTGGATTCAAATTCATTAGTCTAGGATGATTTAAGGTTCTATTATGAAGTAATATATGTAATATTCATACATGAATTCAACGGGTACGCAATTTTATGAAATGGAGGCTATGTAATCATATGAGGTAACACTTTTAATTAGCGGACTACAATATCCATTTCTTTTTGTGCGCTTGTACACTAACACGTCAATGCATTATGTTTAAAGTAAATAACCAATGGCACTAAATTATCTATTTACATGAGAAATACATAGGCTGAGCATTTGATCCCTTTTTTGTGAACACACCTCTACACCCGTACGATTGGCCGCGCCCGTGTGAACATCCAGGTTATCGGTGCATCATCCCGAGTTATTGTCTTTTTTTCTCGGGTGGACTTCACACCAGTTATTAACTGCTGACGCGTGCCCTGTGTACACAGTCTCGCATGACCTTCGCGCTAGCACGGTCCAAAATTAGTTGAAACTGGATACGAACGATCCTGCGGGCGGCAAAATCTCTCGCCTCCTTCTAAAATTTCTGCCACCTAGTCTTTAGCATGCGAAATTCCCCTTTTGTCCTTGCTGCATGGAGAACCACAGTAACAATACCGCCCTCATCTACATAATAGGTCAGGGCTGCTTTGGTAACTTTCGGTTCCCCCACCACACGACACCCTCATTTCCTCTCCCCCTCCCGCAAAAACGACTAACTCCACAACACCAGAGCATCTTATGTCATGTGAGAACCCAGATTTATCTACCAGACCCTCCTGTGTATATTTGTCAACCCCAGGATCATTGTTGACAACATAGCAAAATGGTATCATTGCACAATGCATAAAAGCATTACAAGTAGTATATTTTTCACAAGACATACCTACTGAACTGTCTCATGACATTTATTACATTCAGAAAACAGCGGAAAGTATAATGCATAGCGACTCCATCTCAGGCACAGGCAGTCGATGTAGTCCACGTGACCTCATTTATACGGATCGCCATAGTAGTCGTAGTCATCACCTTCGTCTTCACGGAACTCTGTTGTCAACAAAATTATTGCCATGAGTACATTACGTACTCAACATGCCTCCCTCGGGGAAGGTCCTAGTAGCTACATGTGGCTTCAAAGGAAGTTTGTATGGCTCATTTGCATAAAAGCTAATTTTGTTTGAAAAATATAGCAGTTGGATAAAAGCAGTTTTTGATGAAAACAAGTTTTATCTCCAGAATAACTTTTATCAAAGTGAGGATCCTCGATCAACTCACACTCTTCATAGGTTCCAAGAGAAGGGGCAAAGAGGGAATAAACAAGACAGGTCCTGTACATCGAGAAAGATTCATGTGCTGTCCTTGACCGTGAACACGACTATTCGAATAGTTTTACACTCTGTAGAGGTTGTACACTTTACCCACACGACATAATCCCGACTTGTTTCCACTAGCCGTCGCTAGCGTAGTACACCATTTGGTATACCAGCAAGGAGATTGTGACGAGGTCTTTCATTAGACCAAACTTACTGTGCCAAGCCCACTAGGTTTCAACACGGAAGTAACCGCAGTTCACAGTCCAGGCCCCCCTTTTGTGCCAAGGATACTCCTCGCAAGGCAGCTATCCCATCCGCGGTATGGCGATGATGACAATAAGAGTGAACTAACTAATTAACCAAGCCAGTGCCCATATAGCATGTGGCTATACTATTATCACAATCTTCAAATCCAAGACTTATTAGGCCTCATGCAGCACGGACGACTGATTGCCCCCTTCAACCTATGAAGGGCAGCCAATCGCTCCTTCAATCCTTGATTCAGTTGTCACCCGTGCCAGTATTCAGATGGTAAGTTTCACCCAGAGTAGAAGAGAGTAGAGGAGATCAACAAGGGCCAATCGTCCTAGCTCAACGATAAGTTTCAAGTGTCAATGACTCAAAGGTCATTCAACAAAGCACCTATAGGGTAATAAGCATGTCTAAGCATTTCTACTCTACCAGAATACTATAATTCTACTCAGGTGTCAATTGAATAGGCGACAAGCGGATCAAGGTAATGTGTCAATCGACATGCTAGCTACAAGAAGTAAAATAGCATGCATATAGTAACCATAAAACAGAATGCAATTTTGTAAACATAGGATAAATATGATCAAAGAAGGAGGCATGCCTTTGTTGTTGAGTCCTTCTTCAGTAACCTGATTATGTCCATGCCCAACACCGTCGCCACTCTCTACTCGTTGTAACAATAGCAAAATACAAACAATAAATACTAAAACAAAAGTAATCCAAATAACATCCAAAACAAATTAAGGGTGGATGGATAGCAAGATATTGATCAGATGGAGATTCCAAAAGGAGATAGATTGATTGTAAGGTAAGTAGAGGACTCAATGAATTGATAGGGTTTAGGTTGATGATGGATAATCAAGGCTTCCTAACAAGTCTAACGTTCTAATATGAACTATGCTATTGAGCACAAGTAGTTCCTGCTACACAACTTGACTATCTATAAAAGAAATTACTATATAACATACGCACACGCATCAACACACATGAAATTGAACCAACCTAAGGATTATAACTAAACAATCACAACATGGTATGATAAAGGAAAAGAAAGTTAACCACAAATAAATATTTACATAGAATATAAATATTTATAATGGACAACAACAGCCAAACATATACGTCAACTATATAATAATTCCAAACGAACAAACATTAAAAACCATACTAGTTAAGCAATCAAACATCATTCAACAACATGAGTTGAAATGATCTAGGCCTAGCCCTGAAACAACATTAAAATGGAATAGGATCAACTCCATTATATCAAACCAATTCATTTGCCAAACAATTAACAAGATACTATACAACACATGGAACAAATGGATGCACATCTATCCTATGCATGATATGATTAAGAGTAACAATCAATCGAGAATAAATATTTGGATGAATCCAAATACTTATAATGGTTAACAACAATCAAAGACTAAACATAAATCATAAAAACTATTAGCAAGCATATCTATAAAAGAAGACAAACTAGTACTAATTAAGGTAGAAACTAATTAAACAACTTAATAATAACACACATCTCACACAATACATGTGAGTACAGATTCACTAGATATCTAAGCAAATAACACAAGCATGAGACATACGAGTGATCATGATAAGATACTAAACTAGAATCTGGTCTTACTACTAAAGAACAACTAATACTCAAGTAACCACTAGCAATAATATTACCACTTCATGCTTACATAACAGATCAAACTATGCACACTAAGCATATGAGGAAGATACAACTCAACTAACATGAAAGGTAAACTATCTTAAGCATGTGCTAAACTATCGCAACGAGACCCAACACTCCCGAGGCTACCATAAGCCCAAAGTGATCATCCATAAGAACGCACAAGAGACTAAGTACTCAATTATAGCACATAGACAAAACAAGACATGAAAGATCACTTGCGTGAGTGACAACTAGACATATAACAATGCAACAACTAGATAAAGTAGATATGAAGGAGTCTAGGCATACAACAATGTAATAGTGAGGTAGACTAGATATAACGCTAAGCATGGATGATCATGACACAAGATGCCAAACTATGCTACCAGTAGAGTACAACTCATAACTATGAGATAACTTAGTTAATATCAACTAACATGACTATCAAGAATGACATTAGCACACAACACTATCATGTTAGTTGTGACTTATAAGCAAAAAGGAAAAGCATACTAAGCAAGTACACATCTAGGTCATGGCATCAATCACATCAAACGATGTGCTATATGAAGACATGTATTTCTACCTAGTACAACCTAGACTTGCTAATACATAACTGGACAACCTAGGCATCATAGAACACACGGGTTGTTACACACATGTTATGCAATCTATTTATACAATCCCAACAACATGGCATTGTATTGATAAAGCAAGAAGTTGCTCAATAAAAGAATGTACAAGATCAACAAACTACTATAATATAAATCAAGGCTAACCAAATGTGTAGTCATACAATACAAACTAGAAATGATATAGTACATGGTACACATACAACCAAACATGCATTCTACTATAAGCAATTGTTAACACAACATGGTAATAAACTAATATAAATAAACACACATGATAATTATCAATATGCAATAAACTAGTTATCCCATCAGAATGATTCTATATAGCAATACAAATATGAATGACATAAAACATCCAACCATGAAATCATGGATAACAACATCTAGAAAGAAGAGGAACAACTTGGGAATTATATTCTATGCAACAAACTATAATGCACTCATTTCCAAACAACAAGGCAGTTTATTTGACATCTAGCATAAAGAAAACTATGCAAAACACCTACAAATGATGCCTAATAACTATCAAAGGCATGCCATGATTTTCAAACCAATAAAACGAACATGCAACATGGATGGAAATGAATATGTAAACCATACCTAAGATATCCCATGCTAAACAAAATTAAATAATAAAGATATGAAGCATTTCATGATTCGATAAACAAAGCAAAGCTTAGAATAATCTTACAAAATTATAAACATGGCGAACGTTCACCAAATATTGTACGCATGCATAAGAAAGGACACCATGACACATAAAACAATATTAACACGAGACAACACATAAAACTATATTTAGTAAATCAAATAAAATCTAACAAAACACTAAACATGAGAATGATTCCTAAAAAACAGTGCACATGCATAAAAATAATTATATGTGGTCACACAAATTATTGAGCCAAAACAATTTTAACAAGAGTAAAATAAATCTTATAAATAACATGACACACAAATTAAGAGATATCTAGTATACACTCATAAGAATATCAAGAACACATGAAAATAACATACTAGTACAAGTTAACCATACTCGAAAGACCGTTGAATTCTAAAAAAAACGAGTATGATTATATCTATTATACCATTCACAATATAGAACCAACAATCTAACTCCACCACTGAGTTTCTACAGCCACAAGATACATTTCATATGTTGAACACAAGATCATTTGATGGACAGCAAATAAAAGACAAGCCGATGCCATCAAATCGAATTCGGTTTTGGACACACGCGGCCAACGACATAGATAGGTTGAATCATGATGTCTAAGGGATACACTAGGTGATGACAAGTACGCGTGCAAAAGGAATTTGATAGAAGCTCACCAAATTTGACGGAACGGTGTGATGAACTGGATGAACAGTGTAGACAGACATGTGAAATTCTTCGCATGTGATCGACGGAACACATTCCTTCTTCTCTGAATGGAGCTGCGGCATGGAGGAGTATCATCTGGCGCAAGGATTAGGATGGGGATGGCCTCCTTCATTGGGGTCGAACACCGGTGTCCATGGAGCACCGTTTCTTTGAAGAGTGTTCTGGAGAGAACAAGGAAGGTAGAGGCAGGAGTTTTTGCCGGGTGGAAGAGGAGGTGGAGGCACACAATAAGGAGGGACTGTAGTTTTGGAAACTGATGGGATTTATGGGAAAGAGGGAGGGCTGTTTCTCTTATGCACGTTTCTTCTGTGTGTGTGTGTGGAGGGAGCATACAGAAGGAAGAGGAAGGAGAAGAGGCGTTGGTTGGGAGAGAAAGGAAATGAAGAGAAATAGGCAGGGAGGAGGAATTAAAGGAAGGGCATCAGTTAACATGTGTGGTAGCTGTTTAGGTTTCCTCTTCGGTTAGTTGTGGAAGTGAACGTACAGGAAGCAGAGGAGGTGCTCGCTAGGAGAGTTGGGTGTTAGCCCAGTTTAGCAAGGCCCAAGTGGGAGAGAAAGAAAAAAAAAAGTTGGCCTTTGGCACATTCCTGTTCGAGAGAGCAGGGAATAAAAAAAATAAAGATGTTGTAGAATGGGCTTAGGAAATTTGGCCTAGAGTTTAACATATGGAAAAAAATTGACTTCTCTTTTTGAAAAATATAGAGAACTAATAGAAGCTGAAACAAATATCAAACAATCCAAGAAATCCACGAAAATGCAGACTCACATGTTTAAATGTGTTGAAGACAAAAGATAAAACCCAACTAGAAGAAAAGAACAAAACTCAAATTTAATTTAAGTTCACATTAAGTCAAATTAAATCCTTCAAATTATAAAAGTCCAATTTAAGCTTCATTAACAATAAAACAAATGAAATTTTCTTGCCCTGATTTTTGGAAAACTTTTTCTTAAACATTCCGAGAATCGGGATGTTACACATCACGACGTCCGTATTTCAACGACCTTTCTACCCCTCCCATCTCGAAACCCTAGACTGCTCATCCACCGGCGTACCAGAGCCCATTCACTGCCAGCGGCGTCCACCTCGCTGGATCTGCTTCTGCGGCCGCATCTACCCCTCCCACCTCCACTAGAAACGAGTAGACTGCTCATCCACCACTGTACCACAGCCCATTCAGTGCCGGCCTTGTCCATGGCGCCGGATCTGCTTTGCCAGTACTCTCGTCAACCGCAGCGCATCTGCCGCGGCTCATTCGTACTCCCCACCGGAGACGCTTCGTCCACACCTCGCCGGAGCTGCCCCACTGACGACCTCTGATTCTCTTTGTCGACACCTTCCTTAACCCTACCGGAGCCGCTTCACCGACACCATCGTCAACCCTACCAGAGTAGCTTCTCTTATACCATTCTCAACCCTACCGGGGCCGCTTTGCCAACTCACAAGTCCACGGCCACAGATCCACTTCGTCGCACCCTCATCCGACCTACCGGAGCAGCTTCCGACGCCCCGTCCACGGGTGCAGATCCGCATCGTCGACACCATCCTTAACCCAACCATCGGAGCAGCTTCACCGACGCCCTCGTCCACGGCCACAGATCTGCTTCGCCCACACCGTAGTCCACCCTACCGCAGCCGCTCCACAAACACCCTACTTGACGGTTCTAGATCTCCTTACCAGACCCTGACAGCCAGCGCAACGTCATCACCCTTGACATTTCTAACCTGATTCCCACCGTCTAGCAATATGCCAACCACGCGCCACGACCTAGGTAGTTGTCACCTTTAAACCCGTGCAACATCACCTGCCCGATGTACTTCAAATATGCTAACAGGTCGCTGTTACCTTTATGCAGCTGGCAAAAACTACAAGGATGATGTTTCTTCTGGATCTAACAGCTTGGCCAACCAAGATCCTAGACTGAGGCATTACTATGATCTTGTAAGTGCGTCTCTCTCTCTCTTGTATTGTTGTGTGCCTGCCAGCGTGCTTTGCTAGGATTTTCGACCAGTAATCCCTTTGTACTAACAATGATTTCTACTACTGACTGCTAAATTAGATATGTAGATGTCATACATGATACTACCTCTTACGTCCGTTCCTAAATATAAGTCTTTCTAGAGATTCCACTATAGGCTACATACAGAGCAAAATGAGTGAATCTACACTCGAAAATGCACCTATATACTTCTGTATGTGGTCCATACTGGAATCTCTACAAAGACATATATTTAGGAACAGAGGTAGTACATTACACAAAATCATAGGTGGCATGTAGGAATTCCAGTACACTACATTAGGCTCCCTTAGAGTGCCTGCTAGTCCAGCACACAGAGTCATGGCTAGTTTATGCTACACACACAATCATTAATAGGTGGTTTAAATATGCACAAGGGATATGCAATGTATTATCATGTAGAGATGTCTGAAATTAGCCGTGTCAACTTGCAGATAGGGTTACACAATGAAAAAGTAAAAGATGTATGTGGCAATTTCATGGAACATCGCAAAAAAAGGAGAGGCAGCGGTGAGCCTATACAGTGTGCTATGGTAGGTCACTCGTCCATTGAAATCATCGTGACATGTTATTTGTATGTCAGTTCTATTGGCCAAGTTTCTTAGGGACAGTTAATACGAGTTATCCTAAGAAAATAAGCACCTATGAATATAAGCTCCATGTAATAAGCCAACCAGTTGTTTTCATTGCCTTCCTTTTCAGCTTATCTTTGGTATGATCAGTGAAAAGTCTAGATTGCATTATATTTTTTCATTTTGCTGCCCATATGAAAAATAATTTGACTTGCAAACATCACAAATTGAACCCAGTGCAGTAATTAATATGATAAGAAAATAGACCATCACTATTTGTTCAAAATGCAAATACAAAGATACCATCTACTTGGCACAATCTACTTTGGTCAATGTCTTCCATAGAGATCCCATTGCCTAATTTAAACGAAGAACGCACGACCCACGTTTAAATGAAGAAAAATTATTTATTGAAATTCGATGCTCCAAGTGGCTGGTTATTATCATATAGAAGCACCACCTGAAAGCATCATATAGCAGCAGCAACTCATAGCAACTCATCATATAGCAGCAACATCAGTGTGCAATTCATCATATACCAGCAGCGGAAGGAGTAGCTAGGGAGATATGCCCCTACCTGCCGGCCATGTAGCCTAGCTAGACAGAGCATCGTCGAGGACCAGGACATATGGGACCAAAGGCGACGGCTCGCTGGAGGAACCCTAGGGCTACAAGCAGGGGATCGAGGTAGAGGGAAAGGGGAGAGGAGATACAAGCAGGCAGGGCAATGAACGCTTGCGTGTTTGTTTTTACTTGAGGGTCAGGTGTGACGCGGGCGTGAGCAGTTGCATTTTGAGTGTAATGTAGGCAGACAACAGAGTCATTTCACTATTCCCTTCCCTTCAATTTTTAGTGAGCTTCTACCTGAAACACCCCCCTCCAAAGCGAAATAAGTTAAGCCCAAGTCCATAACTCAAAAAATACTTCTTTACATCTTTTATGGCTTATTTTGACAATAAGCCCTGAAAAGGCGAAATCGAACTGGCCCTTAACCTGCAATTCAATTGTGTGTGCAATGATGAATCGCTCCTGCCTGCTATAGTGTAGATTTAGGCATCATCATACAGGCATAACCTAATACATGTGCATTCCAGTGTAGAATCTGGAATATGCAATATTTATGTTAGTTCATACATTGCACATGATGTTTAAATGCCCCTTAAATCTGGTCAGTCAAGTAATGGTCTTTAAGCCTCCTTCTTTGCTTCTTTTCTTGATATGTAAGATTTGCTCACACATCTGTTCAATTATTGTTTGCATTAGCCAGCCATACTAGGACTATTTGCTTTGATTACTTGTTGTTCTTGACCTAACACTCTAACCGAGCTTGTCAACGATTTAAACACTAAGGGTTGCTGTAGTGGGGCCTTGTCTAACTCATAGGTGACATAAAGGTTTGGTTGTACACTAAAGTAGGCTCTCCAAGAGTACCTGGAGATCCAGTTCGAAGGTATGCCTAGTTTTTACATAGTGCAGACATAGTAAATGCTCATTTCATTGTGTGCAAGTGCAAGAGATGTGGCATGTTTCATTATGTGGTATTATTTTGTTATAATCTCATCCTTTTGTGTTGTTCATAGACTTGAAAGTATGCATATTTATCTTCCAAGGAGACGAGTAACTAGTTTGTGTCACCTTGCAGAGGGGGTGCAATGAAGATAAGATTGAGGATTTCCAAGTACAAGATGTTAGGAAGGAGACTTGCAAGAGAAGTAGGAGCTACACTAAGCCCGGTCAACCAGTTAAGGTAAGTCACTGTATCCAACTCAACAACTCAATTCCTTGTTTGTTTCAGGCATAGTAATTTGCTCTTTTCATTTTCTTTATTTGTCCTCAGTAAATGACATGCCCAAACAATGATGCCTGATGTTGGGTACTTGTATAACTATTAGTTGACATAATTAAAGGCCTTACCATTTAATTACTCTGGCGAAGTCTGCCTGAAGCATTGAAGTCTATTAACCAACTATTATTGCATGAGGCTCACAATCTAGTTTATACTAGGCTAATGATTGCATAGTTTTGCTTGCTGTAGTAGGTTTGTATGAATCCCTCTGCTGTTCATTATGCTCCCTAAGACTTTAATTGAGCTACAGAATGGCCAACTGCTTGCTTACTTATATGGAATGTGCTGTCTAAATTCGTAACTTGTCTGTGTTTTGGATTGATCCCCAACATCGCGCTCCTCTGGTGAGCTAAGAGAGATTTCTGTATGTAGGCTGCATATACTACCTTTTTTATAATTTTTAAAATATCGCCTGCTTATGCTTCATGACGTGTAACATTATTGTTAGTCTTGTTTTGCCATGTACAAAATAGTCTGTCTTGCTCGCTTCACTATTGTAACTATATTTTTGCCCTAGTCATTTGTACTTACAGAAACATTTCAGGATGAAGTGACATCAACACAAAGATCCGCGAGCAGTGCCGCATGGCCGTTATCGAATGATTATGGATTGGAATTGGAATGTGCTGATGTTCTCAAGCATCAAGTAGAGGTGGCAAGACAACATGTACATGATTCTCAACGTACAATCAACAAGTTGAGACTAGACATGCAGGTATTAGATGCAGGAGTCAAAAAATGAAACAAGACACTGAGGTAACCACAAAGGAATTGAAGATTTTGCAGACTGAAATTTATGCTATCTAAATCCGGCCAATCCTTTTTTCTAAAAGGATTATAGTTCAAATGGTAAGTTCTGTTGATGCGTGTCCATTATGTATGAGCTTTATTTGTACACTGTATGTAATTTGCTGTTTGTGTACGCTTTATAATCACTGGTGCCAAACTATAATGCCACTGGGTATATTCGGCTATAATTTCTTTATTGTATAGTGTAGGATTATTCTATAGCTTTATGCTTTTTATTGTATAGTGTATGTTTTTAGAGGCGATAGTATAGAGTAGGATAATTCTTGAATTTGCTATATCGTTGAAACAGGGGCCAACACGCCCAAACATTTCCTGAACGCCATACAAACGAACAAACATGTGCAGTCAAAGCGGGCCTTAATTGGGCTGGTCAAAACAATATTAAGTGGATCCCAAATGGGCCCACCGTAACAACGGCTCTTAGCAGGCCGTCAAGAGGCCTAAAGCTCGATAGGGTCGTATAAATGGAAATGGCCCATGGGCCTTTAGTAGGCCCAAATAAATGTCAATTTTGTCTCGGCCCTTTTACTTTACAGGCCAGTAAGAGGCCGAAAGTGTTATGGGCCAGGGGAGGCGCAATTTGCAAACTAGGCTTTTAACAGGCCGAAAGTCGCGTTGGGCTGAAATGATGCCCTGCGGAACGTGGGCCCTAATGGACCTAAAGTTAAAGGCCCAACTATTATGCGGGCCCTTAACAGGCGAGAGACAAAATGGGCTAAGAGTTGGCCCATTTACCGAATGGGCCGAGGACATGCCTAAAGTAACAGAGGGCTAGAATTGGCCCAACTGCAGAATGGGCCGAGAAAAGGCCGAAAGACGTTCTGGGCCGTTAACGGGCTGGAATTGACGATGGGCTGCTAACAGGCCGAAAGAAGCTCGAGCCGCAATTGGGACCAAAAACGTAGCGGGCCGTTAACAGGCTTAAACTGACGATGGGCTGGAAATAGTCGAATCTAGAATGGGCCTTTGATGGGCCAATTCTGTGTAACTTGTATGGGCCGTACTTGTAAATGGGCCTGACTCAAGTAGGCCGCTAATGGGCTGGCCCGCTTATTTTGATAGGCCCGGCCTTTTCACCGGAATGGGCCTCTGTTGGGCCGTGCCATGTGTCGACGTATCATAGGCGCCTCCTGTCCAATGAGTGGATGACATCTGTCCCAGTGGTGAGCCAACACGTGTTTCCTCCGGCCAATGAGAATTTTACACGTGGAAAATCCCCATTGGTCCAGTCTGTTAACGGGTTATCGGATCCAAAACTGGACCCGATAGCTTAACGGCGAGCCGTTACGGTCGATGCCACGTGTCGGTCACCCTTGACGAAAGCACTTCTATGATGCCCGTTTTATCGTCATGGAAGTGGACACTTACATGATGATAATTTTTGTAATTTCATGGAACACTTCTACGACAGCACATGTATGACTATCTTGATTCTATCATAAAATCGTCATGAATGTACATGCATGACAGAAAACGTGACGTACTGTGAGAAACACGTATCATCACGGAAGTGTCTTTTTTTGTAGTGTTGACGCATCCTTCTGATGATGTGACCATATTTGCCGCTCGTGATGAAACCATTTGGTTGTTCTCTCTCAACGAGGAAGGCGAGTTAGACGCTATTTCTCAAATTCCAGTTGTTTGTGAGTATAAAGATATCTTTCCAGAAGAGCTTCTGGGTATGCCTCCTCACCGGCCAGTCAAGTTCGTTATTGATCTTGAGCCCGGTACAGAACCCATTTGCAAGCGCCCATACAAGCTTGGGCCAAAAGAGCTGAAAGAATTGAAGAAACAGCTCGATGAACAAGAGCGTTGATACGTCCCCAATGTATCTATAATTTTTTATTATTCCATGCTATTATATTATCTGTTTTGGATGTTAATGGGCTTTATTTTACACTTTTATATTATTTTTGGGACTAACCTATTAACCCAAGGCCCAGTGCAAATTGTTGTTTTTCTGCCTATTTCAGTGTTTCGCAGAAAAGGAATATCAAACAGAATCCAAACGGAATGAAACCTTCGGGAACATGATTTTTGGAACAAACATGATCCAGAGGACTTGGAGTGGACGTCAAGAAACGGATGAGGAGTCCACGAGGCAGGGGGGCGCGCCCTCCCCCTCGTGGCTCAACTGACTTATTTCTTCCTCCTATATATACTCATATACCCTGAAAACATCGAGGAGCACCATGAAACCCTATTTCCACAGCCGCAACCTTCTGTACCCAAGAGATCCCATCTTGGGGCCTTTTTCGGAGCTCCGCCGGAGGGGGCAACGATCACGGAGGGCCTCTACATCAACTACATGGCCCCTCCGATGATGTGTGAGTAGTTTACTTCAGACCTTTGAGTCCATAGTTATTAGCTAGATGGCTTCTTCTCTCTCTTTGAATCTCAATACAAAGTTCTCCTCGATCTTCTTGGAGATCTATTCGATGTAACTCTTATTGCGGTGTGTTTGTCGAGATCCGATGAATTGTGGGTTTATGATCAAGTCTATCTATGAACAATATTTGATTCTTCTCTGAAATCTTTTATGCATGATTGATTATCTTTGCAAGTCTCTTCGAATTATTAGTTTGGTTTGGCCTACTAGATTGATCTTTCTTGCAATGGGAGAACTGCTTAGCTTTGGGTTCAATCTTGCGGTGTCCTTTCCCAGTGACAGTAGGGGCAGCAAGGTACGTATTGTATTGTTGCCATCGAGTATAACAAGATGGGGTTTTCATCATATTGCATGAGTTTATCCCTCTACATCATGTCATCTTGCTTAAGGCGTTACTCTGTTCTTATGAACTTAATACTCTAGATGCAAGCTGGATAGTGGTCGATGTGTGGAGTAATAGTAGTAGATGCAGGAAGGAGTCGGTCTACTTGTCATGGACGTGATGCCTATATACATGATCATGCCTAGATATTCTCATAATTATTCACTTTTCTGTCAATTGCTCGACAGTAATTTGCTCACCCACCGTAATACTTATGCTATCTTGAGAGAAGCCTCTAGTGAAAATAAGTTTCCAATCTATTTTATTTTTCAATCTTTACTTTCAATCTATATCATAAAAATACCAAAAAAATTTACCTTTTCATTATTATCTCTACCAGATATCACTCCCCTTTATCGCGTTGGTTGCGAGGTCTTATTTGTTTGTGTAGGTATGAGGGACTTGCGTGTGGCCTCCTACTGGATTGATACCTTGGTTCTCAAAAACTGAGGGAAATACTTAGGCTACTCTGATGCATCACCCTTTCCTCTTCAAGGGAAAACCAATGCAGTGCTCAAGAGGTAGCAAGAAGGATTTCTGGCGCCGTTGCCGGGGAGTCTACGCACAAGTCAAGACATACCAAGTACCCATCACAAACTCTTATCCCTCGCATTACATTATTCGCCATTTGCCTCTCGTTTTCCTCTCCCCCACTTCACCCTTGCCATTTTATTCGCCCTCTTTTTCCACTCCCCTTCTCTTCTCCAGTTCGCCTCTTTTTGCTTGTTTCTTATTCGCTCGTGTGTTGGATTGCTTGCTTGTCACTATAGCTCAAGATAATACTAAATTGTGTGATTTTTCCAATACCAACAATAGTGATTTTATTAGCACTCCGATTGCTCCTCTTACCGATGCTGAATCTTGTGAAATTAATGCTGCTTTGCTGAATCTTGTCATGAAAGATCCGTTTTCTGGCCTTCCTAGTGAAGATGCCGCTACCCATCTAAACAACTTTGTTGATCTATGTGATATGCAAAATAAGAAAGATGTGGATAATGATATTGTTAAATTGAATCTATTCCCGTTTTCGCTTAGAGATCTTGCTAAAACTTGGTTTTCGTCCTTGCCTAAAAATAGTATTGATTAATGGAATAAGTGCAAAGATGCTTTTATCTCTAAGTATTTTCCTCCCACTAAGATCACCACTCTTAGAAACGATATTATGAATTTTAAGCAACTTTATCATGAACATGTTGCACAAGCTTGGGAGAGGATGAAATTAATGATAAGTAATTGCTCTACACATGGTTTGAATCTTTGGATGATTATACAAAAATTTTATGCCGGATTGAACTTTGCTTCTAGAAATCTTTTAGATTCGGCCGCGGGAGGCACTTTTATGTAAATCACTTTAGGAGAACCTACCAAACTCCTAGATACTATTATGGTTAATTATTCTCAATGGCATACTGAAAGTCTACTAATAAAAAGGTGCATGCTATAGAAGAAATCAATGTTTTGAGTGGAAAGATGGATGAGCTTATGAAATTGTTTGCTAATAAGAGTGTTTCTTCTGATCCTAATGATATTCCTTTTTCTACTTTTATTGAGAATAATAATGAATCTTTGGATGTGAATTTTGTTGGTAGGAACAATTTTGGTAATAACGCGTATAGAGGTAATTTTAATCCTAGGACGTTTCCTAGTAATTCCTCTAATAATTATGGTAATTCCTACAACAATTCTTATGGAAATTATAATAAGATGCCCTCTGATTTTTAATCTAATATTAAAGAATGTATTAGTTCGCAAAAGAGTTTCAATGCTTTGATTGAAGAAAATTTGTCTAAGATTGATGAGTTGGCTAGGAACGTGGATAGATTTTCTCTTGATGTTGATTCTTTGAAACTTAGATCTATTCCACCTAAGCATGATATCAATGAGTCCCTCAAAGCTATGAGAATTTCCATTGATGAGTGCAAAGAAAGAACCGCTAGGATGCGTGCTAAAAAAGATTGCTTTGTGAAAGCGTGTTCTTCTAGTTTCCATGATAATAATGATGAAGATCTAAAAGTTATTGATGTATCCCCTAGTAAACTTTGTTTTGCAATATGAATCTTGATAATAATGGGACTGGATATGAGTCAACTTTAGTTAGAAGGCGTCCCAATGATTCGGAGTTTTTAGATCTTGATGCAAAAATTGATAAAAGTGGGATTGGAGAGGTCAAAACTTTACATAGCAATGAACCCACTATCTTGGATTTCAAGGAATTTAATTATGATAATTGCTCTTTGATAGATTGTATTTCCTTGTTGCAATCCGTGTTAAATTCTCCGCATGCTTATAGCCAAAATAAAGCTTTTACTAAACATATCGTTGATGCTTTAATGCAATCTTATGAAGAAAAGCTTGAATTGGAAGTTCCTATCCCAAGAAAACTTTATGATGAGTGGGAACCTACTATTAAAATTAAAATTAAAGATCATGAATGCTTTGCTTTATGTGATTTGGGTGCTAGTGTTTCCACTATTCCTAAAACTTTGTGTGATTTGCTAGGTTTCCGTGAATTTGATGATTGTTCTTTAAACTTGCATCTTGCGGATTCCACCATTAAGAAACCTATAGGAAGAATTAATGATGTTCTTATTGTTGCAAATAGGAATTATGTGCCCATAGATTTCATTATTCTTGATATTGATTGCAATCCTTCATGTCCTATTATTCTTGGTAGACCTTTCCTTAGAACGATTGGTGCAATTATTGATATGAAAGAAGGGAATATTAGATTCCAATTTCCATTAATAAGGGCATGGAACACTTCCCTAGAAAAAAAATTAAATTACCTTATGAATCTATTATGAGGTCCACTTATGGATTGCATACCAAAGATGACAATACCTAGATCTATCCTTGCTTTTATGCCCAGCTAGGGACGTTAAACGATAGCGCTTGTTGGGTGGCAACCCAATTTTATTTTTATTTATTGCTTTTTGGTTATTTTTAGTAATAAATAATTCATCTAACCTGTGTTTATATGTGGTTTTATGCTTTTAATTAGTGTTTGTGCCAAGTAGAACCTTTGGGAAGACTTGGGGAAAGTCTTTGTGATCTTGCTGTAAAAGACACAAACTTTAGCGCTCACGAGATTTGCTGCCATTTATTTACTGGAGAGTGATATTTTGTTAATTATTTTTTCGGATTATTAATAGATAAATTTCTCACATCCAGCAATTTATTTTAGAATTTTTGGGGTTCCAGAAGTATTCGAAACCTACAGATTACTACAGACTGTTCTGTTTTTGACAGATTCAGTTTGTCGTGTGTTGTTTGCTTATGTTGATGAATCTATGGCTAGTAATAAAGTTTATGAACCATAGAAAAGTTGGAATACAGTAGGTTTAACAACAATATAAATAAAGAATGAGTTCATTACAGTACCTTGAAGTGGTTGTTTGTTTTCTTTTACTAACGGAGCTGACGAGATTTTCTTTTAAGTTTTGTGTTGTGAAGTTTTTAAGTTTTGGGTAAAGATTTGATGGATTATGGAACAAGGAGAGGCAAGAGCCTAAGCTTGGGGATGCCCAAGGCACCCCAAGTTAAAATCCAAGGACAACCAAAAGCCTAAGCTTGGGGATGCCCCGGAAGGCATCCCCTCTTTCGTCTTCGTCCATAGGTAACTTTACTTGGAGCTATATTTTTATTCACCACATGATATGTGTTTCACTTGGAGTGTCTTGTATGATTTGAGTCTTTGATTTTTAGTTTACCAAAATCATCCTTTCTGTACACACCTTTTGTGAGAGACACACATGAATTGGAATTTATTAGAATACTTTATGTGCTTCACTTATACCTTTTGAGCTAGATAATTTTGCTCTAGTGCTTCGCTTATATCTTTTAGAGCATGGTGGTGGTTTTATTTTATAGAAATTATTGATATATCATGCTTCACTTATATTATTTTGAGAGTCCCTTAGAACAGCATGGTAATTTTCTTTGGTTATGAATTTAGTCCTAATATGATAGGCATCCAAGATTGGTATAATAAAAACTTTCATAAATGGTGCATTGAGTACTAGGAGAATTTTGATACTTGATAATTTTTTGTGATATAAAGGTGGTAATATTAGAGTGTGCTAGTTGATTAGTTTTTAATTTGAGAAATACTTGCGTTGAAGTTTGCAAGTCCCGTAGCATGCATGTAGGGTGACCGTTGTGTAACAAATTTGAAACATGAGGTGTTATTTGATTGTCTTCCTTATTAGTGGCGGTCAGGGACGAGCGATGGTCTTTTCCTACCAACGTATCCCCCTAGGAGCATGCGTGTAATGCTTGGTTTTTGATGACTTGTAGATTTTTGCAATAAGTATGTGAGTTCTTTATGACTAATGTTGAGTCCATGGATTATACACACTCTCACCCTTCCATCATTGCTAGCCTCTTCGGTACCGTGCATTGCCCTTTCTCACCCTGAGAGTTGGTGCAAACTTCGCCAGTGCATCCAAACCCCCGTGATATGATACACTCTGTCACACATAAACCTCCTTATATCTTCCTCAAAACAGCCACCATACCTACCTATTATGGCATTTCCATAGCCATTCTGAGATATATTACCATGCAACTTTCCACCGTTCCATTTATCATGACGCACATCATCATTGTCATATTGCCTTGCATGATCATGTAGTTGACATCATATTTGTGGCAAAGCCACCGTTCATAATTTTTCATACATGTCACTCTTGATTCATTGCCCTTCCCGGTACACCGCCGGAGGCATTCATATAGAGTCATAATTTGTTCTATTATCGAGTTGTAATCATTGAGTTGTAAATAAATAGAAGTGTGATGATCATCATTAATAGAGCATTGTCCCAAATAAAAAAAGAGATAAAGGCAAAATAAAAAAAGGAAGGCCTAAAAAAGGGCAATGCTACTATCCTTTTTTTCCACACTTGTGCTTCAAAGTAGCACCATGATCTTTATGATAGAGAGTCTCTTGTTTTGTCACTTTCATATACTAGTGGGAATTTTTTCATTATAGAACTTGGCTTGTATATTCCAAAAATAGGCTTCCTCAAATGCCCTAGGTCTTCGTGAGCAAGCAAGTTGGACGCACACCCACTTAGTTTCTTTTGTTCATCTTTCATACATTTATAGCTCTAGTGCATTCGCTGCATGGCAATCCCTACTCCTTGCATTGACATCAATTGATGGGAATCTCCCTAGCCCATTGATTAGCCGCATCGATGTGAGACTTTCTCCTTTTTTGTCTTCTCCACATAACCCCCATCATCATATTCTATTCCACCCATAGTGCTATATCCATGGCTCGCGCTCATATATTGCATGAAAGTTGAAAAAAGTTTGAGATTACTAAAGTGTGAAACAATTGCTTGGCTTGTCATCGGGGTTGTGCATGATGAGAGCTTTCTTGTGTGAAGAAAATGGAGCATGACCAAACTATATGATTTTGTAGGGATGAACATTATTTTGCCATGTTATTTTGAGAAGACATAATTGCTTAGTTAGTATGCTTGAAGTATTATTATTTTTATGTCAACATTAGACTTTTGTCTTGAATCTTTCGGATTTGAATATTCATGCCAAAATAAAGAGAATTACATTGAGAATTATGTTAGGTAGCATTCCACATCAAAAATTCTGCTTTTATCTTTTACCTACTCAAGGACGAGCATGAATTAAGCTTGTGATGCTTGATACGTCTCCAACGTATCTATAATTTTTGGTTGTTCCATGCTATTATATTATCTGTTTTGGATGTTAATGGGCTTTATTTTACACTTTTATATTATTTTTGGGACTAACCTATTAACCCAAGGCCCAGTGCAAATTGCTGTTTTTTTGCCTATTTCAGTGTTTCGCAGAAAAGGAATATCAAACGGAATCCAAATGGAATGAAACCTTCGGGAACATGATTTTTGGAACAAACGTGATCCAGAGGACTTGGAGTGGACGTCAATAAACGTACGAGGAGTCCACGAGGTAGGGGCGTGCCTACCCCCTAGGCACGCCCTCCCCCCTCGTGGGCCCCTCATGGCTCAACCAACCTACTTCTTCCTCCTATATATACTCATATACCCTGAAAACATCGAGGAGCACCACGAAACCCTATTTCCACTGCTGCAACCTTATGTACCCAAGAGATCCCATCTTGGGGCCTTTTCCGGAGCTCCGCCGGAGGGGGCAACGATCACGGAGGGCCTCTATATCAACTCCATGGCCCCTCCGATGATGTGTGAGTAGTTTACTCCAGACCTTTGGGTCCATAGTTATTAGCTAGATGGCTTCTTCTCTCACTTTGAATCTCAATACAAAGTTCTCCTCGATCTTCTTGGAGATCTATTCGATGTAACTCTTTTTTGCGGTGTGTTTGTCGAGATCCGATGAATTGCAGGTTTATGATCAAGTCTATCTATGAACAATATTTGATTCTTCTCTGAAATCTTTTATGCATGATTGGTTATCTTTGCAAGTCTCTTCGAATTATTAGTTTGGTTTGGCCTACTAGATTGATCTTTCTTGCAATGGGAGAACTGCTTAGCTTTGGGTTCAATCTTACGGTGCTCAATTCCAGTGACAGAAAGGGAAACGACACGTATTTTATTGTTGCCATCGAGGATAAAACGATGGGGTTTATATCATATTGCTTGAGTTTATCCCTCTACATCATGTCATCTTACCTAATGCTACTCTGTTCTTATGAAATTAATACTCTAGATGCATGCTGGATAGCGGTCGATGTGTGGAGTAATAGTAGTAGATGCAGGCAGGAGTCGGTCTACTTGTCATGGACGTGATGCCTATATACATGATCATGCCTAGATATTCTCATAATTATTCTCTTTTCTATCAATTGCTCGACAGTAATTTGTTCACCCACCGTAATACTTATGCTATCTTGAGAGAAGCCACTAGTGAAACCTAGGGTCCCCGGGTCTATTTTCCATCATATGAGTTTCCAATCTATTTTATTTTACAATCTTTACTTTCAATCTATATCATAAAAATACCAAAAATATTTACCTTATCATTATTATCTCTATCATATCTCACGCTCGTAAGTGACCGTTAAGGGCTTGACAACCCCTTTATCGCGTTGGTTGCGAGGTTCTTATTTTTTTGTGTAGGTACGAGGGACTTGCGTGTGGCCTGCTACTGGATTGATACCTTGGTTCTCAAAAACTGAGGGAAATACTTACGCTACTTTGCTGCATCACCCTTTCCTCTTCAAGGGAAAACCAATGCAGTGCTCAAGAGGTAGCAAGCGTCTGGGTCTGATCAGACCAAGTTCATCTCCTTGGGGTTGTGGTGTTCTTTTTGTCTAGAAGAAAGATGGCACGGACCAACTTTGTGTCGATTACCTCCCTTTGAACAAGAATACAATCAAGAATAAATACACACTTCCCAATATCAATGAGCTATTCGAGCAACTCCAAGGTGCAAAGGTGTTTTCCAAGCTTGACCTCCGAATGGGGTATCATTAGATTCACATTCGTGAAGAAGATATCACAAAGACAACATTCAGAACAAGCTTTGGTTCTTATGAATATACTGTCATGTCTTTCGGGCTTGCGAATGCCCCTCCAACATTCTCTCGTATGATGAACTTCATCTTCAACCCCTACACCAATGAATTCGTCCTGGTGTATCTTGACGATATCCCGGTTTTCTCCAAGAATAAGAAGGATCATGCCAAGCATTTGCGATTGGTGCTCGACAAGCTCAGAGAGTACCAATTCTATGCAAAGTTCTCGAAATGTGAGTTTTGGCTTGATGAAGTTCTTTACCTTGGTCACATCATCTCCGCCAAGGGAATTTCTGTTAATCCGGAGAAGGTTTCTGCAATTGTCAATTGGGAGCCTCCTCGAAATGTGAAGCAGATCCGCAGTTTCCTTGGGCTTGCAAGCTATTGCCAAAGATTTGTTGAGAACTTCTCAAAAATTGCTAAGCCTCTTTCCAACCTCCTCCAGAAGCATGTCAAGTACTCCTGGACTCCTGAGTGTGACGTTGCCTTAAACACTCTCGAAGAGAAACTCATCACATCTCCTATCCTAACTCCTCCTGATGAGTCCGAGCCATACAAAGTTTTCTGCGATGCCTCGTTACAAGGTCTCGGTGCTGTGTTAATGCAAGAGAAGAAAGTTGTGGCCTACACTTCTCGTCAGCTGAAGCCAAATGAAAGGAACTACCCCACTCACTATCTTGAGTTGGTGGCAGTTATCCATGCATTAATAACATGGAGACATCTTTTGTTGGGAAGGAAAGTGGACATTTTCACCGATCACAAGAGCCTCAAATATATCTTCACTCAACCCAAACTCAACCTCCGGCAGACTCGATGGGTCGAAATGATTCAAGAGTACAATCCAAGCATTGAGTACACTCCAGGCAAGGTTAATGTGATTGTAGATGCTTTGAGCAGAAATGCATATTGCAAACAGCTTAATTCTCAAGCCATTCCAGCCTGATATTTGTGAAGCTTTTCGCAAGCTCAACCTCTGAATTGTTCCTCAAGGTTTTCTTGCCAACCTTCAAGTCACTCCAACTTTGGAAGGCCAAATTCGCGAGGCACAACTCCTTGATACCATGGTGAAGAAGGTGAAACATGGTATTGCCATGGGCCTTCCCAAATACAGGTGCTATCGCATTGATGACAAAGACACCTTATTCTTCGAGGACCGTCTAGTGGTGCCTAAGGGCGATCTAAGGAAGGTCATTATGAATGAAGCGCACAATTCTCTTCTTTCCATCCATCCAGGCAGTTCGAAGATGTACCATGTCCTCAAGCAGTCATATTGGTGGACTCGAATGAAGCGAGATATTTCTTAATTCATGAATTAATGTGATGTCTGTCGAAGGGTGAAAGAAGAACATCAATGACCAGCTGGTATCCTCCAACCTCTTGCTATTCCATAATGGAAGTTTGATCATATCGAAATGGACTTTCTCACTGGCTTTCCCTAGTCCAAGCATGGGAATGATGCTATCTTCGTTGTCATTGACAAGCTCACAAAAGTGGCTCATTTCCTTCCAATCAAATAATCTATCACGGCAGCTCAGTTGGCAGAGCTATACACCTCCAGAATTGCCTCCTTGCATGGAATTCCTCAATTGATCTATTCAGACCGCGGAAGCATTTTCACTTCCAAGTTCTGGGACTCTTTCCACAAGGCCATGGGCACAAATATTCGTTTCAGCACAACCTTTCATCCTCAAACAAGTGGCCAAGTCGATAGAGTCAATCAAATCCTCGAAGACATGCTCAAAGCATGTGTCATCTCTTTTGGTATGAAGTGGGAAGATGGCCTCCCATATGAAGAGTTATCCTACAACAAAAGCTACCAAGCAAGTTCGGGCAAGGCCCGTTTGAAATTCTATATGGCAGAAAGTGCCGTACTCTTCTCAATTGGTCCGAGACTGGTGAACGCCAACTTCTTGGCAATGACTTGATCACAGAAGCTGAAGAAATGTGTAAAGTCATCCGTGAAAATCTCAAAGCCGCGCAATCGCGCCAGAAGAGTTACTATGATAGCAAGCACCGTGACTTGGCTTTCGAGATCAGAGACCATGTCTATCTCCGCGTCTCTCCCATGAAAGGCACTTGATGCTTCAATATCAAAGGGAAGCTTTCCCAAGATATGTGGGTCCTTTCAAGATCATTGGCAAAAGATGCGACCTCGCCTATCAACTTGAGCTCCCTTCCAACTTCTCAAATGTGCACGATGTGTTTCACGTGTCACAGCTTCGCAAGTGCTTCAAGATGCCCGAGCGCACTATCAACTTTGAAGAAATTGACCTCCAGGAAGACTTGTCTTATCATGAGAATTCTGTTACCATTCTTGAAGAAACCGAGCGAAAAACTCGCAACAAGTCAATCAAATTCCTCAAAGTTAAGTGGTCTCACCATTCCGACCGAGAAGCTACTTGGGAGCGCAAGGATCACCTCCGTTCCGAATATCCAGAGTTCTTTCAGTCCTAGATCTCGGGACGAGATCCTGTTGTAGTGGAGGAGAGTTGTAACACCCTATATGTAAACTTCCAGATGTGGCAATGTATCCAACCTTGTCATGTTCAATACCAAGTGGTTTTCCTCCTTGTTGGTTTCATTTTTCGTTTTGCCTTGTTTCATATCGCATTGTCTTGACATTTCTTGTCATTTTTCCTTTTGCCATTAATTGTTGCATCATGGCCTCATCATATGTTGCATTGTTCTTGGTGTCATTTTGCATTTGTCATCTCATATTGCATCATGGTCATTGCTAGTCTTGGTTGTGTTGTGCATAGTGGGGTTCTTGATGTGTTTCAAGTGCATCCTCAAGTCATGCCATCATCACTACTCCTCCTCATCTCTCCACCTCTCCCTTTTCTTATTTTGGCAAGCAACATTATTTAGCCACAAATAATGTTCAACTTTTCCTCAATATTCTATCACCATGTCCTAAACCTCGCTGCCAAATTTCATCTCTTTTGAAGTTGTTTTGGTCAGGTTCAAAAATGGCCCAAGTTTCAATTTTATTCAAACTTGTTTTATTTTTCCACCTCTAAAATAGTCCAAACCAATTTTACCAAATAGTACCGAGTTCCAGGAGCTTGAGGATAATTTTGTTGTCCTCAAACTCCTAGCCAATACCCCCTGTGCTTTTCTTTTCAATTTTTGTTTGAGGAAAAAACAAAAGAAAGAGCAGCAGCCGACTAGGCCTCCTTACTCCGGGCCGGCCCAACTCATCCCGAGCCCTGCAGCCCAGCTCCACCCCGCGCCTCTCCCTCGCTCCTATTCTCACCCGAGCGTTGCACACCCCTCTCTCTCACTCGAACCACGTGGACACGTCGGTCCCACACGTCAGCGAGAGCCGCAGCCACACCCGTCTCCTTTCTCCTTCCCCTTCCTCTGTTTTTCGCCGTGCCATGGCCACGATGATGAGCCAGCTAGCCGTGTCGCGCCTACTTAAGCCCCCCTCGGTGTCTGCACTGTTGAATATATGGTTTTGTGCATGTATATTGTATAGCCTAGCCCACCTCCTAGTCATTGTATAGTTGAGGTTGTGGCCCACCTGGTACTCCATATATACGTGCGCTTTGCACCGATCAATACATCGTGAAGCATTGCCAAACTCTCGTTTCCAATATGGTATCATACCTAAGGTCCTAACCCTAACCATGTGCCGCCACGATCTCATCGCCGCCGCCCAACACCACCGCCGCCGCCACCCCCCGCCGCCGTCGCCGCCACGACCGCCGCCCCGTGTGCGCCGCCGCCCCGCTTCCGCCCTCCCACCCGCCGCGCCACCTCCCATCTGCCGTGCCACTTCTCGCGTGATGCCACCGCCCTCGTCTCCCCATGGCCTCCCCTGGCTCCTCCAGCACCACCCACAGCCGCCGCACCAATCCGTTCGAAGGCCTCGATCCCGTCGTCATCCGCGACCTCAACATCCTCGCTCGGGTTCCCGTCGTCCTCGACCACCTCACCTCCACCTACTATGCATGGAAGACGTACTTCTCCCTTGTTTTCCGGGAGTACAACATCCGGGATCACATAGATGGCACCATGGATTCCCGCTTCATGGAGGACGATGAGGAGTGGATGTCCATCGACGCCACCCTCATTCGTTGGTTCTACACCACCATCTCAAAGGACCTCTTCCACACGGTGGTCTCCGCCGACGATGATGCTCACACCGTTTGGACCAAGCTCAATGGCCTCTTCACTGACAACGCGCTCCAACGCAAGGTTTTCTTGCACGGCGAGTTTTTTGGGTGCCAGCAGCTTGACTTGTCTGTCGATGATTACTGCATACGCCTCAAGAAGCTTGTTGACGAGCTCCATGACCTTGGTGAGAAGGTCTCCGACGAGCTCCTCCTCAGCACCCTCATTGCCGGCCTGAGCGACGCATTCGGGAACGCCACCTCCAACATCCCCCTCATCACCAACCCGACGTTCCCCAAGATCGTCGCCTACCTGAAGTTGGAGGAGAAGTGGATGCGGATGTCACGTGCTCGGGCCATCCACACCGCCGGTACTCGCAGCGGTGCGCCGCCCTCCG
>NC_041380.1:122996558-123008404 GCF_002162155.2 Triticum dicoccoides | reverse complement strand
GGCCCCTTCTTGACGTTGCCGCCACCCGGGTTCCCCTACCCGCAGCAGCAGCCGACTCCTCCGCCGCCTCCTGCCGAGCAGCAGCAGCAGCGCCGCGGGGGTTGTGCATGCATATTCCATGCCTATATTGTGTGCCCCCGCTCCGGGCCTCTTCGGCACCCGCCCGGCCGCTCATCAGGTGCTTCACGCGGCCCCTCAGGCGTACCAGCCCGTGCCACTCTATGGCCCCTCCGTGGTCTATGGGCTGCCTCCGGCCGGTGGGTTTGTGGCGCCCCACCTCAGCCGGCGCCGTCTGCCCCGGCTCTCTCACCGGCGCCTTGGGACCCCGCACTCCTCGCGGCCCTCCACACTGCCCCCACTCCGTAGCAGTACACTGGCGGTGGCGATTGGTATATGGACACCGGAGCTATGGCTCACATGGCTGCCAACCCCGGTAACCTTCTTGCCGCTCACCCCGTTCACACCACTGCTCACATTACCATGGGTGACGGTTCTTCCATGCCTATTACTCATGTCGGCCATGCTGCTTTTCCTTCTAACTCCATGCCATTATATATTTCTAATGTGCTTGTCTCTCTTGACATCATTAAAAATCTTGTTTCCGTTCGTTCTCTTACATGTGAAAATCCTGTTACCATTGAATTTGACATGTTTGGCTTTTCTGCTAAGGATGCCCGTACCCGGATGGTGCTCCACCGATGTGACAGCCCCGGCGAGCTCTACCCGGTCCACTCCTCTACCTCCTCCGTCGCTGCACCCATGGCGCTTTCCACCGCAGTGGACCTTTGGCACGCTTGTCTCGGTCATCCCAACACCGCCACCCTTCGTCATATTTTCCGGAGTTTTTCATTCACGTGTAATAAGATCGACGACCACACCTATCATGCCTGTCGTCTCGGCAAACATGTTCGTCTTCCTTTTAGCACTTCCTCGCATGTTGCATCATACCCATTTGAGTTAATTCATAGTGATGTTTGGACCTATCCTATTGCAAGTAACACGGGATATCTTTATTACCTTGTCATACTTGATGATTTTTCGCACTATGTGTGGACCTTCCCATTGCGGTGAAAGTCAGACTCTGTTGCCACTCTCACTGCTTTTTACTCCTATGTCTCCATGCAGTTTGGACGTCCCATTCATGCATTGCAAATAGACAACGGCAAGGAGTTCGATAACCTTGCGATCCACAACCTTCTCGCCTCAGACGGCACGATCTTTCGTCTCACTTTCCCGTACACTTCGGAACAAAACGGCCGCGCTGAGCGTGTGCTTCGCACTCTCAATGATTGCGTTCGCACCCTCCTCTTTCACGCCAATGTGCCACCACATTTTTGGCCCGTCGCGTTCGCCACCGCATCACTACTCATTAACATTCGTCCTTGTTGCCCTCGCGGGAATTTTGCACCTCATCACCTCTTGTTTGGCACGCCACCTTCCTATGCTGAGCTTCACATTTTCGGTTGCCTATGCTACCCCAGCATCTCTTCCACTGCTCCTCATAAGCTCGCCCTCGGTTTGTGGCCTGCATCTTTCTCGGCTACCCTCCCAACACCAAAGGCTACCGCTGCTATGATCCTATCTCACATCGGGTGATCACTTCACGACATGTTCACTTTGATGAGATGGTTTTTCCATTTCAGCAGGTACCTTCAGATGTTGCGGCTTTGCCCGCTCCCGTGATGGCCTCTTGATAACCCACAAGTATAGGGGATCGCAACAATTTTTGAGGGTAAAGTATTCAACCCAAATTTATTGATTCGACACAAGGGGAGCCAAAGAATATTCTCAAGTATTAGCAGCTGAGTTGTCAATTCAACCACACCTGGAAACTTAATATCTGCAGCCAAGTGTTTAGTAGCAAAGTAATATGATAGTAGTGATAACGGTAGCAAAAGGTAACAGTGGTAAAAGTAATGTTTTTGGTATTTTGTAGTGATGATAGCAATAGCAACAGGAAAGTAAATAAGCGAAGAACAATATATGGAAAGCTCGTCGGCAATGGATCAGTGATGGAGAATTATGCCGGATGCGGTTCATCATGTAACAGTCATAACCTAGGGTGACACAGAACCAGCTCCAGTTCATCGATATAATGTAGGCATGTATTCCGAATATAGTCGTACGTGCTTATGGAAAAGAACTTGCATGACATCTTTTGTCCTACCCTCCCATGGCAGCGGGGTCCTTACGAAAACTAAGGGATATTAAGGCCTCCTTTTAATAGAGTACCGGAACAAAGCATTAACACATAGTGAATACATGAACTCCTCAAACTACGATCATCACCGGTAAGTATCCCGATTATTGTCACTTCGGGGTAAATGGATCATAACACATAATAGGTGAATATAGACTTGCAAGATAGGATCAAGAACACTCATATATTGATGAAAACATAGTATGTTCAGATCTGAAATCATGGCACTCGAGCCCTAGTGACAAGCATTAAGCATAGAAAAGTCATAGCAACATCAATCTCAGAACATAGTGGAGAGGTGGTGGCCCCCCCGGCCTTCATCTTTTGCAGGTATTTTTCATATTTTTTGAAAAGTGGCTCCATGTAGTTTCAGGTCATTCTGAGAATGTTTGTTTCTGCACATAAATAACACCATGGTAATTCTGCTGAAAACAGCGTCAGTCTGGATTAGTTCCATTCAAATCATGCAAGTTAGAGTCCAAAACAAGGGAAAAAGTATTTGGGGAAGTAGATACATTGGAGACGTATCAACTCCCCTAAGCTTAAACCTTTGCTTGTCCTCAAGCAATTCAGTTGACAAACTGAAAGTGATAAAGAAAAACTTTTACAAACACTGTTTGCTCTTGTTGTTGTAAATATGTAAAGCCAGCATTCAAGTTTTCAGCAAAGATTATAACTAACCACATTCACAATAACGCATAGGTCTCAAGTTTACTCATATCAATAGCATAATCAACTAGCGAGCAATAATAATAAATCTCAGATGACAACACTTTCTCAAAACAATCATAATATGATATAACAAGATGGTATCTCGCTAGCCCTTTCTGAGACCGCAAAACATAAATGCAGAGCACCTTTAAAGACCAAGGACTGACTAGACATTGTAATTCATGGTAAAAGAGATATAGTCAAGTCACACTCAATGTAAACTAACAATAATGAATGCAAATGACAGTGGTGCTCTCCAAGTGGTGGTTTTTAATAAGAGGATGATGACTCAGCATAAAAGTAAATAGATAGGCCCTTCGTAGAGGTAAGCAGGGATTTGTAGAGGTGCCAGAGCTCGGTTTTGAAATAGAGGTGAATAATAATTTGAGCGGTATACTTTCATTGTCAACATAACAACCAAGAGATGGCGATATCTTCCATGCTACACACATTATAGGTAGTTCCCAAACAGAATGGTAAAGTTTATACTCCCCCTTCCACCAACAAGCATCAATCCATGGCTTGCTCGAAACAACGAGTGCCTCCAACTAACAAGAGTCCCAGGGAAATTTTTGTTTGCAATTATTTTGATTTAGTTTGCATAAAGCATGGGACTGGGCATCCCGGTGACCAGCCATTTATCTCGTGAGTGAGGAGCGTAGTCCACTCCTCTTGAGAATAACCCGCCTAACATGGAAGATACTGACAACCCTAGTTGATACATGAGCTATTCGAGCATACAAAACATGATATTTATTTGAAGGTTTAGAGTTTGGCACATACAAATTTACTTGGAACGGAAGGTAGATACCGTATATAGGTAGGTATGGTGGACTCATATGGAATAACTTTGAAGTTTATGGAGTTTGGATGCACAAGCAGTATTCCCGTTTGTACAGGTGAAGGCTAGCAAAAAACTGGGAAGCGACTAGCTAGAGAGCGACAACAGTCATGAACTTGCATTAAAATTAATCAACACCGAATGAAAGCATGAGTAGGATATAATCCACACTACTAGGAAAAGGCCTACTAATGTCGCATCACTGGTGCGCCATTAGTATCACGCCACTAGTATTTATTACTAATGGCACACCACTGGTGCGCCATTAGTATCTGGTATACTAATGGTGCACCACCCAGTGCGCCATTAGTATATAACACCATGCGCCATTAGTATGCCTCCCAGGGCCATATTTAACCATGTGCTTTGGCACACTAATGGCGCACTGCGGATGGATGCGCCATTAGTATACTTGGCATACTAATGGCGCACTCTGTAGTGATGCGCCATTAGTATGAATATTAGGTTTTTTTACTTTTCTGATTTTTGCACAGGTTACAAAATATATTATTTGACAGAATATAGACAGTAGCACATAGCAACAGCAGATTCATCGAATACAATAGAAGATTAGTCTCCGAATACAATTCATCATATTAGTCTCCGAATTCAAAAGACCGAACAAAGATAAAACATTACAAGTCTCGAGACCGCGAGTATCGAGTTTGTCGGAAGTAATACTAATCCTAACAAGTCCTATTAATCATCATCATACAACTTCTACTCGTTATTCATAACAATTCATACGATCATCATCTTGATAGTCATCGAACCAACCCTACTTAATTGTTCTTAGCACATGATCATCAGTATTAGGCAGGACCTAAATACCCTATTTAAGCTAAAATAGCATAAAACAATATAGACCTTGACTCTCCATTATGGAGAATGGAGAACATCCTGTCTCCAATTCTTGCGCTTCGCTTCCTTTTGCTTCCAAGAAGCTCCTTCCGACTGTCCATACATTTTTTCCATCCTTTGATTTTTCATGTCTCCACTTCTTTTAGAAATCTCGTATGGACAGTTGAGATTCATAGGACGACCTGGCTGTATGTTCAAAACATTAAGACTACCTTTCTGATACATAATATGTGGCACACAATTCTCTGGGATTATCTGTTGAAAAACTTAGTAATAACTTCATAGTTAGCAATGATGTACTAGTTTTAGAAGTATGTAAAAGATGCACGGATGTTGTAATAGTAAAAATCTTACCAGGGTATCTCCATGGTAGTTACCGTAGTTGAACACATGCACTAGTGGCACGTATTTACCATAATGTTGAGGAGTTTGATTGTGGATAATGTAATTCTCAATGTCAGTACAAAATCCGACTAGGTGATTTTTCTCCTTGTAAGTTGTTAATTTAGAGCCATCGGTGTAGTGGGTTTTGTCTACCATCTCCCGCACATTCTTTAAACAATAAAAATAAGTTGTCAATGGAAATAAGCTGTCAAGTATTTTGAAATAAACAATATAAATTAGCTAATAACTATGTTTGAGAAACTCACATAGCGGTAGAACTGGAGGCATATCAACAAGGACCCAAATGTCCATATTGTCTTGGTTGATGTCAGGATTACCAAGATCCATGGTGATAAGCATACCCTCATCAAAACCATACATGTTGCAAAATGCTTCCCAATTTTTGCAACCAAAATGGGTTACGCTCTCAGAATTATATAGATTTACTTCAAAGTCCACATTGTGATGAGTCCTTAGGTGAATTTTCTTTGTTTTGGTCTTCAAAATCCATCCTCTCCAAGACATAGCATCTTGCATGGCATGGGATAAGCTATACTCGAATTGTAAAAGATGAAAATTACATGTTGAAATAGTTGAAGTCATGCTTAATTATGAAAATAACACTTGTCGTCGTTGTGTACCGTTTCAACTTCGAAGGTCTCCTCGAGCTTAATGCTGAAGCGCCGATCATTGTCCAGGTGAGGCATGTCGCACAGACCTCGATCGTCGTGGCACCAGTCGCACTCCGCTGAGAGACTTTCATCGTCCGATGATGATGACGACATATCCTACGTTCACAATTCAAAACTACATCATTTAGGGTTTGTCGACACCGAGGCATCCTAAAAGCTAAGCTTTTATCATTTAGGAGTTGTCGACGCTGAGGCACCCTAAAAGCCTAAGCTTTCATCATTTAGGTTCTTATCGACACCGAGGCACCCTAAAAGCCAAGGTTTTATCATTTAGGGTTTGTCGACGTCGACGCACCCTAAAAGCCTAAGCTTTCATCATTTAGGTTTTGTTGATGCCGAGGCACCCTAAAAGCCTAAGCGTACATCATTTAGGTTATCATCGACACCGAGGCACCCTATAGAAGCCAAGTTAAGTTTTCATCATTTAGGGTTTATCGATGCCGAGGCACCCTAGGTTGGGCCTAATCACTTGGCACTAATCACTTGGCTCTATTGCCACCTATGTTGGGTTTATCATCTAGGGTTTATCGATGCTAAGGAGAATTCTAAGTTGGGCCTAATCACTTGGCTCTATTGCCACCTATGGTTTAATGCAACAAGAATGGCGGGGCAGTTGATCCTACTTAACTAAGTACTACGATACCCAGGCCCATGCATTAGTCGCAAGTACCCCATATGTCCTATTTTTAGCAAAGTCATGCTAAAATTCATGGAAAATTTCAGCATGACCTTTGTTGAAAATAGGACATATGGAGTACCCGAATTTGCCGGAACAGAAGTTAATCGACATTCCGGCAGACTCAAGGGCCTCTCGGGGTACCTGCAAATTCATCACGACACAATGGTCGGAGACAAAACCCAGCCACAGACCATATGGTCCTCTGCTTTCATATGAAAAAAAAATCAGCTCAACTTATGTGAGCTTCCATTCCAGATATAATAGGTCACCAAACAAAAAATCATCCAGATATAATGGTACAGCAAAGAAACAACTTAATCCATGCCTCAGCTTATGAACAGTCATTACTTCAAATACAGAAGAAGGAACAATTTATTTGTGACATAGTTACAAATGATGACAGAATAAAGCAACACCCCGCACTAGCCTAAAAACAAGTGAAGTTTCACCCATATAAGAACAACTTTATAAAATCAGAGAAGTTGCTAAATTTTTTGTATCCTTCATATACACTGGAGTACAATGCTTTATAATGTTCCATCATCATTACAGAAAATTAACAATTGTCCATAACAGTTAACTGAAATTTTTGCCTCATAGCTTGGGTGGGTTAAGTACTAGGAGACTTTGTAATGTGCAGTACAGGTGCAGTAACATGCTTCTGAGTTAAGAAAACATTTCTGTTTGATTTTCAAACCACACACTTACTTTCAACTATAAACAAAACTGACTTGCTGTTAATGAAACTCATGGTGGAAGTAACTACTAGCAGCATGTCATTATCGTGGCAGTCCACTATATATTTTTATGACAAAATACATCATTATTAGGGCACATTATGGCCATTTTCTTACATGATGCTGACTATACCTAACTAATTTTTTTGACAGTAGCTCCTAACTGTACCTAACTGAATTTTTTGACAGTAGCTCAAGTTTTTGACAATAGCTCAAGTTTTTGACAGTAGCTCCTAACAGTAGCTCCTAACTGAATTTTCTGCTTAAAGGGAAGGCTGACTTAAGTGGCAAGATGATACAATTTGCGTAACATAACAATATATGCATCTTAATATAACACCATCCCCTAACAGAAATAGTATCTAGATCTACTAGGGGGCAAAGTAGAACTGATATTCTTTTGCTGACCTCTAGTACAAGGTATAGAAGAGGAGGTAAGAGAAGAAATAGTGACATTTCTCTTAGCAGGAGACTTTTTCTCTCTTCTAGAAACAACAGTAAATTTCTCCTCCTCTTCCACTACAGTATCATGCCAACTTAGACACAGGGAGGCGACATTTCCATTCGAGTCATGAATATCTAAACAGTGTTCAATTTTCTTACTAATTTGTTCCCTGGATAATTCCAATTCCTTGAGAACATGAATAAAATCAAAATTATCCAGAGGTATATCAACACCCATCATTGATGCTCTAAACATAATCTCCTTAGCAACTTAATTCCCCAACCCTAGCTACTTAATTCTCCAACCCCTTTTATTGTCCAAAATTCTCCAACCCCTAACCCTAGAACACATCAGAAGGAAATCAAGAGGGGGAAGAGGGGGAAGCGGCTCGGTTGCTCACTAGGGAGGTCGAGGGCGACTCGGGGTAGCCGGAGCTAGTCGAGGCAGTGCGAATTCGGCGTCGAGCGGTGGCGATGGTGGCCGAGGCAGAGGAAATCGGCGGGCGTCCGAGGGCGTCCGAGGAGGCACGGGGGCGGCGATGGAGATGGAGGCGCGGGGGCGGCGGCGGCGTGGGGGCGGCGACATAGACGGAGGCGCGGGGGCGGCGGCGGCGTGGGGGTGGTGACAGAGACGGAGGCGCGGGGGCGGCGGCGGCGTGGGTCGGGGCAGCGGGGGGAATTAGCTAGGGGGCGAGGGAGAGGGAGGAAGCGGATCTGGCGAGAGGGAGGGAATTAGCTAGGGGGGAATCTTACTAATGGCGCACCCGCGGTCGGTGCGCCATTAGTAATCTTTTTTTTACATAGCAATGGCGCACCAGGCAGAGGTGCGCCATTAGTAATCTTTTTTTTACATAGCAATGGCACACCAGGCAGAGGTGCGCCATTAGTAATCTTTTTTATATATATAGCAATGGCGCACTAGCCAGAGGTGCGCCATAAGTAATTTTTTTTGTTGCATGTAATAATTTTTTAGAAAATGAATATGAATAGGTAAGGAGATTCCATCTATAGCCCTTTTCCTAGTAGTGCCACCATGAACATAAATATCGTGAAGGCTATGTTGATTTTGTTTCAACTACATGCGTGAACATGTGCCAAGTCAAGTCACTTAAATCATTTAGAGGAGGATATGACCCTATCATACCACATCATAACCATTTCAATAGCATGTTGGCACGCAAGGTAAACCATTATAACTCATAGCTAATCAAGCATGGCACAATAAACTATGATCTCTAGTTGTCATTGCAAACATGTTTATTCATAATAGGCTGAATCAGGAACGATGAACTAGTCATATTTACAAAAACAAAAGAGGTTGAGTTCATACCAGCTTTTCTCATCTCAGTCAGTCCATCATATATCATCATAATTGCATTTCACTTGCACGACCGAATAGTGTGAATAATACTAATAGTGCACGTGCATTGGACTAAGCTGGAATCTGCAAGCATTCAATAAACATGAGAAGACAAGGCAATATGGGCTATTTTGTCAGATCAACATTTATGCATATAAGAGCCACTTCAACAATTTAATTATGGTCTTCTCCTATTGTGATGCCCCCGTTTTGACCGTACACTAATCATACACGCAAAAGTGTATGATCAAGATCAGGGACTCACGGGAAGATATCACAACACAACTCTACAAATAAAATAAGTCATACAAGCATCATATTACAAGCCAGGGGCCTCGAGGGCTCGAATACAAGAGCTCGATCATAGACGAGTCACCAGAAGCAACAATATCTGAGTACATACATAAGTTAAACAAGTTTGCCTTAAGAAGGCTAACACAAACTGGGATACAGATCGAAAGAGGCGCAGGCCTCCTGCCTGGGATCCTCCTAAACTACTCCTGGTCGTCGTCAACGGGCTGCACGTAGTAGTAGGCACCTCCTGAGTAGTAGTAATCGTCATCGATAGTGGCGTATGGCTCCCGGGTTCCATCGTCTGGTCGCAGCAATCAGGTATAGCAAAGGAGAAAAGGGGGGAGAAAAGCAATCGTGAGTACTCATCCAAAGTACTCGCAAGCAAGGAGCTACACTACATATGTATGCATTGGTATCAAATGGAATAAGGGTATCATAAGTGGACTGAATGCAGAATGCCGGGATAAGGGGGAAAATAGCTAATCCTTTCGAAGACTACGCTTCTGGTAACCTCCATCTTGCAGCAGGAGAAGAGAGTAGATGGTAAGTTCACCAAGTAGCATCGTGTAGCATAATCCTAACCGATGATCATCCCCTCGTCGCCCTGTGAGAGAGCGATCACCGGTTGTATCTGGCACTTGGAAGGGTGTGTTTTATTAAGTATCCGGTTCTAGTTGTCATAAGGTCAAGGTACAACTCCAAGTCGTCCTGTTACCGAAGATCACAGCTATTCGAATAGATTAACTTCCCTGCAGGGGTGCACCACATAACCCAACACGCTCGATCCCATTTGGCCGGACACACTTTCCTGGGTCATGCCCGACCTCGGAAGAACAACACGTTGCAGCCCTAGCTAGGCACAACAGAGAGGTCAGCACGCCGGTCTAAATCTTATGGTGCAGGGGTCTGGGCCCATCGCCCATTGCACACCTGCACGTTGCGTACGCGGCCGGTGAGCAGACCTAGCCTCCCTTATACAAGAGTAGGTGTTCCAGTCCAACCCGGCGCGCGCCGCTCAGTCGCTGACGTCACGAAGGCTTCGGCCGATACCACGACGTCGAGTGCCCATAACTGTCCCCGTGTAGATGGTTAGTGCGTATAGGCCAGTGGCCAGACTCAGATCAAATACCAAGATCTCGTTAAACGTGTTAAGTATCCGCGAACGCCGACCAGGGCCATGCCCACCTCTCTCCTAGGTGGTCTCAACCTGCCCTGTCACTCCGCCACAAAGTAACAGTCGGGGGCCGTCGGGAACCCAGGTCCACCTCTACCGAGATGGAGCCACCTGCCCCTTCAGCCCCCAACTCCGAATAGTACCACAGGTAATGTAACAGTGTAAAGTATATAGTATATGCCCGTGATCACCTCCCGAAGTGATCACGGCCCAGTAGCATAGCATGGCAGACGGACAAGAGTGTAGGGCCACTGATGGAAGACTAGCATCCTATACTAAGCATTAGGATTGCAGGTAAATGTAACAACAGTAGTAGCAAGGACAGGCTATGCCTCAGGATAGGATTAACGGAAAGCAGTAACATGCTACACTACTCTAATGCAAGCAGTATAGAGGAGAGTAGGCGATATCTGGTGATCAAGGGGGGGAGCTTGCTTGGTTGCTCTGGCAAGAGAGAGGGGTCGTCAACTCCGTAGTCGTACTGGGTAGCAGCGGCGTTGGTCTCAGTGTCTAGCGAGAGAAGAGGGGGAGGAAACAATAAATATTTAAGCAAACAGATGCATAGCGATGCATGACATGACAAGTATCGGTGCTAGGGGTGCCCTAACGTGGTATGAGGTGATACCGATGAAGGGGGGAAACATCCGGGAAAGTATCCCGGTGTTTCGCGTTTTCGGGTAGAGGAGCCGGAGGGGAAAAGTTGTGAGTTCGATAGGTTAGGGTTGCGCGGCGGACGAACGGGTTGCGTATCCGGGATCGTCTCGTCGTTCTGAGCAACTTTCATGTTGAAATTAATTTAATCCGAGTTACGGATTAAAAGATATGATTTTCTAAAGCTTTTATTAATTTCTAGAATTTAATTAATTATTTAATTTAACTCGAAAATGGATTTACGACATCAGCGTGAGGTCATGCTGACGTCAGCAGTCAACAGGGTTGACTGGTCAACCTGACCAGTGGGTCCAATGGGACCCACCTGTCATACACTGTTTAGACTTAATTAGGGTTTAGGCTAAACAAACTATTGTTTAATTAAACTAACAGATTAACTAGATTAATTAACTAGGATTAATTAACTTAATTAATTTAGTTAATTAATTAAGTTTATTTTTATTTTTATTTTTTTAAATCCCTTTTTTTGGAAATGTTCTATGCGGTGGGACCCCTTGTCATAGGCCAGAGGGGCCATAGCGGGTCGGGCGTGCAGGCGCGGCTGCGGGCGAAGCCGCAGCCCGCCCAGGAGCGAGGCGCGGTAGGAGCAGGGCCGAGGGGCGCGGCTGATGCAGCCGGCCGCCGACGGCGGCGGCAGGAGGGCAGCCCCGGGTGGCGCCACGGGAGGGAATATGGAGCGGAGGCGGCGACGAGCGCTACGGGGCGCGCGAGCGCGAGCAGGTGCGATGGCGGGGCTCGCGGCCAGCACGGCCAAGGCGCGGGCGCAGCCGAGCCATGGCTAGCGGCAGGAGGCAGGG
>NC_041380.1:122987173-122996259 GCF_002162155.2 Triticum dicoccoides | reverse complement strand
AGGGGCGACAGGCGGCGTCGAGCGCCGGGGCGGCGAGGGCGCGGTCACCCCGATCCCGACCTGGATCGGGGGAGCGAGGGGGTAGATCGGGGGGGAAGTGGGGTCGTGGGGGTTAGGGTTTGGTCGGCCAGGGGGTTATGGGGGAGTGGGGGCGGCCTGGGCCGGTTGGGCCGGCCTGGCGGCCTGGGTGGCCAGCATGGGCCAAAGCCCAAAGGGCCGGGGGGGCTTTTCTCTCTTTTCCTTTTCTTTTTGTTATTTTTGTTTTTCCTTTTTCTGTTTTATTTCTAGTTTCTTTTTCATTTAGTTTTTATCTAATATTAAAATGATCCCTAATTTAGTAATACATTAAAATCCACTACAAGAAAAGGTTTTACCCCAAAGCTATTTAGTTTAGTATTTTGTTAATTATAAAAACATTTATATATTGGTTTTTGCTACTGTTTTATTCACCTAAGGGTATTTAAACATTTTATAAAAATGGGGTTTCTTAACCATAATTACCTATGTATTATTTGGCGCGTCTAGAGCATTTTAGTTTTAATGTTTGGAAACTTTTATTGTTTGACTTTATTTTTAAAATTTGAACTGGGTTTCGAACTGACGCGAGATTAGCAACAACAATCATGGTGACGTGGCATCATTAGTAGAAGTTTACTCTAGCGTAATTATCCGGGCGTCACACCTATGACCCCCAAAGAAAAGAAGAGAAATAAAACTATTTACATGGGAAAGCTCCCAACAAGCAAAAGAAGAACAGGAAATATTTTTGGGTTTTCTTTTTAATTACTACTACAAGCATGGAAATTAAACTGATTAAAAGATGCAACTAATTTTTTTTGGTTTTTCTTAAGGTTTATTAAACACACAAGAAGAAAGCATAAAAAGGAAATTAAACTAGCATGGATGATACAATGAAAAAGTATGAGCACCGACATCTAGCAATGAGTGTGTGAACATAAATGTAATGTCGGTGGGAAATACGTACTCCCCCAACCTTAGGCTTTTGGCCTAAGTTGGTCTATGGCCACGGCTGGCCTGGCGGATATCCATAATAATAGTTGGGGTCGTACTGAGAAGAAGAAGAGGAAGACTCTGATTGCCACTTGTTGACAATCATCCCGGATCCCACTGGTAATTAGACTGTCGTGAAGGATCAACTTGTGGTTCCGACTCTGGCTCCATGACTGGTGTAGGGTTCCGGTAGGCGTGAATAGCCTTCAACAGAACAAGGTACGTGCCTGAAGATAAATCAAACAAAGAGGGAGCAGGCAGGGTAATAGTCTCAGGATGATGTTTATTAAAGAACAATTGATATTTAAGCTCTCCTTCCCTATTCTTAACAATAAAATCATGTGCCACCATACTTTTATAATCTAGATAAACACGATGCAGCACCTTTTCTTCCTTCTCAAAATGCCTAATAGGTATGTTAAAATGTGCAGCTAGGTGTGAAGCATAGATGCCTCCAAAGATGGGGCCCTTGGTATGGTTCAGACTTAACCGTTTAGCAATAATGTCGCCCATACTAACAGAGTTATCACTGTATAAACCGTGGAGCAGAATAATAATATCAGGGATACTAAGGTTTCCACAGTTTCCGCGACCAATTAAACAACGACTAGCAAATAATGCAAGGTAACATAAAACAGGAAAATGTATGCTAGTGATTCGTGCATCGGAAACCTTCCTTGTTTCCCCTACAGTGATAGTATCAATAAACCCCTCCACATCATCACGATGTGGTTCTTCTGTCTTGCCCTCAAAAGGGACTAAACAAATCCGACAAAAATCATAAAGCGACATCTCCTTATGCTCATCATATAAATGAAACTCCACCGTAGGTGGCGAGTTCCTAGAATGGAAATGAAAGTTTTGCACAAAGGATTTGTGAGTAAGAGATACTAATCGCATTGGTCGTGGAGGAAAGCGGTGAGGCCTGCATTCTTAGCCAATTCATGAAAATCTTCATAAATACCGGCTGCTCTCAAGAAATCATCGGAAGGCCATTCACACGCCTGAACCTCTGCGGTGCGAGGCAGATTATACTTAGGCTTTGGTGCCTTTTCCTTTGAGCTTTGGCTCGATGAGCCCCTCAAAAGTCTCCTCATCATTTTCTGAAAAAATCTGAAATTTTTAGTAACTTCAAAATAAAAGTAAACCAAACTCAATAATATTGATAGCAACTACTCCTACAAGTGCCTAGGGCCTATATCATGCATCAAAACTACTTTTGACCATATAAATTTAACATGCAAGCTCAAGAATAGGGTCACCTAAGCAGCAAAAATTTGCAATGAATAAAGAAGTAGAACAAAAACTAATTGGACCAATGGAGGAGTCACATACCAAGGAAAAATCTCCCCAAGCAGTATTGTGAGAGGTGCTTTTAGCAAGGAGATCGAAAATGGTAGCAAGATGAGCTAGAACTCGTGCTTGAGCTGGACATTCGTGTTCGTGGGAGGAAGAAGAAGTGTATGGGTGAAATAATAAGTGGAGGAGGGCCACCGTGGGCCCATGAGGCAGGGGGCGCGCCCAGGGGGTAGGGCGCGCCCTCCACCCTCGTGGGCAGGTGGTTGACCCCCCTGCTATGTTCTCAGTGCCAAATATTCTCAAATATTCTAGAAAAAAATCATATTTAAATTTCAGCGCATTTGGAGAACTTTTATATTTGGGGTATTTTTATATTGCACGGATAATCAGATAATAGACAGAAAAATATTTATTTTTATTTTATTTAATATAAATATCAGAAAGTAATAGTGGGGTATAGAAGGTTGTGCCTTCTTGTTTCATCCATCTCATGATCACCAAAAGGAATCCACTAACAAGGTTGATCAAGTCTTGTTAACGAACTCATTCCGAATAACATGGAATCGGAGAAATTTCGAATAACACTATGTTACCTCAACGGGGATATGCACATCCCCAGTAATAAGAATATCATATTTCTTCTTGACAGTAGGAAGAGGAAATTCAAAACCTTCAAATATAATCGATGGAATTTTTCCAATAGAGTTGATACTGTGAACTTGAGGTTGTTTCCTCGGAAAGTGTACCGTATGCTCATTACCATTAACATGAAAAGTGACATTGCCTTTAGTTCAATCAATGACAGCCCATGCAGTATTCAAAAAGGGTCTTCCAAGAATAATAGACATACTATCATCCTCGGAAATATCAAGAATAACAAAGTCCGTTAAAATAGTAACGTTTGCAACTACAACAGGCACATCCTCACAAATACCGACAGGTATAGCAGTTGATTTATTCAAATCAAGTCTACGGTATTTCAGTAGGTGTCAACTTATTCAAATCAAGTCTACGATATAAAGAGAGAGGCATAACACTAACACCGGCTCCCAGATCACATAAAGAAGTTTTAACATAATTTCTTTTAATAGAGCATGGTATAGTTGGTACACCGAGATCTCCAAGTTTCTTTGGTATTCCTCCCTTAAAAGTATAATCAGCAAGCATGATGGAAATTTCAGCTTTCGGTATCTTTCTTTTATTTGTAATAATATATTTCATTTACTTAGCATAGGGATTGGTTTTGAGCATATCAGTTAATCACATACGCAAAAAGATAGGTCTAATCATTTCAGCAAAGCGCTCAAAATCCTCATCATCCTTTTTCTTGGATGGTTTGGGAGGAAAAGGCATGGGTTTCTGAACCCAAGGCTCTCTTTCTTTACCATGTTTCCTAGCAACAAAGTCTTTCTTATCATAACGTTGATTCTTTGATTGTGGGTTATCAAGGTCAACAACAGGTTCAATTTCTATATCATTATCATTACTAGGTTGAGCATCATTATGAACATTATCATTAACATTATTACTAGTTTCAGGTTCATTACTAGATTGTGTTTCAGCATCAGAAATAGGAATATCATTTGGATTCTCAGGTGTTTCAACAATAGGATCACTAGAAGCATGCAAAGTCCTATCATTTTTCTTTTTCTTCCTTTAGAAGGACTACGTACATCTATATTATTTCTCTGAAAATGTTGCTCAATTCTCTTAGGGTGGCCTTCAGGATACAAAGGTTCCTGAGTCATTTTACCGATTCTGGTAGCCACTCTAACAACATTATCATTATCTTTACTATTCAATTCATTGAGCAAATCATTTTGAGCTTTAAGTACTTGTTCTACTTGAGTGGTAACCATAGAAGCATGTTTACTAATAAGTTTAAGTTCAATTTAACATTAGCCATATAATCACCCAAGTGTTCAAGCATATTTGAATTGTATTTCAATTGTCTACCAAAATAAGCATTAAAATCTTCTTTCTTAGCCATAAATTTATCAAACTCATCTAAGCATGGGCTAGCAAACTTAGTAAATGGGATTTCAGCTTTATCATATCTATAGAGAGAATTTACCTTTACTACCTGTGTCGGGTTATCAAGACCATGAGTTTCTTCAATAGGAGAAGGATTTGGATTATATGTTTCTTCAACAGGCGGTAAATTAAGACGATGTATTTCTTCAATAGGAGGTAAATTCTTAACGTCTTCAGCTTTAATACCTTTTTCTTTCATAGATTTCTTTGCCTCTTGCATATCTTCAGGACTGAGAAATAGAATACCCCTCTTCTTCGGAGTTGGTTTAGGAATAGGCTCAGGAATTGGCTCCGGAGGTGTCCAATTATTTTCATTTGTCAACATATTATTCAATAGAATTTCAGCTTCATCCGGTGTTCTTTCCCTGAAAACAGAACCAGCACAACTATCCAGGTAATCTCTGGAGGCATCAGTTAGTCCATTATAAAAGATATAAAGTATTTCATTTTTCTTAAGAGTATGATTAGGCAAAGCATTAAGTAATTGGAGAAGCCTCCCCCAAGCTTGTGGGAGACTCTCTTCTTCAATTTGCACAAAATTATATATATCACTTAAAGCAGCTTGTTTCTTATGAGCAGGGAAATATTTAGAAGAGAAGTAATAAATCATATCCTGGGGACTACGCACACAACCAGGATCATCTTAGCATCACCCTTTAATAAGAACGAAAATATTTTAAGGATGTAAAAGTAACGATTTCTCTCATCTTTAGTGAATAGGGTGGCTATATCATTAAATTTAGTAAGATGTGCCACAATAGTTTCAGATTCATAACCATGAAAAGGATGAGATTCAACCAAAGTAATTATATCAGGATCAACAGAGAATTCATAATCCTTATCGGTAACACAGATAGGTGAAGTAGCAAAAGCAGGGTCAGGTTTCATTCTAGCATTTAGAGATTGCTTACTCCATTTAGCTAATAACCTTTTGAGTTCATTTCTATTTTTGCAAGCTAAAATAGCGAAAGAAGCTTCTTGATCAAAAACATAACCCTTAGGAATAACAAATGATTCTTCATCATCACTTTCATCAGTATCATCAGATTCAATATTTTTAATTACTCTAGCCCTACCAAGTTGTTCATCAAGAAAATCACTAAGTGGCACAGTAGTACCAGGCATAGAGGTAGTTTCATCATAAGTATCATGCATAGCAGAAGTGGCATCATCAATAACATGCGACATATCAGAACGAATAGCAGAAGCAGGTGTAGGTGTCGCAAGCTTACTCAAAACAGAAGGTGAATCAAGTGCAGAGCAAGATGGCAGTTCCTTACCTCCCCTCGTAGTTAACGGATAGATATTGGTTTTTGGATCTCTCAAGTTCTTCATGATGATAAGCAGATATATATATATATATATATATATATATATATATATATATATATATATATATATATATATATATATATATCCCAAGTGAATCAAAGAATAGAGCTATGCTCCCCGGCAACGGCGCCAGAAAATAGTCTTGATAACCCACAAGTATAGGGGATCACAATAGTTTTCGAGGGTAAAGTATTCAACCGAATTTATTGATTCGATACAAGGGGAGCCAAAGAATATTCTCAAGTATTAGCAGCTGAGTTGTCAATTCAACCACACCTGGAAACTTAATATCTGTAGCAAAGTGTTTAGTAGCAAAGTAATATGATAGTAGTGATAACGGTAGCAAAAGGTAATAGTGGTAAAAGTAATGTTTTTGGTATTTTGTATTGATGATAGCAATAGCAACGGGAAAGTAAATAAGCGAAGAACAATATATGGAAACCTCGTAGGCAATGGATCAATGATGGAGAATTATGCCAGATGGGGTTCATCATGTAACAGTCATAACCTAGGGTGACACAGAACTAGCTACAGTTCATCGATATAATGTAGGCATGTATTCCGAATATAGTCATATGTGCTTATGGAAAAGAACTTGCATGACATCTTTTGTCCTACCCTCCCGTGGCAGCAGGGTCCTTATGGAAACTAAGGGATATTAAGGCCTCCTTTTAATAGAGTACCGGAACAAAGCATTAACACATAGTGAATACATGAACTCCTCAAACTACAGTCATCACCGGTAAGTATCCCGATTATTGTCACTTCGGGGTTAACGGATCATAACACATAATAGGTGACTATAGACTTGCAAGATAGGATCAAGAACACTCATATGTTGATGAAAACATAATAGGTTCAGATCTGAAATCATGGCACTTTGGCCCTAGTGACAAGCATTAAGCATAGCAAAGTCATAGCAACATCAATCTCAGAACATAATGGACACTAGGGATCAAACCCTAACAAAACTAGCTCGATTACATGATAGATCCTATCCAACCCATCACTGTCCAGCAAGCCTACGATGGAATTACTCACGCACGGCGGTGAGCATCATGAAATTGGTGATGGGGATGGTTGATGATGACGATGGAGACGGATTCCCCTCTCCGGAGCCCCGAACGGACTCCAGATCAGCCCTCCCGAGAGGTTTTAGGGCTTGGCGGCGGCTCCGTATTGTAGAACATGATGATTTCTTCTCTCTGATTTTTTTCTCCCTGAAAAATGATATATGGAGTTGGAGTTGGAGTCGGAGAGGCAACAGGGGGCCCACGAGGTAGGGGGTGTGCCCTAGGGGGGCAGGCACGCCCCCACCCTCGTGGAGAGGTGGTGGGCCCCCCGGCCTTCATCTTTTGCAGGTATTTTTCATATTTTCTGAAAATGGGGTCCGTGAAGTTTCAGGTCATTTCAAGAACGTTTGTTTCTGCACATAAATAACACCATGGTAATTCTGCTGAAAACAGTGTCAGTCCGGGTTAGTTCCATTCAAATCATGCAAGTTAGAGTCCAAAACAAGGGCAAAAGTGTTTGGAAAAGTTGATACATTGGAGACGTATCACCGCACCCGTGCCTCTCTTGGGCCGCCTCCCGGCTTTGAGGGTGCCCCCCGCGCCACGGGTCGAGTTTCTCCCCGGTTGCCTGCCCTAGGGGCCGCATCTCCCTCGGCGCCCGTGACGCCCCTGGCGTCCCCGACCTCGACCACTCCGGCGGCCTCACCTGCCACCTCGCTGGCGGCCTCTCCTGCGGCCTCGCCCGCCGTGGTCTCGGAGGAGGCGGGCTCTTCTTTGTCGTCGCCCTCTCCACTCCGAACCCGCTGCCCCGCCCGATGACTCGCTCTTGGGCTGGCACTCTCCCACCGAGCACGCGGTACCCCAGCGATGAGTACCTTCTCACTGCTTCCATCTCTGAGCCATCTCCTCTCCCATCGTCAGCTCGAGCCACCCTTTGGGATCCTCATTGGCTCGCTGCGATGCAGGAAGAGTTCGACGCGCTCCAACGGAACTGTACCTGGCAGCTCGTCCCTCGGCCGCCCCGTGCCAACATCATCACGGGCAAGTGGGTCTTTCGGCACAAGACTCGTCCGGATGGCACTCTCAAGCGCTACAAAGCTCGCTGGGTGGTTCGGGGTTTTCGGCAACGCGCAGGCGTGGACTTCACCGACACATTTGCCCCGGTTGTTAAACCGGGCATGATCCGCGCTGTGCTCCTTCTGGCCGTGTCCCGAGCTTGGCCTGTGCATCTGTTGGACGTGTCCAACGCCTTCTTGCATGGCCACCTGGCTGAGCAGGTGTTCTATGAGCAGCCCATGGGCTTCGTCGACGCCACACATCCAGATCATGTGTGCTTGCTCTCCCGTTCTCTCTACGGGTTGAAGCAGGCACCTCGGTCCTAGTACCAGCGCATCGCCGCCTTCTTGTAGACGCTCGGATTTACATCGACTCGCTCCGATGCGTCCCTCTTTGTGTATCATCACGGAGTTGACACGGCCTACTTGCTGTTGTACGTCGATGACATCATTCTGACGGCATCCACTGTCGCGCTCCTTCAGCGGCTCATTGCTCGTCTTCGTGGTGAGTTTTCCCTGAAGGACTTGGGTCCTCTACATTACTTCCTTGGCATTGAGGTCGTTCGGCGGCAAGATGGGTTCTTCCTGCACCAGCAGCGCTATGCCCATGAGCTTCTCGACCGAGCTGGCATGCTTAACTTCAAGCCCGCTCCCACGCCTGTCGACACCAAGGCCAAGGTTTCTGCTTTGGAGGGTTTGCCTGCATCTGATGCAGCACTCTACCGCTCCATTGTGGGCGCCTTGCAGTACCTGAGCTTGAGGCGCCCCGACTTGCAGTATGCTGTTCAGCGGGTATGTCTTCACATGCATGCTTCGCGTGACTCTCACTGGCCTCTTGTGAAGAGTATCCTCCGATACATACGCGGCACCTAGTTCTTGGGACTTACGCTAACGGCCTCCACCTTCACCGACCTCATCGCCTACTCTGATGCGGACTGGGCCGGCTGGCCGGACACACGACGCTCCACCTCGGGGTACTACGTCTACCTTGGGCCGTCGCTGATCTCTTGGTCCTCCAAGCGACAGCCCATCGTCTCCCGCTCGAGTGCTGAGGCTGAGTATCGAGCAGTGGCTAACGCCGTTGTTGAATGCTCTTGGCTTCGTCAGCTGCTCCAGGAGTTGCTTTGTGATGTTCACAAGGCCACGCTCATCTACTGCGACAACGTCTCCGCCATCTATCTCTCCGCCAACCCGGTCCACCATCGTCGAACGAAGCATATTGAGCTTGATATACACTTCGTTTGTGAGCAGGTGGCTCTTGGGCGCATACTGGTCCTCCATGTCCCAACGGCGTAGCAGTTTGCCGATGTCATGACAAAAGGACTGCCTACCTCTATCTTCG